>NW_028327173.1:165628820-165931850 GCF_987537825.1 Furipterus horrens
CTCATTCAAATCCAGCCAATCTGGACTTCCATGTTTCTAGCCAGGCTGTCAGACTGCGCTCTCTTGATGTAATTTTTCTGGAAACTACAGAGATCTGAGTGGGCAGATAGGAAGGGATGCTGGAGAAGGGATTGCAGGCTGCTCGTGTGTGAAAGTGCAGCAGGGGGACATGGAGTCTGTAAGGAGGGTAGGCCTGAGTTCCCGGTGAAATCCATTTGTGCATTCTGTCCTCAATGGTGGGGCAGATGCCACATTCTTCCACTTGCAAGAGGGCAAGTTTGAGAGCATGTGTCTTCCCACAGCCCTTGAACTTCAAACCATAGATTCTGATGGTTTTCAAGCATTTGGCTTATAGCGCATACATGGTGACTGGTTGAAAGAAGGTGAAGGGATTAGTCAAAGAACATATATACAGGACGCATGGACATGGACCGTGCTGTGGGGATTGACTGTGGGAGTGGGGGACAGGCTGGAGGAAGGCAGGCAAAAGGGGGGGGGGTTGGAACAACTGTAATAGCATAAACAATAAAATATGTTTTAAAAAGAAAATAGATTATAATTTTAAATGCTTTAAAATTACAACTGGTATTTTAATTGAAAATGCAATTTAACAGAAGCATTAAATAATTTTTAAATGATCCATATTTGTATTCAATAACTATCAAAAATTAAAAATTAAAAAAATGCATGTAAGGCATTAGCACATGTAGGTACATATAAGACATTTTAATAGGAGCTGGTCATACATTTGAGGCTTTCAAAAATTATTGGCACTTGAATAATTTTTCAGAGCAACAATATTAGGTAATAGCTGCTAAAACTGTGTTCTCTGTGACTGAGGAAAATACAAAAGATTATCTTTGTTGCTTTTTAATCATTTGAACAAGCAAAATAAACCAAAAACAAACAAACAAAAAACAAACAAAAACTCACCGAACACCACTTTGCTGGAATAATAACATAAATAGCTTACTTGTATCTGCCAAGATGGGTCTCTTGTCCCCTGGAAGTTTGCAGTCAAAGGCCCAGACAGGCCGAAGCACTATTGACTATAGAGTGTGGGAAATAAATGAACATGCTCATTACCGACTTTTATGATTTTCTTCCCTAATGCTAAAGTCGTGAATCCCCTGAGACAACTGAACTCAAGAAGCTGAGACTGAAGTTAGTTCTCTCCCTGCTATGGACAAGCCAACATCTATCAGATGATAGAAGCCTTGTCCTAGGACAGCGCAGCCCTTGAGGCCCACGGATTCCTGCCTGGGAAGTTATGAACGAGAGCTTGGATCATGTACCTGTGGCTGCTGGTGTGATGTTGACATATAGATGAAACTAAAGCTGTCATAAATTGTGTTTGATCCTGGACATAGAGGAGAGAAAGCTTGAGGAGTGTAGCATCCGTTTTTGCACAAGGACGATCTTTTTCCTCTTCGCAGATATTCAGTTATATTAACATAAGTATTTTAAACTCCATTCTACCAAAATAGGATTATGGGCTGACTGTGAGGGTTCAAAGGAAGTACTGAGATAATTACTGGTGGTAAAAGTAGCAAGAAACATCTCGCTTTGTGCTGGCGTGAGCTAGCCATGCCTTTATTACACATGCCTTTTAAAATTTCATTATTGCCAAAGGCTAATGCAGTTCTAGTAGTTAGACCATTTTGTTTCTTAAGAGGATGATCCATCCTCTTGGATGTGCAGGAAGGAAGGTGAGATATTAAATTTGCTATATCATTCTGCATTTTGGTAGGGTGGAGTTACACCCCAAATATCATAGTTGCTTCATCATGAGGAGAATTTATAGGTCTGCCATTTCTGTCTTGCTGTGTGTCTCCTTGTCACTTCTGATGGGGAGGAAGTTGGTGAGTTTTGAGAGCCAGCCAAGGAGGGGGTTAGGTAAACCAGATCTTTATTTCTGCTCTTACCTTGTAGTCATAAAAAGTAATATTTATTAGTGGCAGTTATTCTTGAGATAAGCAAAGAGGTTTGCTATATACAGAATCATATTGTAAAACATTGATTTGTACTTTTTAGAGGCTAACTTTGAAATTGAACTGTTATATGTCAGACATTATTTTAAAAATTGAAAGACCTGAATGCATGCCAAGGATTTTGTCTCTTAGCTTACCAGGTTACCTCTATTTATTTCAATTTAAAAATTATTTATAATGCTGTTACATTATTATTGTTGTACATTAATTGCCTTTACCTTTTTTTCTAATTTCCCAAAGTTTTTGTTCTTTAAGAAAGCATCTTGTTAAAACTTCTAGAATAAATTATTTTTATTAGGCAATTTTCTGCTTGCTAGTTTTGTCCTCTCAGTCCCTTTCAGGTAGAGGTTGGATTGTTTCCCATACCTTGTGTCATGTATTTTGAAGTACTTAGCATTGGAATTTAATCCATTAAGATTTTGATGGTGCAATGACTTTAGTATTTAGTGGAGAAAATTACAAAAAGGGCGAAATCATACATGAACTATGAACATGAAACGCAGTCTCCTTTTCTACAGCCCTGATATAGAAATCAGAATTTGATGATTGTATTTATTATACTAAGGTTCTTTACACTGATAAATTTAATATTAACGGTTGATGCTAATTGATAGTCATTGCTCTATTTATATCTCATGTTACAGTTACTTAGTCTTGGTAACGAGGTGAGAACTGTAGTTTTCTTTCTCTTTTACTTATAATCAACTGTATAATTCTGGTATAAGACTAAAATGATTGTAATTTTTAAAATTTCATCTATCCACTGAGGTATCCTTGGTCCTTTAAATTAACTATTCAAATTCAGGTTTTACTACCTAGTCATTTGGAGTGCCTTGAATAAGTAAAATCCCAATTAGACAATGCCTTTGAAACAAGAGCAAAAGCTGAAATAATATTAATACTTAAAGCACACTATACAATAGACCTTCAATAAGTATTTGTTGAACTAAGTGGAATTGTTCTAAATATGTATGGAATATAATAGAGACCTTGTGTTCTGAGAGTTCTAATCCATTTAAGCCTTGAATAATTCCTTTAGAAAATATATGAGCATATTCTAAAGGTAGTTGAGGATGCATAGACCATTTTAACATCTCATCATTCTTAATACAGGAAATCTCTTCTGTGTCTTCGAAGTCAGGGAATTTTTGTTAATTTGGTGAGGTGGTTGTCCATTGTATAACACATAAAAAGACTTGCCAGAATGGTTATTAACAACACTGTAAAATCAAACCTAGTGTCACAAGAAGCTTGTGCCCTTGTTTGAATATTTCATTAGCTCTATTGGCTTCAGCATGTAAGATATGCTTCCCAAAAGAAATTAGACCTTTTTTTTCTTTTTTTAAGGCTTATGTAATTGAACTACCTTACTCTTTGAGAGTGAGCGTTTCCTGGGAAACCAGCCTTATTGCCCTTGCTAGTAGATTGGTTCTTAGAGGAGTGACAGTCACTGCTTATGTATATTTATACTATACTTTAGGGGCTATCAGAATACAGATTATATTATTGGTATCTAGTAATTTTTAAATCTGATTTTGTTGGGTTTAAGGTTGTATGTCTTAGTATATGAAGGCTTTCTTTTACTTGGCTAGTCATTTGGGAAGCACAGAGCCCTGAGTTTCATCCCAGTGCTCAAAACACTAGACTTCTACAATTATTGAAGGTAATTTTAGAGCCAACAGGGAAAGTTCAGTTGATTTCCTCTCTTCTTGTTCATAAATTCATCTTGTGTTTGGAATTCTCTAGCCTTTCTCCCCACCTCCACCATTCTGTGAACGTAAAGAGAAAGCTATTTCTTAGTTTTAAAAACTGATAGAGAATAAATTTAGGCTCTTACCTCAGACCGTATATAAAAAATGAACTCAAAATGGATCAAAGCTCTAACTGTACAAGCTAAAACTATAAAGCTCTTAGAAGGAAACAAGTGTAAATCTTTTTCTTTTAAGTATATTTTATTGATTATGTTGTTACCGTAGTTCCAATTTTTTTCCCGTTTGCTCCCCTCTGCCCAATACCCTTCTTCCCTCTAGTAATCCCACCCCCCTTAGTTCATGTCCGTGGGTCCCGTATACAAGTTCTTTGGCTTCACCCTTTTCTATACTATTCTTAACTTTCCCCTGTCTATTTTGTACCAACCGATTATCCTTCTCAATCTCTGAACCATTTCCCCATTTCTCCCCTTCCCCCCTCCCAGCTGATAACCCTCCAAATGATCCCCATACCTATGATTCTGTTCCTATTCTGGTTTGCTTAGTTCTATTTTGTTTCTATTTTTTAGATTCAGTTGTTGATAGTTGTGAGTTTGTTGTCATTTTAGTGTTCATAGTTTTGATCTTCTTTTTCTTAAATAAGTCCCTTTGGTATATCATATAATAACAGCTTGGTGATGATGAACACCTTTAGCTTTACCTTGTCTGGGAAGCACTTCATCTGCCCTTCCATTCTAAATGATAGCTTTGCTGGATAGAGTAATCTTGGTTGTAGGTTGCTTCTCATCACATTGAATACCGCTTGCCGGTCCCTTCCTGCCAGCAAAGTGTCCTCTGAAAAATTAGCTGATAGTCCTATAGGCACCGCTTTGTGGGCAACTCTCCACTTCTCTCTTGCTGCCCCCAGGGCTCTGTCTTTATCCTTCACCTTTGGCATCTCAGTCATGATGTGTCCTGGTGTGGTCCCCTCTGGGACCAGTTCGCCTGGGACCCCCTGTGCTTCCCGGACCTGTATGTCCATCTCCTTCACAATATTTGGGAAGTTTTCCTCATTTTTTTCAATTCTTGCTTCCTCATTCTGCACTGGTTGACTATTTTTTTCTTCCTTATGTTCCAAATCATTGGTTTGAACTCTGGTTTCTTTCCCTTCACCATTGCTGTTGTGTGAATTTTCCTTCGTTTCGCTTAGCATAGCCTTCACTTCTTCTCTTATGCGTTTGCCGTACTCAAGCATATCTGTCAAGCCTGTGAGCATCTTTATCACCAGTGTTTTGAATTCCGCATCTGTTAGGTTGTCTATCTCCTCATCTGTTGGGTTGGCTATCTCCTCATCGCTTAGTTCTCCCACTGGAACCTTGATCCATTCCCTCTTTTGGGCCATACTTTTCTGTCTCCTCATTCTGACAGGCTCCTGGGTTTGTTTGCCTCTGTGTCTTAGGTAGAGCTGTCACTCCTGTTATGTTGTAAGGGGCAGAGCCTTAGGGATTAGTCAGTACAGGTCGACCTGTTTCACCACGTTGTGGCGCTGTATGTGGGAGAGGGATCTGAGAGGGAACAATGCCAACTGCCCAGCACTTGCCCCTTTTCCAGGCACCTCTCCCACTTCCACACTGGACTGGTGCCCCTCTAGTTGTTGCCCTGGCCGTCGTTCCCAGAGTGAGTGGGTCTGCAGACATTCTAGGACCGTGGGTGCCCTTTAAACAAGTGGACTCTGCTGAGACCGGCAGTTTCTGCCTCCACGTCAACCCCCCACTGGTCTGCAGTCAGAGGCAATGAGGCTTGATTTTCCCCAGTGCTGGGACCGTGAGCTGTGAGGTCTGGTGAGGAGCTGGGAACGCTCCCCAGGTGTCCCTCCTGGCTCTTTTAAAATATGTGACTGCGCTTTCTGTTGGCCTGCCGCTGCCACCGCTGCTGCTGCCGCTGCTGCTGCCGCCACCACACCGGCATCCTCTTTGTCCTGGCTCCACCCCTCCTACCTGTCTGGATGAGTATTTCTTCTTTATATCTTTGTTTGTTGGACTTCTCTGCAGTTTGATTTTCTGAAACTTATGGTTGTTTCTAGTTTTGAGGTAGTTGTATTTCTTCTTAGTTGTGGAGGGAGATGCAACATGTCTACAAGTGTAAATCTTTATGACATTGAATTGGGAGATGATTTCATACAATTCGACACTGAAAGCACAAGCAACCAAAGAAAAAAAATAGGCAAATTGGATTTCATAAAAATAAAAATATAAAAAATATATAAAAACCACATTGGACATCAAAGGATACTGTCAAAAAAGTGAAAAGACTTAAGTATGAAATGGAGGAAAAGATTTGCAAATTACATATCTGGTATGGATCTAGTATCAGGAATATATAAAGAACTCTAATAATCCAAAAACAAAAAGGCAAATAATCCAACTTCAAAAATGTGTAAAGGGTTTGAAAAACCATTTCTCCAGAGAAGATATACGTGTGTGGCCAATAAGCACTTGAAAATATGCTCAACATCATTAGCCATCAGGGAAATGCAAATCAAAACCACAATAATATGCCACTTCACCTACTAGAATGGCTATAGTAAACAAGACAGATAATAACAAATGTTGGGGAGAATGTAAAAAAAATTGGAATTCTCATATACATCTGGTGGAAAAATAAGTAGTTCCTCAAAAGATTAAAAATAGAATTACCATATGACCCAGCAATTCCACTCAAAGATATATACCCAAGAGAATAGGATTTTGAGAATTTTATCTCATGAAAACAGTTTTTTTTAAAGACTTTTTAAAATAAGACTTTCAGATTTACAGTAAATTGAGATAACGGTACAGAGATTTACTGTATGCACCTTGCTTCCACACATGCATAACCCTCCCAGTTATCAACACCACTCAGCAGAATGGTACTTTATTTATTTTTATTTATTTATTTATTTATTTATTTATTTATTTATTTATTTTACCAAGAATGACCTACATTGATCCATCATAATCATCCCAAATCCAAAGCTCACCTAAGGTTTAGTTCGTGGAGTTATATATTCAGTGCATTTGGACAAACATAACATATTTATCATTATAAATTATACAGAGTAGTTGCACTGCCCTAAACATCCTATGTGCTCTCACTATTTAACTCTACCCCTACCTCTACAACTGCTGATGTATTTTTTTAAGATTATATTTATTTATTTTTAGATAGAGGGGAAGGGAGGGAGAAAGAGAGGGAGAGGAACATGAATGGGTGGTTGCCTCTCATATGCCCCCAACTGGGGACCTGGCCTGCAACCCAGGCATGTGCCCTGACTAGGAATCAACCAGCGCCCATTTGGTTTACAGGCTGGTGCTCAATCCACTGAGCCCACACCAGCCAGGGCTGCTGATATTTTTATTGTATACATAGTTTTGCCCTTTCCAGGGAGGCACTTAGTTGGAATCATACAGTATGTAACCTTTTCAGATTGGCTTCTTCCACTTGGTAAGATGCATGTAAGGTTCTTCCTTTTTCTCTTTGTAGATAACCTTTATCAAGTTGAGAAAGTTCCCCTCTATTCCTAGTTTACTGACCGTTTCTATCATGAATGGGTATTGGATTTTGTCAACAATGATGCCTTTTTGTCTTTTTTGGCACCTATTGACATGATTGTGTTTTTTCTCTTTTTAGTCTTTTATAATGATTAATTGATTTGGGGGGAGAATTAAGCTGATACAGCTAGTTGATAATACAATAGGACCTCTCTTATAGCTATTGGAAGAGCTGCACAAATATGGCTCTGACTAATCATAGTTTTTTGCTTATCCCAGGTTGGCTTGATCACTTGGGAAGAGGGCAGGCCATGCAAATAGAGCCAATCTTTAGGTGCCAGAAGAGGGATCCAGGAAATAGACCTGAGGTTAAGACTGGATCCTAAGATCTGAGTGTAATGAAGTCCAATAAAGTTGAGGAGGGCCATCCATACAGTTTTAGGGTTGAGTGAGGAACATGTGCGACACACACACACACACACACACACACACACCCTCCCTTCCCCCTGGGCCTTGGTTTATATGATCATTGCACTATGTTTCTACTGTTTCCCACCGGCTCCACAGTCAGGCTAGCTGTAAGAACATGTATTTCAGAGGAGGGATTCCACACGCTTAAAGGCTCTGATCACAGAAGAAGGTACTTGAGCAGCCACTCTCCAATGGTCTGAGGCTAGGTTTGTTCTGACGTTAGTTTCTTGTTTCTGTCACTGCTCTCTGGGGATAATATCACCAGAAATTTAATGATTTTTTTTCTTTCGGTCTGCATTTTTTGATGCACGACCTGGTGACTTGAGTTTTACAATTATCTTTTTTATTTCTTTTGCTTTCTGATTATTACGTACCATATAACTAAATCAATAAAGAAGAGAATGGAGAAACTGTTTAACATTTCAGGGGTGATGGAGTAACACTACCTATAAATATTTATATTTTCGTGAGAACATGCCTCTTTCTTTTGACATTTAAATTGGCTCATGGAGAGATTCACCACTGGCAGAGAAAGAGAATGAAGAGACTTTTTATTTTCCTCAGTAAATTTTATACATGTCTTTCAAGGGTAAGAAGAAAACTTAAAAGGATATTTTATTATAATTATTTTTCCTGGGGCATTGAAATATTTAGCCAGACCTTTCTCATCCAGAGTAATAATGGTTAGGAGAATGTGGATATGTAATTGAATGTCCCCCGCAAGGCAAGTAGACAAGTTTAGCAGCTTCCCTCCCATTCCCCTCTGGGCCTGGGCTCTCTTACTTCTCTTATGTCTCCTTCCCTCCAGTCTTGGCTTCAGCCCTATCTGCCTGGGCTGCTGCCTCCTATGCTTCTGGTTTGACAACCTCAATAATGGATAGAGAGCCTTGGAGCAGGCCAGAGCCCAGCCCTAGTAGGTGCTCCCCTGTCTTCCTTAGGGAGCGTAGAGGCCTGTGCAGGGAGCTCGGAAGCAAAGCCATGCCCCCTTGCTTGGAGGGCCCTTGAGCATGCTTTCTGCAGTTCAGATATCCTGAAAGTGGGGCTGGAAGGCAAGGGGAAAGCTGTGTTCTTTTGCTTGGTTTGAGTTCCTGCAGCCAGTGTGGAAAAAAGGTTTATACATCCATATCAGGGATAGGTGTCTGGTGACTGTAAACTGGAAAGTTGATTATTACAAATGTATACAGTTTGGGGAGTAAAAAAAAATTTTTTGAAACATGGGGCCATGAAATGTTAAAATTAGGACCAACCCTGCGCAAGCCGAGGCCCACTAAAATAAGGAAGCAGACTAAGCATTTTTGTGTCTGGGGCTGTTATGACCATCCTCAGTGTGACCGAGAATTAAAGGCAGCATCGCCCTGGGGACTTTTATGACAAACAATGGGACTCCACATGTGAATTCTAAAGAGTAGTTTCACTTAGTGGATTCTTATTTAAGTCGGGATGCCTTTTGTATCACAAGTAATCATCCATCTATGGTCTTTTCAAGTTTTAGAATGTTATAGTGAGGTTTGGGGTTTTTTTGTTGTTGTTGTTTGTTTTTTTAACCACTCCAATAAAACATTTAAATAGTCTCTTCCCTAAATTTTATATATCTTTAATCATACCATACTATGACAAACATTTTCTACTTGCAGTCTAATTTTGTTGGGTGGCATTATAACAAGGCCATGGGCCCCAGAGACAGATATACCCATATTAGAGACCCAGTCCCCATCACTTCCTAGCTTTGTGACCTTGGAAAGAATATATCCATATACCTATGCTTCTGCCTTCACCAGTATCTGCATCTATACCTATATTTACTTGTTCATAAACACAATGTATATGTCTTTTCCCCACAGATTTCTACGTATATTTAACTATACCAGTTAGCCCTTTGTTTCTGTGGGTTCTGCATCCATGGGTTCAACCAACCACAGATCAAAAATATTTGGAAAAAAATGTTAAGTTGTTGCTGACATGTACTATGTAGTTAGGCCTACAATGGTCGTGTCTGTACTGAATATGTAGACATTTTTCCCTTGTCACTGTTCCTTAAATAATACAGTATAACTACTTACATAGGATTTACATTGTATTAAGTATTATAAGTAATTTAGAGATAATTTAAAGTATACAGGAGGGTGTATGTAGGTTATTTTGCAAATAGTATGCCATTTTATATAAAGGATTTGAACAGTCTCAAATTTAGGCCCCCTGTGGATACCAACAAGATGACTACTGTTTGTCAATGCATGTCAAAATTGTACTAATTTTCTATATTTAGGAAAAGTGTACTAATTAAACCATAATTAACCTGGCTAAGAGTATGAGTTTACTAATGCTGCCATAACAAAGAGCCACAAACTGGGTGGCCTGACAAAAGAAATTATTATTTCATGGTTCTGGAGGCAGGAAGTCTGAGATCAAGGTGTCCTGAGGGCTGTGAGGGAAGGATCAGTTTCAAGCTGCTCCCCTTGACTGGTAGATGGTTGTCTTCTTCCTGTGTCTCCTCACATTGTCTTCCCTTTTATATCTCTCTGTGTCCTAATTTCCCCCCTTTCTAGGGATACCTTTTGGATTAAGGCCCACCTTCATGACCTCATTTTTCTTTCATTATTTTTGTTAATAACCACATTTCCAGATAAGATGACATTTTTTAAGGTTCTAGGGATTAGGACTTAAACATATGAATTTGGTGGGAGAGCACAATTCACATTTCACGATTCAATCAATAACACTGTTAGTGTTGTTTTGGAGGACAAGTTGAATATCAGTTTTTACAAGTCAATACTGACAGATGACAAAATATTGTAGCATAATACCTGTAGATGAGGCACTCACACTTGCCGTTTCTCTTCCTGCCATTTCTTTAGGGATCTTTATCCTTTGTCTCCTTCTCTGTTGACTGGTCTCTGCATTTCTTCTGTTACTTTTCCAGCTCAATCTTCACTTTTTTATTTGTTTTCAAAATTATTTTCCAAGAATTAGTCCAGGTTGCAGAGACAGGCAATAAATATTGATACTATCTTAAAATAATGCTTTCAAATACTATGCTGTACTCAGCTGTTGTGTCAAAGTTCCTCATTTAACGTCATCTCCCACGGGGACACATTTGTTTCTTCCCTGTGCTCCTGATGAAGTAATATTTATATATATAGACTGAAATTTGATTTGGTTTTATCATTTGGAAATGTAAATATATGCATAACTCACTGATGAAATTAGTAAAACTTCTGATTTGTCTTTATTCTATTAAATATAGGAAAATGATACTCCATACCATTTCAGTTTAGTTAATATCTTTTTGTTATTCTGGTTCGAATCAACTAAGAAGTTCTAGAAACTTAGGCTTACCACAAGCATTGATATTTACTGTGCGCATCTACACTTTTTTTAAGTGAAGTCTGGCCCAAGCCTTTCTTCTGTCTGTCATTGCCGTTGTTCACAATATATTTTAAAGTTTATGTTGAGCATCTATATCTCCTCTGGCTTTTGTCTGTAAATCTGGTTTATTGCCCATGCCAGATGGCTTTCCCCCAGTTCCTGCCTTTGTCAATTCTGTCTTTTGACATGGTTCCTCACAACCTGAGCCCTTGCTAGCATGATTGTTCTGTGGGGTAGAGTGAACTGTAAAATCTAGATTGATTATTGGCTTTCCCGGTTGTTAATGCATATTCCTTTAGCTAACCCATAAACCAAACTGCTGACATCCGTACCTTCAGATGTCATTTATTAATATTTCCTTAATATTTTCTGGGTTGCTCTTTCAAAATATTGATAATTTCTTTCAAAAAGTGAAATCTAGCTTAAGAAAACTTGAAATTAAGAACAAGAGTTTTTAAATAAAAAATCCTATGGCAGTCTTATTTATAATGATGAAAATTTACAAGTAGTTGATAAACACAAAAACAAATTTTCATCTAAGCGAATTATGCTGCCTTGCATTTCAATATTATTTATTTATTAAAAACATTTCCAATATGTTTTCAATACTGTGGGAAATGATTATTGTGTAAGCAGAATGGGGCAGATCAGGATACAGAATTATATAGAGCATGTCATCTCAACTACATAAAATTATGCATGAACACTGATAGAAAATGTGTCAAAACATTAGCAGAGCTTATCTTTGGGTGAGGTGTGGCCAGATGTGAAAGTCTAGATTCTGACAGACCTGGATTTAAACCTCCCCTTCCTCCTATGTGTGCCTGTTACCTAGGAGACATAAACTCTTAAGCTTGAAGATCCTGGCTAAATGTCTCCTCTCTCACTGAATCATTAAGTGAAGTGCTTAGATCAGTATATGGTATGTAATCATGCAATGCATGAAAGTTCAACTGTTAATTTTAAAAAGAAACATTAACACTACATATTTCACCCATTTTACGATTCAACTACTACTAGCACTGTATTTTTTCATGTTCCTTCCTGTTTAAAACAGCACACAGTAGGAGGCAGAGTCCCCAACAGTGACCTTTGTCAAGCCACATAACCATTGTGTCCTGCCTGCCTTACCTAGATGAAGTCTAAACTCCTTAGTGTGGAGTTATGTTGAAGACTCAATGACTTGACCTATAAAAGGGGCTTGAATCAGTGTCAGGCACATAATCGCTTACACACATTTGCTGCTATTGTTATTTAAGAAATTTTTTAAAATGTGTATTATGTATTATTACTTCCTACATTCAGGGAAATGGGAAAATTACTGCAAAGATTTACATACCCTGCAGAGACCTGGACTTGATGACTTCTATGTCTGAGATTGAAGATACCACAAGCTAGGTTTAGTTTAACAGAAACATTGCAAGTTTTAGATATAAAATGAGGATGATCTTAAAATGAGTTGTCACAGAGAATGAGGAACCTTTGGAAAATCAAATCTCACGCATGAATGCTTGATTGCTACTATAATATGCCAACAGATTCAGAATGTCCAGAAATGCACATTTTGGTTAAGTTCCTTGGTTTGTTTCAGTCTTCTACTTAAGTGCCAGATTTTTAGGTCTGGGCTATAACAAAAATGGCCCTCTGATTTATGGTTAATGGATTAACGTAGGAAAGTGGCAGGCATGTGTTTTTAATATTCTCTATTTCTTCAGAATTCATCATTGCCTAAACACACACTGTTCCCTTTTTGGGTGATCTGTGATGATGCTGTGGGTTTGCAGCCTTTTTCTCTCTGGTCAGTGGTCAGCAGCGAAGACCCTTTCAATGAAAGGGAATGGAGCTGGGAAGTGGGAGATTTCTTCCATTTCTGAAGTGGAACCAGGCACAGTGGTCTGTGTTGTCATTTCACAATCCAAGTCCACGCTGTTATTTTAACAATAAATTAAACACAAGCATGAAGAAGGTGACCTGAGAAGGAACTTGCGTGAAGTTCTTTTCACACGTTCTTCCAGGTTCAATCTGGAACATTGAATATTTATTTCCAGATCATTGTAGCGTAATGCTTTCTATGTTTCCGAAGTAAGAGCAAGTCTATCTGAACCCATCCCGGTGGGGTGTGCCTTAGTGACCAAGCTCATGTTTGTTAGCATCCGCAGTAGCCTAGAGAATCTGCCTGCTTTCCTGGGGTTTTATGGGCTTGTTACCAAGGGTCAGAAAAAACAAACAAACTAATGAGGTGAGTTTATTCCCAGTTATCCAGACAAATGGTAAATAATTCATAATTTTCCCAGTCTTAACCCTCACTTTTATTTTTCTTCTGTTTTCTTTTTTCCCCCTGATCCTGACCTTTTATTTTTCTATCATATCTGTTTTTGCAACAGCCTTAAATCATTTGAATGAGTTAGGGTATAGAAGAATTCAAAATCTTTCTTCCTTAACTGTATGAGGAAGAAAATAACAGGTCTGGGAGGTAGACTCCAAGAGGACTAGGATGGATGGATGATCACTCAGCTGTTTTGGCAACCACAGGTGAGCAGTGAGGTCTCTGGAGAGCCAGCTCAGCACTCTTAGTGCCTCTCACAGAGAATGACAGTATCTCCCACACACAGGCCTGAATTTACCTACCCTCCCCGATCCTCTGTTTTTATTTGTGAAATGGGGATAAAAAAGAAAAAAATCTGTTTCACTTTCTAACCTGTCGAGCACATCAAGGGAAACGACCTCTACTATGGACATGCCATAGAACTCTTCAGTACCAAATGAACAGTAGGTACAGCAGCTCCTGTTTGTCCCATCGGGACTTTAGCCTGGGAGGACCAGTATTGGAGAGAGGGCTAGAGATGGGAGTGTTGGAAGAGCTTAGGTGAGGAGAGGGATCCTGCCGCTGGGCTGCTTGGGAAGACTAGTTTATAGAAGCAAAGCTTGATGCTGAGCTAGAAGGGTGAGTAACCAGGAAGAACTGGAGAAGAAAGTGGGGTGGGGCATTTCACACAGACATGGGCTACACAGGCTAAAATAGAGGTAGTTATAGCAGGGATTGAAGATACATCAGTTTTAGTAAAATGGAAAATTCTTACAGCATAAGTGGGTGGATGGGGGGCCCTGACCCTTGGGCTACACGGTTTCAACCTGATTGCCCATACACTTCAAAATGCTGTATGCATTAAAATCATCTCCAAGAAAACTTACAGCTGTGAACACATAGGTGCCTGCTTCCCTTCCTTTTAGCAGGTCTTGTTCCCGCTCATCTCTGCTCACTGCCCTTCCTCAGCAGTGCCAGAATTCTGGATTGGTTTGCAGTCAACTCCCCTTTCCTCAGAATTTGCTGGTAATTAGGAATCCTCTTTAATAAAGGGCAGCTCTCAACTAATTTGTCTGAAAGGTTCTAAAATGTAACATTCTAAGATAGTGATAGATGATAAATACAAATACCTGCTTTTACTCTGAGGTAAATCTTTATGACCAACAGTATATTTCATGATGGAATTTAGGGGACAGTGCAAGGAGCCAGCTGGAGATGGGAGGAGGGTGAGTTTTGAGGAATCCTCAGTGGGCCTCAGTTTTACCATGTGCATAGCTGACTCTGTTCATCCTGGCAATGCGGATGGTCTGGTTGTGGTTTTTTAGCAGTGTGACCCTGAGAAAGGTCTCTTGATCTCAAAATTATATCATAGTTTCTTCTTCTGAAAATGGAAAACAATATCAGAGGTCTTTTCCCATCATTCTGTTCTGTGGTCCATGGAACAGATTTTTGATGAGTCAAAATAGTTGGGTTTGCTGGGTGTTTGCCCTCTCTTCATCCTTCAGTTATGATGTTAGTGTGAATAATTCCTAATGACTAATTTTTAGAAATCTGTTTAAATCTTTCCATGGAGTACATGTTAGTTCCACAAACATTTATTAAGCATCAGCTGTGTGCTTGGCACTGTGCTAGGGCCTCAAGACCCAAAGGTGGCTGGAATGATACACTCCTTGCTCTCAGAGGACAGTGGGGGAGATGGCCTTCTCATGGCAAATGTATTGCTGGTACTGTGTTGTGTATATATCTTATTACTGTTGTACCTCAGTAGTATCTCTGTGGACTAAGGGGCTTACACAGAGTTTTCAAAGCAGACCTATGTACCAACCACTTGGTAGGAATTTTTATTGACTTGCCTGGCCTGCCACTAAATGCGCACATGTGTGGATGGTTAATCATTTCTCCTATGCCCCGTTACCACTTGACCTTTTAATGACTTATTTCTATTCAAGTATTCAAAGTCAAACAATTGTCTTGGCCCCCCGTGCCTTCCTCAGGGAAAACTAAAGAGGTTCTTAAGTGAATGTCCTGTCTGGTGTTCTGGTCTCCCCACCCTGGTTGCAAAAGGGAGCATGATCATCCTGCTCTTTATGTGAGCAAGCTATTAGCCATGTGGAAAAGTCACATCAGCTGTGTTCACTCACTGTTTTCCCCAAGCTGCTTGTTAGCTGGAGCTCTCACAAGGTTGAGATGTGGGAGAATAGGGGAGTCTCTCCACTCAGGCTCTGCTCTTGGGGCTCTCACTCGTTGGGAAGTGGTGTGAGGGCCCGGTAAGGAGGTAAGATTATTAAGGAAGGCCTTTGGCTCCCTAATAAAGCTAGACTGGAGATTAGACCAAAATAAGACACTGGGCCTTCTCTTCTCTTGGCTCCTTGATTCAAAGATACCTGACTCTCAGTGAATGGTTGACCTGACTTACATTCCTAGATGGTAACAAACAGGTACCTGTGTGTGCTTGGTGGGCTCAGGATATGGAGTCTGAATGTCACCTGAAAGGTACCTGAGCACAGACAGCCCAGGAAGGCAAAGCAGGGAAGTGCGTGAGCTTCCGGCTTTTGCTTTGGAAGCACCTTTGGGTAGTTGGGTAGCTATGATGCCGTGATTACAGGTTCTTCTTAGATGAGCTATTCTTCTTGCCTTGCAAAAGAGCAGGAAATGGATGGGGAAAGGGGGAAGCTCTTTTCAGGGCTTTTTTTTTTTTTTTTTTTTTTTTAGAGAGAGAGCAGACTTATTCACAGAAGACTAAGATGTAAACATAGATAAATGATCGCGTTTATATAGGCCCACGTTTTATTCTGACATTTGGTTATGTGATGCATGCTGTTATAAACAGGGCTGCTTTTCGCCTGCTGAGAGGTGAGCAGATGTAAGGAAGAGGGCAGGTACAACCTTCGTAATTTGCAGCAGTTTCCCAGTGGATCAGAAGAGTCAGTGGCTGGAGGGAGAGGATGGGGATGGTGGACAGCCCTTATTCTCCTGAAGGTCCAGGGTCCCCCTGAGGCACGGTGGCCTGGCCCAGTGGTCCCGCCAGGCCAGTGGCACACCTCCACTCTGCAGGGGAGTGTTTAGAGCCAATGGTGCCTCCCATAGGCTGCCCTTGCGCAGGGGTTTAGTGTGATTCCAGCCCTGCCCCTCAGGGTGTGACTTTTTTCTTTTGTGAGCTTGGATTGAGGGAATCTGACTGGCTTCTGGCAGAATAGCCTAAGTGGTACCTGCTCCACAAACACTCAGCCTCACAGCTCCTTCTAAAGAGTGCTGCTTCTAGAGAAAGCCCAGTATATGACTTGAATAAGGATAAACTCAGGAACTGTGTCATGAATAGGGTTACTAGACAGTGAGCTCCATCTAGACAGGAATCTTCTCTCTGTTTGCCACGTAAGGCCTATGATGTCTAGTATTAACAGATGCAAAGTTAATAAAATAAAGTTTGCAACTCAGATGGTAGCTGAATACAGTGCTGCTTCCAGTGTTTCTCCAATCCCCATGACAAACAGTAATAAAAACAAACCCTGACCCCTGTACTTTCTATGTGCCTTTGACACGTATTAACTTCTTTAATTCTCTAGCAACCTTATTGGTAGATCCATGATTGTCTCCCATTTCATAGAGGAGGCGACTGAGGCAGATTGCAATTAAGTAACCAGCACAGTGTGGCAGTCGGTAAGGCAAGGGTGGGGTTGGAACCCCTCATGGCCCTCACTTACCAGGGCAGAGATCCAAGGGGTGGCTGCTCATCTTGACCAATAGTGGGCATTTGTCTGGGACAGGAGGAGGCCTTGGCTGAGCTGGGCTTGTTTGTCCCAGGGTGGACTGGGTGAGGCCGGGCCGCCGGCACTGCTGCCATCACGCTGGGTTGTTTACAGCTCCCTGGGACTGAAAAGTGTTTACTTTAAAATGAGAATGTGTGAGTTTCACCACTGGTTCCATTGGCTCATCTTCCACAATGGATGACATAGAAGGGTTTTTGTTGGTGCAGGCGACCTTCACACAGTCAGGGCAAAAATGGTCAGAGTGCGAAGAGATTATGAAAAATAAAGTAACGCATCTTTTACGAATTTATACCTTGTTTTATAGCAAAACAAACAAACAAAGGGCTTAAGGTCTAAAAAGATAGCATACATCCAAATTAGGGTGAAAGAAAAAAAAATAATGATAGGATCATAAAAGAGAGGCAGGATTAGACTATAACAACACTACAAGAAACAGTACACACATTGACTGTGAGCCATCTTGCAGCCACACTCGGAAAGGAAACCTGGTCAGCTCTCTTAGGCCTACAGAAGCAGGGGTTAGCAGAGGGGTGAGGATGCTGAGAGGTGGAAGTGAGGGCCAGTCGCTGTACCAGTGCTGTGCTGTCCTGAAAATAGCGTGACGGAGAGGGAGCATCAAGCTTCATTGCGGCATGCTGTTTGAGCTGCACAGTTTTCGAAGGGCTTTGGTGGATGCATAGTGAAACTTCTCACAAGTGTTGAAAATACATAGTCATCTCTAGCTGACATTTCTAGGTCCCTGTATACTTCAGTCCTGCTTTCTTTTTGTCACAAGTCAAAACACTTAATTCCAGCAAGTCTCCATTTTGCTAGTATCTCCTTCTATCGTGAGTGGTGCTAGACATAGCGCAGTGCCGTGTTCCCTGCGGGATGATGATTAACTCGTTGTGTGTTTGATTTCAGATCTCACTGAGGTTTTCTTACATGAGTTGTTCCTCTTGCATGATGATAATAATATAATAATAATAATACCTTGTCCCTATACACACTTGTTTAGCTTATAAATCATGCTTTGTGTACATAATTTGCACTTTTTAAACATTTCCATGAAGGAAACTGCTGGTCTTGTTTTTTGGCTTCATGCTTGGGAGTGTTGAGTCATTAAAAAAAAAAAAAAACAGAGCTAAGAGAAAGACGTAGAAATTGGAGTCTTTTCGTCTTCAACCACTGCAGTGCTCTCTCAGAGTGACTGATACAGTTCTATGGTGTTTTTGTATAATGTTCCCATGTAGTGATAATGATGGTGTTTTGCAGTAGTTGTTTTTGAGATGGTACAAAAGTTGAGAACATGAATTTTGTAATGAACCTCTGGCATCCCTTGTTCTATTGAGCATCTACCCTGAACTAAGGATAGTGGCCTCTATCCAAAGGGATCCCATGGGAATAGCTGGCCAAACCCTAAGTGTCTTCTGGGAAGTTCCTTTCATGGGAGCTCCTGACTTCCTGCTCTCTGAAGATCAGAAAGAAGAGAGGTAATGGGACCCAGAGGTCCAAGGCCTCGTAGGCGAGGAGTCCATACCACAGGCTCCTAGTCCAGTGCCCTTTCCTTGAACCAAGACTTGCCTGCTCCTCTGTGCTTGCACAGAGCCAGGCAGCAGCACGGACAGGGCCCAGAATAGAGATCAGGTGCAGGGATGCACCTGCCTCCAGGAAAGGCACTAAGCTGTCCTGGGACTGCCCCTAGGACCACAATTGGGGGAAACCATGTCTATATAGATAATGTGTAGACATGGAGTTGGCAGCAACCCCGTGATGCATACTTCTGGAAAAAAGCCTTAAAAGCATAAATCAGAGCTGCCTCCTGCTCCTCCACCCCTTCTAGCAGCTCCTCAGGAGATGAGTCCGTACCTGCTGGGCCAGCCCCTCTCCTCACCCATCTCCTGAACCTGCTGCTCTGGTCTCACCCCTCCACAAAGCTGCTCTTATCTCAGCTGCCAGACGTCTCCAAGCTGCCAGACGTGGTTGCTGTGTCCCAGCCCTCATCTTCCCCGAACTGTGTCAGCGTTTAGCACAGCCGATCTCTCTCTGCTGTTTGATGCACCTTCTTTTGGCCCTACCCTCTCTCCGTTCTCCTCCCTCACCAACAACTAGGCAGCCTTATCAGCTCCTCCTTGTCCTGATTTTAGCACATCTTTCCCAGACTCAGTCTTTGGTGTCTCTCTCTCTCTCTCTCTCTCTCTCTCTCTCTCTCTCTCTCTCTCTCTCTCTCTCTCTCTCTTGCTTACTCCTTAAATGATCTTTCTAGTTCCAAGGATTTAAATATGATAGCACCCCTCTGCCTGTTTATGTCTCCTGCTTTATATCTGACTCTCCTCCACCTTTCCACTGAATGCACCCCAAACATGTGCCTCCAGCAGCTTCCACCACATCAGTCAATAGCTTCTTCATTTTTTCTAGTTGTTTTGGATAGAAATTTCCCTTCACTGTTATATGAGTATTTTTTATGCTTCTCTCACCCTTTTGCTTACCAGCTCTCTGGGCTTCTCCCCTGTGTTTCCCACCTCCATCCTGTAGTCTCCCTGCTTCTGTCTGCTCGCTGCTTCACCATTTGCCTCTTTCTTCTTGCTCCCCTGTGTGCCTCTGCTTGCTTCTGAGTGCCTGTGTTTATTGTCCTACTGTGGCTTCATGTCATGGCTCTGTCTTTTCCTTTGATTGAATCTATCTTGCTGCTTGGCTATAGGGACCATTCATTTGCTCTTTAGAAGGCCTAATTATTAGCCTGGGAGGAGCAGCCTTCATGCAGGGACACTTATACTATTTCCTAGTCTCAGGGAATGGAAGAAATTAATCATCCCATCCTCTGTGGTGCATCTCATAAATTGCATCCATGACAACATCGAATTCATGGCCTTCCCCACTGAATCTTACTACCAGCCATGCTCATAGATCTCAGTGGTTCATGAAATCCCACATTGTCATCAGCCCCAGGGGACAAACTATCCCACTGAGTAATCAACATTACAGCAAATTTGTCCATTTCTACAGTTTAAATTTTATTTTCCCAAATTGGGGAGTTGGTTGGCTAAATGTGCCTGCACAAGAGAGTTGGATAGAACTTTTTACATATGGCTTTCATAAATTCTTGATAGAATCCTAGCTGGTGTGGCTCAGTGGATTGAGTGCTGGACAGTTCAATTCCCATTCAGGGCACATGCCTGGTTTGTGGGCCAGGTCCCCGGTTGAGGGCATGTGAGAGGCAACCACACATTGATGTTTCTCTCCCTCGCTTTCTCCCTCCCTTCCCCCCTCCCTAAAAATAAATAAATAAATAAAATCTTTTTAAAAATTACTGATATTGTAGATGGAAAGTCATAGGATATTTTGAACTCCTCTGCTGTGTAAACAATCTAGCCATTGCCCAGGCTGTAGTAAATTAATTCAGTTTGGGGCAGATTCCCACTGAACACTGCTGTTGTTTGTTGAGAAGCATATCTTAGCATTTCTTAAGTAATAAATATTCTCACATTTTCACAGGCAAAATTTATTCAGAATGTAAGTAGAGGTCAGGATGATTTTATAGTTGTTGCATGGCCTGAATCATTGCTTCAGAGGGTGTATGTACACCCTGCCCATGGATGCCAGAGCATCTGTTTAAAAATATCCTCTGTATCCAAGTGATTTTAGTCATCTGTTGTTAGGGAGCCAGCAATCAGTCAAGCCTGCTAAACAGTGACACCCTAGAGGCACCCATTTTCTGGTCTTGTCAGTTTGCCTGTTGTCCTCTCTGCATGTTGGTCACCTCACTGCGTCTTAGCACTTGCATTCCTAAGTGGGCAAGAGGCATAAAGGATGCTCCGGGGTATAGCTCTGCTACCTGAAGATTGTCTAATAACATTGAAGACAAACAAGTGTGAGCTTGAAATTCCCATAGATTTATGTTACACAATGCTGCTCTAGGATTTCACAGACATTAACCGAAAGTGTTTATTTTGCTTGCCAGGATGACAATTAGCTGGATAAGTCTTTGGTGGTTCTCAGGTGCAGAGAAGATGCCTCCCTCTTGTGCCCAAGGCATGCATTGATAGAGGCTGACTTGGGAGCGGCATGAGCTTCTGGCCACAGAATAGAGCAGATAGTCAAAATAAACTAGAAGCCACCAACTCAAAGTAAATGCAGTAAATTGTTGGCTTTAAATTTATTTTTTAATATATATTATTTTATTTTATTGTTCAATTACAGTTGTCGCCATTTTTCCTCTGTTGCTTGCCCCTGCCCCTCCCCATTTGCTCCCACAGGCAATCCCCTCCCTGTTGTCTATGTCCATGGGTCCTTTATACTTGTTCCTTGACTAGACCCTTCCCTGTCTTTCCCCTGTTATCCCCCTCCCCCTTGTCCTCTGTTCCCTGTCAGTTTGTTCCTTATTTCCATGTCTCTGGTTCTATTTTGCTTGTTTGTTTGTTTTGTTCATTAGGGTCCACTTGCAGGTGAGATCACATGGTATTTGTCTTTCACTGCCTGGCTTATTTCACTTAGCATAATACTTTCCATTCCCATCCATGCTGTTGCGAAGGTTTTAAATTTCAGAAGGAAATAATTTATGAATTCAAACCTAGCCTAAGCCTGTTTGTTTTCTATAGCCATTGAACTGGATAAGTAGCAAAATATCCCAGTAGTTTGAATGAAATAACAATTGAATTGGCATTTTCTCACTTTGAGACCCCTGAAGAGTGTGAAGCTGTCTGCCACACTGGGTGTTTAAAATCGGCCGTTCTGGCCTCGTTCGTGATGGCTGTGCACTGGTCTGGCGTTGATGTCCCCTCACGATTCAGTTCTTCCATGAATTACACAGGGCTGATGTCACTGTAGCTACTTCATTTGTGAGGAATGGAGGCATTGGTGATTTTTCCTCCGACCCCAGGAGCTGGTGGGGAAGGAGCCCGGGCACTGAGAGTGCTACCGGAGGCATGTTCAGGAGTCGGCTGTGGGTGCCCAGAGCTCTCTGCCTTCCACCTAGAAGACTGTAACCTGGGAAATTCCACTCCCGATGGACTCCCTTTGGAAAACCCCAAGGAGGGAGCAGCCTCAGAGAAGGAGGCTTGGTGGCTTCTGTGTCCCTTCCTCTCAAGGAACTCTACTTGCCTCACTGTGGTAATGTTAACCCTGAAAACTGTATGCTGCTCTTAAAGTTTTCAAAAATTCTAGTTTTTAACTTGTGTTTTTATCCGAAGCATTCTCTTTAATTGCTGTTATATACTTTTTGGTTTTTAAAACTGATTCAAAGTCTAGTATTTTTTTCCTCAAAACAAACACTTATCTTGGTTTTAAGGGTTTGTCTCTTTGTGTTCCCCAGACATTCTAAGTGAGAGTCTTCAAATCATCTACGAAGATGGTGGCCCTGTCCTTAAAGATTTGTGTCCGCCACTGCAACGTGGTGAAGACCATGCAGTTTGAGCCATCTACAGCCGTGTACGATGCGTGTCGAACCATTCGGGACCGGGTACCTGAGGCACAAACTGGGCAAGGTAGCCATTGGTTATTTATTCGCTGATTTCTTGAGATGTGTTTGTATGTTCTTCACTTAGTAGTGAAAGAAGTGGAGGCTGTGAGTGACAAACATGCCCACTAGTGTCTATGTTTCAGCTGAAATACCTCCTTAGCCTGGACACTGCTTGCTTCCTGTGTGAGGTCTATGATGACAGTGATTACGTCTGTCCTTGAGTGGTGCCCCTCGTCATGACCCTCCGCTATATCAGCATTGTGCTCTGCAGTTTACAAGTCACTCTTTGATTCATCCATCTCATTTGCCTATAAAGTATAAATGAAGCCTCCGTAACAGTCACTGCTTTTGCAGCTCTGGAGCCGTTTCGCACGCACGAAAACTTTCCATTGCCAGCAGCCCAGAGAAGACCGGAACCGCCCTCGGGACCCAGGGCAAGCCTCATATTTCACATCCTTTGAAAGGGCTTTATAAATTTTATCTCAAGCCTTTTTAAAAAGGGATTTGTTTTATATATTTTGTTTAAAATTTAGTTAAGCCACTGACCTCCATTCATCTGAATTTAAACAAAAGCCACTCATACAATTTTTCCATTTCCTTTTGTCTTCTCTCTGCATTTCCTTCCTTTATTTAGTGATTATTTGCCTGACACTTGAGAAATTTGGACTACTCCCAATTTGATAAATCTTTGATATGGAAATGGTATAACACTTACCTTAAAAATTGGAAGCATAAAAATCAAACATAACATCAAGGATAATTACAGGGGGATTGGGTCTTCTTCAAAGGATCCGTTTCTTATGAAACTGCTGACCTTTTGGTCTAAAGCATAATTTAATTTATTCATAATCACTCTGTTATTTCTAGATTACCCAGACATAAAATTTTCTTACTTCCCCAGTCTTGCTTCAAGATGTAGTTGCTCAGTCATTTCTGGTGTCTTTACTTTTCTGTTACTGTTTTTCTCCCTGGTCCCTCAACCTTCTTTGGATTGGATTGCTTTATAGCTTGGGAAGTATAAGCCTTTTAAGATATTGAAATTGTTTTTCTGAGAAACAACACACACTCTGACCCTCACCTGGGTCCCTGAGGTTTCCTTGAATCACATCAAGGCCTCCAGGATCAGATATGAGGATTTCTGTGGAAAACATGGACTTTAATTTTCTAATGTTCTTCATAATTTGATGACATGGAGAACAGAGCCTTCATTTCACATTGAACTGCTGCTTACCCTCTGTAATGCCATGCTGGGATAACGGAGGGATTATTTCAAGTGAAAAGGCTCCATTGGCCCCTCTGTGCCTAAGTGGCTTTGGGCTTAGATGGCCACTGCAGTCGTTTCTCCATGTCTGTCCTGTCATTCTCTGTGGGCTCTTGGCCGGGCTTTTATAGCAAGTGATAAGGAACAAAGCCAAATTCAGTTAGAAAGAAATTCGGACCGCTTGTTCTTGATGTTGTGTTTTCCTAAATTCTAACAACTGCTGCGCGCTGGTTTTCAGAAACATAAATCTTGTCTGAGGGTATTGGCCTCTCAACTCAGTTCTTATTCCTCCTCATTTGCTTTAGTCCCAGTGGCAGCTCGTGGTGTCAAAACGAAACATTTCCCTGGTGAGAGGAGGTGCATGTTCTTGCCCAGTCAGCAGACTCGGGTCCTGAGGTCAATGGTGGCTTCATCATCATCTTGTCTTCTGTTTTTCTTTCTGTTAATCTTCCAGCTTCTGACTATGGGCTGTTTCTCTCTGATGAAGACCCCAGGAAAGGAATTTGGCTGGAAGCAGGCAGAACACTGGATTACTACATGTTGCGAAATGGGGTATGCTGCTGATCTCGTTTTTTTCCATCACTTTGTCCCTGAGCCTTCTGTGGAAGCCGACATAATTATGCCTGAAGTAAAAGGAGAGACCCAACCATTTATTTTGATTCAAGGACATCTTATTAATAGTCTTGATGTCATGTACTTTGTAAGGGCTGTCCAGGTAGTGATAGAAAAGAGCAGCAGTCCAGATTCTTGAAATGCCACAGAGTGATTAAAGCAGCTTTGGTTTAGTATTTAGAACTGTTTCTGCATGCCATTGTTGGGCTTAGTAGTTATGAAAGAAGAATCAGCATTTTCCTGTAAGTATGTAGGAAGTATCCTGCTGAATGGTGATAGAAAGTAATGATGGATTAGAGGGAAAATAAAAATATAATCCTAAAGGTAGTTAGAGATTGAATATTAGTTCATAATTTATTTTTGTAAAAGAAAGTTATTAGATGTAAATTTTAAAAGTATCCATAAAAGTAACAACAACAACAAAAATGGTTGTGCTATGGAAATGGAAAGAAATAATGAGTAAAAATGTTAAATGTTCTGTTTAGCTTAACCTTCGAGATACTGGGTTTTGGTATATGGGATAGACATATCAGATTGGTCATTATTCCTTAAAGCAAGACTGAAGTACATGTTGCCAATTAATTTTTCCCTCTATAATTCTATTTTTAAGACGTGCAGTAAAAAAAACCCAGAAGCCTCTATTTAAAAATAATTCCTAAACTTATTACCCCTATTTGGCCTTGCCATTACAATGAAAACCAGTTTTACTGTGATACACCACAACTATGAAGAATTATAGACACATTAATTATGTCCTGCATGACATGGATATTAAATATTGCTTATAACTGTGTAAGGGATAATTGGAGAAGCACATTACTGTCTTTTTAAAAGGCAAGTAGGAATTTTCCTCTGCTAATTCTCATTAGAGCAGATAATTCCCAGCCTCTCAGGAGGACATACGTTACTTTCACATTACAGAGGTTAGTTTTCAGTAATTATGAGCTATAAAAATATTCTTTGGGTGCAATTTCAGTATCGTATTTTTAAGAAATCTTGATGAAAGTCATTATTTAGCCCTAGAGTTTCTGTATTAGTGGCAAAAATCTCATGAACACTTTGAAGGATGAAATCAGAATGTGCTAGGGAAAATCCATTTTTTAAAGAAAGTGTCCAAGTTCATTATCTAGTTTCACATGCAGTAGGAAATGTTTGTTCGGTTTTTCCCTAGGATATTTTGGAATATAAAAAGAAACAGAGACCTCAGAAAATCCGGATGCTGGATGGATCTGTGAAAACAGTGATGGTGGACGACTCCAAGACCGTTGGGGAGCTGCTGGTGACTATTTGCAGCAGGATAGGTATGTCTTCACATGCCTCGGTTCCAGTTTTTGTTTTATTTTCGTTACATGCCTCATCTTTGTTTTGCACCCATTCACTCCTGAGGCAATCCTGAATGTGTCCTAGTACACTGGTTATTGCCATTCCTAAGAGTGTGATCATTCTCTTGATTCGCAAACCCAGTGACTGGTACTGTAAATTCTTGAACTTCTCAATAACTTGACATTGAGAGCTTTTATTTCCCTTTCAAAAGGTTAGGAATTTTAAAATTGAAAATAATGTTTCTGAGGTCATATAATTCACTTTTTACCCTCTTGAACATCCTATATTCCATAACGACTCACGGGGTCAGCCTATATATGATTGATTGTTACATAGCTTTTCTTCTTGTCGTTTCTATTAATTGCCTCAGAGAACAAATCTGTTTCCTATCTATATGAAGCCCCTTACATATTTGAAGAAGTAGCCTGGCCTTTCTTAGTTTACTTTTCATTTAAAGGAAGCCCAGTTCCTTCAGCCAACTTCTTGTTGGACATTGTCTTGCCTTGTTCTGCACGATCTATATTTTGTACTTGTTTCTTGAAAATTAGACAGGAGACTTGAACATGACAATTTGAGTATAACTGAACTATCTGAAAATACTCCTTTTTAGCCAGAGTTATTAGATTATTTATTCCATGGGTGGCCCCCAACCCCTACCTGAGTAAGGCTTCTTTCTGTCCTTTGTCACCAGAGACTCCTTGGAGTATTACAGGACCCACAATGAAGGGGGAAATAGCAATGTGTAATCACCGATAATATAACCTAATTTATATTTTTAGGAATAACAAACTATGAAGAATACTCCTTAATCCAAGAAACAATTGAAGAAAAGAAAGAGGAAGGGACAGGGACTCTAAAAAAAGACAGGACACTATTACGAGATGAGAGGAAAATGGAGAAGTTGAAGGCCAAGCTTCACACGGATGATGACTGTGAGTGTCTGAGACAGAAGCGTGATATGGGCACACGGTCTGCCATGCCTCACCCCTCCCATCATCTGTATGACCCAGGGTGGGCTGTTTTGAGTGTGTGTTTGCTTGTTTGTTTGTTTTGTGTTTTTTTCATTTCATCTGTAAATATTTTGGTCTGTGTCACTAAAAGACTGAGTCTTAAAGTAACTGAAATGCCATTTCACATCTAAAAAGATAATCTCACTTTTTGTTTTATTGTTCTTCTATTACAGTTGTCCCAATTTTTCCCCTGTTGCTCTCCACTGCTCTGTCCTGCCCCTGCCCCCCACCCCACAGCCAATCCCATCCCGTTGTCCATGCCCCTGGGTCCTTTATATATGTCCCTTGACTAGACCCTTCCCCTTCCTTTCTCCCTTCTCTTCCTTAAATAAGTAATCTCTTAATATCAAATATACAAATTATGTTTACATTTTTTCCCATTGTCTTCAGAAATTTTTTTTCAGCAGTTTGTTTTAACTGGGGTCCAAATAATGTTGAATGATATGTTGCCTACCTCCTTTAGTCTTGAAGATTTCCCTTCATTTTTTACATTTTTTTCCCTCGCACATGTTTAGGGGCAAGAAACAACACTGTTACTTGTATAGAGTTTTATATAATCTCGATTTTGTTGATTGCATATCTATGGTGTCATTTAACATGTTTTTCTATTTTAATTCCTGAGATCTGGAGGCTTGATCAGATTCGTGTGTGTGCATATTTTTTAAAAATAAAGACTCCTTCATATGTGATGTTGTGTACGTAAGTCCTCATTTAACAACATCAATAGGCTCTGCAACTTTAAGTGAAATGATGTATAATGAAACCAATTTTACTATACACCAGTTGATATAAACAAGATTTAAGTTCCTACAGCACCTCATCAATGTTAGAACAAAATGACGTTTTAATCAAGGACCTGCTGTTTCCATCAGCAAGTTGTATCTGATTGTCTCCTTTTTTGTGTGATGTTAGCAGCCATTGATGAACACTGCCTAGATACATTATTCCCTTAGGGCTTACAAAATGGTAATTAATTCTATCATAGGAAAGTGATTTTCTATGGCCACATGGTTATTATTTGGAAAAGCCATTATGTATACCCCTTCTGTCCCCAAAGCCTATGCTGTGTGCACCTGGCTGCCTGACCCCCCCCTCTCCTGCAAAAATCTTACTTTATGCCCAGTTCACTTAGACCTGCCCAACCTCTTTCTTTTGTTGTTTTCACTGCTGCATTGGGAAGATGTCATCATTGTCATTATGTTTATTGATCTTTAGTGGGACCTTCATTTCCTCTGACCCTTTCTCCATTCTCTTTTTTTCTTCCTCATTTGATTTCTAGTTGCCCACTACCTTAGTGTTCTCTCTCCCCAATTACTTTAATTTTCCTGCTCTTTTTTATTTAGGGTTGGAGGTAACTCATTATGCTCAAAGCTTGTACATTATTTCACTTGATGAAGCTGAAGTATCCACTTTGGACTTAAAGGAAAATGCAAACTTTATTATCTTGGCATAAAGCACTGATTTTCTTATTTCTTTTAACCCCCAGAAGGAAGTAGAATTTTCTTTTATTTTCTTGCAGTGTGTCATATGGTACATGATGGCATATGTGGAATTACTTTGCAAAGTTAAAAATTCATAGCTCTAATATAAGAAGTAGAAATAAATGCGCATCTCTATTATGCTGCTGTTTTGATAAATCCTCTAAACTGAGAGGAAAAATAAACACAATTCATTTATCTGCATGGTTCTGTTGCAGTAAATTGGCTGGATCACAGCCGAACATTCAGAGAACAAGGAGTTGATGAAAATGAAACACTGCTGCTTAGACGGAAGTTCTTTTACTCGGATCAGAATGTGGACTCAAGAGACCCTGTGCAGCTGAACTTGCTTTATGTTCAGGTACCATATTTGATGCTCACACACTGAGGCTGGGGAGAGTCCAAGAAGCCCCTGCTGTGGCTTGTGCTGAGCAAGAACTGGGCTGTGGCTTCCATCTTGTGTATGGCATGCAGTTTTCAGGAGGCATGGCTCCTAGGTTCCTCACTCGTGTTCTGTCTGGGTGCAGGATGATGTTTAACATGAACTGCTGGCCATTCAGTGGCGGTCCTTTCTTTGGCCTGTGGATGGGTTCTTGGTAGCTGGTACCGTCTCCCTCTGCCTGGCTTTGAGGCACTTAATTGGTTCACCACTTCAAATGCACTAAAGCTTTCTTAGCTTATTGTTTAAACTCAAACAAGTCCTTTAACTTATCTGAGTTGCAGTTTCCCAATGTGTAAGATGTGGGCTTTGCACTAGGTGGTCTCCAAGGCTTCTTTTGGCTCAAGGAAAACATCCACCTGTCTCCCTTTCTTACTTCTTTCATTCTTTCCTTTCCTCCTTCCTTTTTCTCTTCTTATACTTATCTACCTACATGCCCACAGGAAAAAAGTGCAGCTACTGCATCACCTGTGTTTATAAATAAAGTTTTATTAGAACACAGTTCATTTGTTAACATATGACACATTGGTAAATCCACTCACATATCACGTTATTGTTTCTGTGTTGTCCATGGCTGCTGTCATGATCCAGTGGAAGAATTCGATAGTTCTGACAGAGAGAGCATGGCCCACGTGGTCCAATATGTTTACTCTCTGTCCTTTTACAGGATAAGTTTGCCAGTCCCTTAGTTAGTGAATGGAAGAATGGTATGGAAGGACAGCTAGGAAGAAAGAGGCTGGAAGGCTAGAAGAAAAGGAGTGAGGGCAGAAGATGGTGCTTGTTGAAGGTTCAGAGCCAGAGCTCAGCATGTCCATCAGAGAGTAGTCTAGGGGTCATGTAACCAGAGAAAGGAAAGAAAGAAAAGGAATAAATAGCAACAGCAGTGATGGGTCAAGAACTGAGAGAACTTCAGACAGTGAGTTCCTGATTCTAAGACTGCGTTTGCTTATCATTTCCCCTAAATGTCTGCAGTATTGGGTTCTCGTGTCTGTCTCTCTCCTCCCTCCCCCTTATTTGTCTTGGGATGGGGTTTTTCACTTCTATATCATTTTTCTGTTCACTTTATGATTTAGGATTATAGAAAATATATTGTATTTCTTCCTCCCCCCACCCCCATGAATTTGGTCATTTCGCAAGGATTTCTCTTTGCCTCTATTTTTCATGATCTACTCCTACCTACCTAGATTATTCTCAAGCTTTAGTTTGAATATACTGGACACAGCTGATGCTGCCCATCTATAGGCAATTTAGGGTAAAGACTTGTTTTCTTTTTGCGTTAATCCTACAGTGCTACAGTTGCCCACAGCGTCCTGTATGCATCACTGGGTCGGCTGGCACATTTTCCCCTTGCTCCACAGAGAAGGTGCACTTGGGTGCAGGAACATATCGATAGAATGTGTCATTCCCCCAAGCTCCTGATGCTTTTTGCTTCCTCTTGTGTTTCAGGCTCGGGATGATATCCTGAATGGCTCCCACCCTGTCTCCTTCGAGAAAGCTTGTGAGTTTGGTGGATTTCAAGCCCAGATACAATTTGGACCTCATGTGGAGCATAAACACAAACCCGGATTCCTAGAGTAAATGCTCTTTTGGCTTTTTTTCTTCTGTTTTTCTTTTCACTATTTATTTTTAAGCTAGCTACATAAAATACATATGATAGTCCAATCAATTGTGAGATTGTTCGCTTTCACTCAGTTGAGTGTATGATGAAATTTGTAGACCTTAGGGAAAGCAGGTGGCCTGGAAATTCAGTGTTGGGATGACTGTGAAGGTTAGCCTGTGATTTCCTCTGTCCATTAGAATACTCCTTCTTCATACCAGGCCAAATTTTGTCATTTTTAATTTTTTCGTTAAGGCTCCTATATGAGAACAACAGAGTAGAAAAGACAGAGCTTCACATTCTTTATCACAATCATACGAATTCTTGGTTGCTCTGAAAGTATGACGTACAAATTAAATACCTCTACACTCTTCCCACCCCTCTGGTCTTTGGTTCTCTTTTATAAAATGATGGGGGTGTCTTTTTCTGGCTCAGAGATTGAAGAAAAAGCTAACCCTATAGATTCATCCTGGTCCCACAGACCATGAGCATTAGGATTGGTTTCCTTGAAATACCCGGGAGGACAAGCCCAGCCATACATTGGCTGCTGTTTTGATCTTCCTGTCTGTTTTGATCTGGGCTTCTCCAAGAGTTTTGTATGTTTCTTCCTCTGGTAACATTCCTTTCCTTTATCTGTCAACTCCCTACCCCACCCCACCCCCACCCCCACTTTTCTGTTTCTCTTCTGCTTTCCTCTAGGGCAGATGAAACATTTGGCTTAGCCAAAAAGAAATCACTTCAGAGAGTCTTGTCATGATCAATATCATGATGTCGCCTACATGGAACTTGTAAAGGCTTTGGAAGTGGGGACCTGACACTATGCTGACCGGGGTTGAACGGGTGTCAGATTTCCTGCAGGATGTGCCAACATGAGATGTATTGAGGAGGTCATTCATCCATTGTATTGTGTCCAAGGATATTGAAGGGAGAGAAGAACATAAATGCTTATTTGTTCTTGACCCCACTTCCACTTTGGTGGACAGTAATAGGGACCAAGCAAATGCCCTACAGTAAGAAGAAAACATGAAGAGAATGCCTGACCAGCAGGTCTAAACTGAGTTGTTTGAAAAATAAACATACAAGCAAAAAACTCAAAAAACTCTACCTTTGGGTTAACAAATCCCACGGAGCCTTTCCAAAGGGATAATTTTGTTCTACAGCATACTGTACAGTGACCTTGGGAGTGGCTTTGAGCAGGTTCTGTCATTTCTTTTGTTTTATATTCACCAGTTGAGTCATATGGCCAAGTGTTTTCTCAGGGCCCATTTGTATCCATTCAGTCTGGTGTCCTTCCTGCGGGAGCCACAGGGAGCTGGCCTCTGTGTTCTGTGACATCCCAGACGCCTTACGAAAGACCATGTGCACACCATCTTTTAGAAGTTTCATATTCCCACATTCTAACCCCACAGCTGGTGCCTCAGATGCATTTGGATTGTGACGTGTCCTCAGATACTGTGGACAATGGCCACGGAAGTTGGTAAACACCAAGAGCTCATTAATTCATGGCAGAAACATCTTTTGTTTCTATTTCTTTGAGTGACTAATGAAGAGCAGGAGAAAATGGAGAGAAGACTTATGAACATAAAATTTTCAAATAAGATATTTTCCTGTTTTTTAGGCTTTCTTAACTGGAAGCCTGTGTGGCCCTGATGAAAAGGCGATCTAAATGTGGCCATTCACTGAACCCCTAAAATGATGGTGCTATGCTGGTCATTTCATTAATGCCTTTTCTCTAGGGTTTTTGGGACAGCTCATTCTCAGGGCCTCATTGTGAATTCAGAAAGCAGGGTATTTCATGTCATGTATGTGGAAGAGGAGTCACAGAGAGGGGAAGTGGCTTATACAAGCTACACAGAGTTTTTTTCTGCAAGTAGCTTCTGACTACTAACCCTTGGGCCTATCATTTACAAAGAGAGTCTTACTTTCAAAGTTGTCCCTGTCACCAGTCTTCCAATATGCAGAAAAATTAGGAAAGTACTCTAAAATGTGATTCCAAGGTGCTTGGGTTTTTTCCTGAGCGCCACTGACTCTGCAAACTACATCATAATGAATGTTTCCGTACCGCTATTTCTGTGGGCATTACAAGACTATTGGGACATTGGTATTGCTCTTAACGGTGTCTCCTGTGATTTACAGGCCTGTTGAATGCTTCATACCAGCACTCTATTAAAGATGTCCCTTCTCTTAATAATGTCAAGGTAGCTGATGTTAAGCAATTGTATTAGTCAGTTTTTTTATTTCCAATATTATGGTATGAAGTTCATGCCTTTAGTAGTATGTGTATTCTTTCTAGGATTCCAAATTAAAACCAGCTTATTATGCCTGTTGACACTTGTTTTTTCTTATAAATTAAATTTACTTTATAATTAGACCAAATCTAGTCTAGGTAATAAGGCATTTTCATCTAGTGTAGATGTTTAATTGTGTACATTAGTGCTCATACCATACAGGTAAAACTTCCTAAAAATCTTTGTCTCCTTTTAATTAAAACAGCAAAGTCACTTTCCCCTGATTGTACGTTGGCTAGTCCAATACTGTTTGGGGATAATATGTCTGTGCTGTATCTAGTGACTGGCTGGGCCATGTTTGCCAGGCTTTATATTTTTCTCCGTCTAGCTTTCGTATGTACTATCTGCTTGAACAAGTCAATCTTAGAAAGAAATTAGTGAGAAGGTTGGACTTGTCAGGGAGCCAGGTTGAAGATACAGCCAGGTCGAAAATACAGCCAGGTCAAGATTTCACCCCACATAATTTCTGGATGAGGTGCATTTAGTGAGTACCTTTCTTTTAATTTTTTGAAAATTTGTTTAAGCATTTTTGCTCAAAGTCAACAACATACTATGGATCTTTTTATGAGATTCTTTTTCACCTTTCTTCAGGCAATTTAATGATTTCTGGACTCAGTGCCACCTTGGTGAAGGTGTTTGTTTAGAATAATGAAAATCAGAGGCTAAAATATTTTCAGAGTTTTCATGGAATAAAGGATTATTTAATGTCCCTTGTCAGTTCTGTAGATGAGGAAAAACAGGTGCAAGAGAGACAGAGGCTGAAACGAGGCCCGGAACCAGGGGGAGCTAGAAGCCAGGAAGTAGCCATTCTCCCTATTCTAGTCCCATGTGCTTTACCTACATGACAGTGTTCTTCAGGTTGTCTCCAGAGTTTCAGCAGGGACATTTTATGGAAGCATGAAGTATAAACAGCACAACCCAAGAATCACATGCGTATCTCATGCTCTTCTGTGCTTTCAGAAAGCATGCCCGTGGTGTTCTTTAACTCAAGAAGAACTTTACAGTTGTGTTCTCTTGTGCCAGGTATGGGGAAGATGCAAGGAGATATATACTAATTCTCTGCTGTTTTTGAGACTGCAGTCTGTTTGCCAAATAAACATGGAATTGTTATTATGGCGAGCCAAAACCTGGCTCTGATTCAACAAGGTCTAACCTTTACCTATGTTTTGAATGCAGGGTGGTTTATGTAGGATTTTAAAAGTCGCAGGGCAGGCTGTGGGGACTACTATGAATTGTTTTTAGACAGGTGGCAAGAATGTGGTACAAAAATCAATGTTGGTCAATGAATTTGGCAAAGTAGAAAGTGTATAAGATCAAGAAGAATTAGATCTTAAAACAGCAACAACAAAACCTATCATAGTAATCACTAACTACAGGCCCCTTTAAAACATGGTGGAAAACTTGAAGAAGTGAGTTTAAGAAGAGTTGAAGCCTTCTTGGGACCTTAATGTATCAAAGATTAGATATAATAGTAAAATTTAGACCTTAAATCAAGTGTATGTGATAAAATTGAAGGTAACTCTAGGTGATGGGTATAGAGTGTCCACTGTATAATTCTTTCAACATTGTGTGTGTTTAGGGTTTTTATATTAGAATGTTAGGGAAAGATTGGTAGTCCACAAGAATGGACAGATTGTGTAACTTCCAAAGCAGTGGTGGGTGGAGAAGAGATACAACTTGACTGATGCAGTAGGAGTTGTACAGGGAGGATTATGACTTCTTAAACTAAGAAGAAGAGTGGTAAAATAGAATATACAAAATGAGAAATACTTCTGAATATATTAAGCATCATAGCAAACACAGTTGATCCTTGAACAACACAATTTTGTATTATACGGGTCCATTTGTCTGTGGATTTTTTTCAACAAATACAGTCAGCCCTTTGTATCAGCAGATTTCACATTGTGGATTCATATTAAAAACAGGTGTGTTCCCCCATTCCCAACTGTGTTCTTCCAGCCACAGATCAAAAATACTGATTTCCATCTGTGATTGGTTGAATCCACGGATTCAAATGGATTATTGTACTTAAGTTTGGGGGGAGTTGAAAGCTCTATGCAGATTTTCGACTGCATGGGCATCAAGATCTTTTACACCTACATTATTCAGAGACAACTGGATAAGTAAGTCATTATTAACAGTTAATAGAAGTTCTCATATTAGATGGAATTTTTTAAAAGGCCAGCTCTACACTAGTATTTCTAAAAGACACACTTAAAATTTAAGGACAGAAGAAAGTTTAAAGTAAAGGCATAAAAAATGATGCACCAGGAAAATAGTTAAATGAAATTGCTCATAGCAACATTTTATTTGATGTAGCTCCCCAGGCAAGGGAAACAAAAGAAAAAATTAACAAATGAGACTACATCAAACTAAAAAGTTTTTACGCAGCCAAGGAGACCATCAACAAAATAAAAAGAGAAGTCCCCGAATGGGAGAACAAATTCACCAATACATCTGTTAATATCCAAAATTTATAAAGAACTTACAAAACTCAACACCAAAAAACACTCTAATTACAAAATGGGAAAAGGATCTGAATAAACACTTCTCTAAATAGGACATATAAGAGTTGCTCAATGTCACTAATCACCAGAGAAATGCAAATTAAAACATAACAAGATATCACCTCAAACCTGTCAGAATGACTATCAACAAATAAGCTACTACCTTAAACATATTAATATGTAAATATCTGATAAGTTTGATCAAGAGCAACAAAAGAAAACAAAAATAAACATTATTAGTAATGGAAATGGGGCAGAACTTAAGATAGACTTTTTTTTTTTTTAATCATAAAAAATTAAAAACTTGAAGCCAAAGAAATTGAAAATCTAGACAAAACGGATAATTAGAAAATCTGGATAGACCTATAATCTTGAAATAGCCTTATCAGTTAAAATATACCAAGCAAAAAAACCCCCACAACAAACAAAAACTAGGCCCCAAGTTATTTCAGATAATATGTGTTTCTCAAACTATTAAAAAATTAATATGGACTAGTCTAGGCTCATAAATGACCAATGCTAACTGAAGATAAATGGAGGATTTATACAACTATTCCAATTTCTTAAAAAGTTATAATGATAAAAACACCATTATTGATATAGGGTGGTATAAGAGTTCTAAGAGTTGATAAACCCTATCTTTATTAAAATTAAGATACTAGGCAAAAGACATTACAAAGTTAAGAGTGAAGCTCCAGACTAGAAGAAATTTGTATATTTTCAATGCATACTACAAAGAACAAATTAATATCCATAAAATGTTTTAAAAGAAAATAAATCTTCTAAGAAAAAGATCACCCAGGTGATCTTATTAGGTGTCTTAAAGAAGAGGAAATTCAACTGACTTACAGAAATAGGAAAAAATATTCCACCTCATAAATAATACAAAATGCAGAATCAGTAGGGATATAGTTTTCCATGTCTAGCAGGTGGGCACAAATTTAAATGTGTGAAAACACCAAAGTATTTTACAGAAGAAACAAGACATTTCAGAATATGACCCTGTTGAATTTAAAAATACAAAGAGAAACAGAGAATGTAGTTTATAGATACAAAGAGATGTAGGAACATAAAATATGCATGGAAACCAACTTCAAGAAAGGGACTACCATTAGGGAGAAGTAGAAGGGTGGTATGGGTCTTAAGCTAAATTTATAATCGATTTCTTTAAAAACAGAGAGCAGGGTAGCCATCACAAAGCAAATATCACAGCATATTAATGTGTTTTTATCCTTGGTGATAGGTATATAAATTATGAAGTATATACTTTTCTGTATGTTTCAAAATGTTTCCACAATTTACATTTCTTTAAAAAAGACAGTTGTGATAGTTGGTGTGAGGTGATAAAAGCTTGTGTTCAGTTGACGTTGGACATCTAACATGTGACGAAGGCAATTAGTAGGCCTTGGTGGTCAGACAAAAGGCTCCGTGACTCTGCCACAGGAGTAAACGGCCCAGCAGTTGGTGCGGGCGGCTACGTCCCAGGCTGAGGAAACCTGTCACCCTTGTTGACCATAGCCCCCTCATCCTACTGGCATGTTCCTCACAAGTATTTTACTGAGAAAACAAAGCAACCCGGGTATGAATCTCTGTTGAGGAACAATTGGGAGTGGGCTTGGAAAAATTTCCCCTCATATTCAAGATAATTGTATTGTCAACCAGCAAAGCTTTTGACACAGTAGGAAGTCTTAAGTCAGTTTTTCTTTGGGTATATGTTCAAACCATGTTCCTCCTTTGGAGGTGGTCTTCTGTGTGCTTTTGTCAGAATAATTTGGCTGCTGCTTTTGTTCTTCACCTTCTCTGTCTTACCTCCTGTTCTCACCACTACCTACCCATTAATTTCTTTAATGTATACTCCCATCCTGTGCTCTAGAGCTTCTATCAGTTTTGGGAGGTGACGGCCATTCAGTGGTCCTCCAAGCTGCCGCCTGCTGAGGTTGGTGCCTACCTCCCCTAACTACTTTCAGACACTAGCACTTTCAAACCAGGAACCTCTGAACTTATCCATCCCTGAGCTATCTCTGCGCCTCTAAGGCAGATCCCTTCCTGTCTCTAAAAGGTATTGGGACTGGTTCTGTGGGACTGAGCTAGGACCTCAAACCCTGTCCTGTGCTCCTCCCATGCCATCCTCTCTCTCCACTTCTTCCCACCCTAAGCATTTCCCAACTCAACCAATGCTCCCCTCCACCTACGTCATGAGGTCTGTTAACCACCAGGCTATGGTAAACCAGTACTCTCAATCACACACGTGTTCATCTTGGAGTCTGGATTCAAACCCAGGTGTGTCCGGTTCTATCAATAGAGCCTTTGGTGTACCATGCTAGTGGTGCTCCAACTTGACATCAGAATCATCCAGAGGGCTTGTTAAAATACACATGGCTGGGCCTTGCCTCCAGCACCTTTTTTTTTTTTATTTATTTATTTATTTATTTATTTATTTATTTATTTATTTATTTATTTATTTATTTATTTATTTTTAGAGAGAGGGGAAGGGAAGGAGAAAGGGAGGGAGAGAAACATCAATGTGTGGTTGCCTCTCGTACACCCCCAACTGGGGATCTAGCCTGCAACCCAGGCAAGTGCCCTGAGCGGGAATTGAACCCGGTGACCCTTTTGTTCACAGGACGGCACTCAATTCACTGAGCCACACCAGCCAGGGCTCCAGCACCTCTTGTTCAGCATGCTGTTTTTTGGGGGGTGGGGGGACCGCACTTTAAGAATCTTACATGATAGCAAATTCAGGAAGTTATTTTTAGTCATTTGGTGATCTAACATAAAGGTTGGACTCAGGAAACGTGGGTGTTCCAGTGTCCTTTGGGTGACACTGTTCCTGCTGCACTGTCTACCTTCTCCCCTTCATTTCTGCACCCTGTACTGGGCAGACACTGCACCGCTTTGTGTGTTAGTATTGATGCCGTCACTCCTCAGGAATGAGGGGACATCCATTGTTTTCAGTTCCTGTAAGTAATAACACTCCTAGGTAAGAATCTGAGCTTCTTTTCAGGTGGTAAAACCAGCTTAGAGATGTGGTGACTTGCCTGTAGTCATATAACTAACTATGTGGTGGCAGCTCTAGGACAGATGTGAGGCAGTTAACACTTCCCCAAAGCATGGCTGCCTCCCATGTACTTGTATACTTACTACCTGCCAGACCAGAGAACATCTTTAGGTCACCTATTTTGGAATTACTTGTAGACACAGCTTAAATTTTATATTAAAAAATGAGGTTTCAGTGAACACCAAGATTTGAATCCAGACCTCACTCCCCCAAATGTGTTTATTAAATTCTCCATTCCTTATTCCATGGCTTTGGGCCATTTCTTAAAATTGCGGCCACCGTGATATATGGTCATTACTGTACTGTTCTTTCTTTTTGTGTGTAAGGTCTTTAAATCATCCCATTTTTTGGTTAATGGTTATCCCTTGATATTGGCTCCAGTCATCTGAATAGCTTCCTTGATCTCAGGCATAAGAAGCCGAGGAACATCTTATACATTTCCTGGCCCACAGCTAGAAGCCATCATTTCTCCAAGGATCTCTGATTCCTTTTAGTGGGGAATGGCATTTGAAGCCCACCTGGCCAAGGTGCTGGGAGTGCTTATTGCCATCAGGTTGCCCTTGCCTGTAGTCTCCTATGAGGACACAACTAGAAAATAAACATGTTTTTAAGAAAAAACTCAATCAGATGTGCAGGCCAGTATTTCCAATCCAAATGAAAAATTGCAGGGTTTTCCTTTTAACATTTTTGGCTTTATATTTTTTTCTTTTTTATGCTGAAAATCTTGATTACTAACAACTGATGTAATTACTCATTTTATATTAATTATAATATATATAACATGCTATATAATGTAATATCCTAATTTTACACACACACACACACACAAAGTATACACACACACACACACATATATATATATATGAAAGAGGGAGAGTATTTAAAATAATGGTTTCAATATTTTACTATGATTTATTTGTCTCAGTTTGCTTTAGATTTTTAGGTGTTTTTTTCTCCTTTTTGTGATTTCTTGTGTTTCTAAAGTGAAAAACACCAAGGAGTATTTACAGAAGTTATTTTTCATCCTTCTTCCCCTCTCCCTGTTTTTCTCTTCTTCCGACAGAGAATCATTTTTATTAGTACATACTAGGCATATCCTTCTGTTGTTTTAAAAATACATATTAACAATATAAAATGAAAAATATTTCCTCATTTTCTTACAAAGGATAGCATACTATACACTCTTATGCCCCTTACTTATGACACTTTACAATATATCCTGGAAATTCTTTTTTATTTAACTATGCTAGCTTTACTCTTTTTATCAGACTGGTTTTATATCTGCGTCCTATTTAAGTGCACTGTGGGATGTGGCAATTTGTTATTAATTATAACCAGAAAATACTGGGAAAGTTAGTGACTTAACTGTGAATTTTACAAAGTCTTTTCCTTCCTTCTCATCACAGAACATAAACGTTATACTTTTTTGCCTTCCTCTCTCTCAGTCTAAAGGAATTCCTGCCCAAGGAATACATCAAGCAGCGAGGAGCTGAAAAGAGAATATTTCAGGTATTGGGAATGTAAATTTACTATTCTCCTCACTCCCTATCCTCATTTACTAGTATAAGAGAGGCCTCTGCAATGATAGTTTTGTACCCCTTGCATGTACTTGGCTTATGTAATAATGATTAGTGGCTCAAGAGTAAAGAAGCTGACAGTTCTCCTTTGGGCAGATTTATTATCTTAATCCATGCCTTCTTGCTAAAGGTTACTTTGCTCTCCTGAGAAAAAATGTGCATACATTTAATTTCAAAGGCATTATCTTGATAGCATTAAAACAAGGTGATTTGCCATTAAAATGAACTGAGGAAGAAGCTACAAGTTGCTTCTCTGTCCAGAGATTGGTTTTTGAAGCTTGAATTTGAGAACTGGTACCTTTTTAAAATTCAGGTTCATTCTAAAAGAGAATTGTCTATTCTAGACAACCAGTAAGAAAGCCCTACCATCAACTTTACATAAAACAATCTAGTAAATCCAAAGTATCAAAGTCTTCTTTGATTTTGAAATTAAATATAAGTTGAAATATAAATTTCATGTGTATAAAACATATTTTTACTAAGTATTGTTTCCAAGTATTGTAATATACAGGCATTTGTAAAACTTGATTTTTGAAAAATTACATGTTGTGGATGGATGCTAGAATGATACCTCCCCCAAACAAGAACATTTTCCTGGCTCTCATATTAAGTATTATTTCTGAACCTTTTGGGACATGGAGTCCTTTGAAAATTGGATTACAGTTATGGACCTTGTTCCCGCCATGCTGCACATGCACAAATTGGTGCATATAGTTATGAAATCTGTAGGGAGTTTGGGCTCCAATTCTAGTTCAGAAGCACCGCGTTAGAGCCTTCTGTGTACTCTCACTCTTGGTGAGTTGGAACATGTGTCATGGAGGGGTCTTCCACACAAATGTTGCTTACCGATTGCTTGTAGCCACACTATGTGCACCATGTTTAGTAACTGCCTCTCACCAAGTCCACCTGCTGGCAGAGCTGCATTAACTGGTCCCTACTACTGTCACTTCTGTAGGAACACAAGAACTGTGGAGAGATGAATGAAATAGAAGCCAAGGTCAAGTACGTCAAACTTGCCCGGTCTCTCCGGACTTATGGTGTGTCCTTTTTCCTGGTGAAGGTGAGTGGGGCAACGTGGTGGGGAAAGTGTTTGCTTGTGCCACCTTGTTCTTTTATTAGAGTGTTTGCTATTAAGATTGGTTTGTCCTTCCTAGACCCCTACTGTTTGCAGATGTAGCATCTGGCCAATAATGACCCAAGCTGAGCTGTTAAGACAGTCAAGCTGTGTATGAGCTGTGTTCTGGTGAGTGAGCCTCGCTGCCAGTGGTCCTCAGGGCAGCTGTGCCATGGCTTGGCCCACTGTCACTGCTCTGAAGTCATTGAAGGGATGTGCTCACTTTTATTCATTACAACTTTCCCTTGAGAATGTTTCACTTAAGACTACCAAGAGCGCCCTGGACTAAGTAAAGATCAAATCAAATTTTTGTGGTAAATAAGGAACTTAAGATGTATACTTGTAGAGGGGTCTGGGAACCCTGTGGCATTTAGATCTGTTCATCACAAGTGTTTGTCTTCCTACTGGAAGGAAAGAGGGGATTCTTTTAAATTTAACCTCTGAATTTCAGAGGGAGGCCCTTGATGGGTGCGTTTTTAAGTTGACTGATAAACCCTCTTATTAGCTTCATTTCTCCTTTGAACATCCTGAACTTGCATACTCTATTTTAGTCCTTTTCTTCAACCACTCTCAGTTTTACACCAGAAAATATCGGGCCCTTGCAAATGAAGAAAACATGGGTGACTCACTTTGTTTCTTAGAAGCTGAGTTGCTTATATTTAGTGGAAGTTTTAACCTGTCAATGAATTTTTGGATGGTGGTGATACCTTCTAGATAATTACTCCATTTCCCAATATTCATAATAACATTTATTAAATAATTATATGCCAAGCATACCTTATTAAACTATTAGCAATGTATAGACATGAACTAAGGGGAGGATTTCTGGAGAGAATGGGGGGGGGGGTACCTGGTATAGAGGACGAAGGGAGAGAAATTGGGACAACTGTAATAGCATAATCAATAAAATATATTTTATTAAAAAGCAAAATTCAATAAATGGGTCTACATCAAACTAAAAAGCTTCTGTATGGCAAAAGGAACCATAAATAAATTGAAAAGATCCTATGGAATGAAAGAAAATATTTGTAAACCATTTATATAATAAGGGATTAATATGCAAAATACATATGAATGGCCAACAGGTACATTAAAAAATACTCAACAACACTAATCATCAAGGAAATACAATCAAAACACAATGAGATAATGCCTCACACCTGTTAGAATGGTTATTATTAAAAGGATAAGAGATGGCAAAAGCCGGCCTGGCTGTGGAGCAAAGGGGACCCCTTGCACTGCTGCTGGGAATGTAAATTGGTGCAGCCACTGTGGGAAATAGTATGGAGGTTCCTCAAAAAATTAAAAATAAGAAGTACCATGTGATCTAGCAATCCTACTCCTGGATATTTATCTGAAGAAAGTTAAATTATTATCTCAAAGAGCTATCTGTACCATCATGTTCATTGCGACATTATTCATGGTAGCCAAGCTATGGAAACAACATAAGTGTTGATGAGTGGATAAACAAAGAAAACATGCTATATATACATAACTGTATAATGTTATCCTGCCATAGAAAAAAGGGAAATCCTGCCATTTGCAACTACCTGGAACCTGCAGGGCATTATGCTAAGTGAAATGAGTCAAAGACAAATACTATATTATTTCACTTATATGTGGAATTTTAAAGAGCTGAAATCATATAATCAGAAAGTAGATTGGTGGTTGCCAGGAGCTTGGGTGGGAGAAGTGAGATGCTGGTCTAAGGGTACAAACCTGTCGTTACAAGAGGAGTGAGTTCTGTGGATCTAATGTACATATTTGTGAGTGTATTTAACAGTGCTGTATTATACACTCGGAAGTTGTGAAGAGTAGATCTTAAATGTCCTCAACATAACAATAACAAAAAATGGTAATTATGAGAGGCGAAGAATATAACAAACCCCATTGTGGCAATAATTTTGCAATATATACATGCAACAATTCAACACATTTTACACTTTAAACTTCTACAATGTTATATGTCAATTATATCTCAGAAATTTTGAAATAAAAATATGGCCTCATATGATAATTTTATATAAAGCCACTAGATGTTTGAGAAAATTCAGCACCCACTCATTATAAAAATTTCTGTAAAATGATGGAATATGTGTATTTTGTCAACATGATAGATTATTTCAAACCTGTCATCAGTATCCTACATTATTTTGGAAGTTCTGGTAAAGTCATTAAGTTTTTTTTTTTTTAATGTAAGCATTACTTTTAGGAGATGTTGGAACAAAATTACTTATTGCTATAGTTATCTTATAACAAGATATTAGAATCATTTTTTTAACTATTTGAAATAATAATAGATTCACAGGAAGTTGTGAAAGTAATACAAAGAATGAAAAAATCAGATATAACAAATGTGTGTGAGCAGGTAGAAACTAGAACCCTAATATACTGTTGGTGGCCCCTTTAAAAAATAGTTTGGATGTTCCTCAAACAATTAAATATGGGGACAACATACAACCCAGCAATTCCACTCTTTGTTATATATATCCAAGAGAATTCAAGGCATATGTCCACAGAAAAGGTTGTACATGAATTTGTAAGCAGTATTTAGCTCATAGGTGGAAACAACCCAAATGTTGATCAGCTGATGGATGGATGAATAAAGTATTATATATATAAAGTGCAATATTACTCCACCATAAAAAGAAATAAAGTGTACTGATACATGCCATGGCATGGGTGAACTTCGTAAACATTTTGCTAAGTGAAAGAAGCTTATCACGCAATACTATATATTGTATGATTCTATTGATCTGAAATGTCAATAATATGCAAATCTATAGAAACAGAAAGCACATTCATGGTTGCTTAGGAGTGAAGTGGAGGTGGAGAGGGATAGAGTGATAGCAAAAAATACAGAATTTTTTTCAAGGTGATGAAAATGTTCTAAAGTTTACTGTGGTAATAGTTGCAAATAACTGTAAATATGCCAGAATCTATTGATTCACCCTTTAACTGGGTGAATTGTATGATATGTGAATTATATCTCAATAAAAGTGTTACCAAATACAGAATTCTGTACTCTTCCTCAAGTTTCCTACAGTGGCAGCTATAGTACAGTATCACCATTAGGAAATCTACATTTGTGCAATCTACAGCTACTAATCTGTTGTGCATCTCAATTTTATTTCAAAGAGGTTGTACAAATGGAATCATACAATATGTAACCTTTTGACAACTGACTTTTTCATTTAGTATATATACTCTCCTTTGCGATCTATCCAAGTTGTAATGTCTTATCAATTGTCTATCCCATTTTATTGTTGAATGGCATTCCGGGTATGGATGTACCATAGTTTGTTTAACCATTCATCATTGAAGAACATTGAGGTTGTCTGAGTTTTGGGCTATTATGAATAAAGCTGCAGTGAACATTTGTGTACAGGTTTTTGTGTGAATGTAAGTGCTCATTTCTTTGAGTTAGCGCCCAAGAGTGCAATTGCTGGACCATGTGGTAAGAACATATTTAGCTCTATAAAAACGGACAAACTATTTCCCACAGTGATTGTACCATTTTGCATTCTTACCAACAATGTATGAGTAATCCAGTTCTTTTCTTCCTCTCCAGCATTTGGTGAATTTCTTTTTTTTCTTTTCTGCCATTCTGGTAGGTGTTTAATAGTATCTATGGTGGTTCAGTTTGCATTTTCCTAATAGCTAATGATTTTGAACATCTTCTCGTGTGCTTACTTGCTATCTGTATATCCTATTTTGTAAAACGTCTGTTCACTTTTTTGCCAATTTTCTGATTCTATTTTTTAACTTCAGTTTTTAGAGTTCTTTATATGTTTTAGGTTCGGTCCTTTGTTAGATGTGGTTTGCAAATATTTTCTTCTGTTTTTTAGCTTTTTTCTAATCCTCTTAACCAGGTTTCTCACAGAGCAAATAGTCTTAATTCTGATGAGTATTTTATCAATTTTTCCTTTTTATGGATCTTGCTTATTGTTGTCTAAGAACTCTTTGTATCCCTCTATGCGCCAAAGATTTTCTTCTATGTTTTCTTCTAAATGGTTTATAATTTTACATTTTACTTCTGGGTCTGTGATTTATTTTGAGTTAGTCTTGTATAAGGTGTAAGGTTTAGGTCAAGGTTTCTTTTTGATCTATGGATGTCCTGTTGCTCCAGCACTATTTATAGAAAGGGCTGTTCTTCCTCCCTTGGATTGCTTTTGTAGCATTGTCAAAATTCAGGTGAACAACTTCTGGCCAAGATGGAGGTGTAGACAGACACGCTGCATCTCCCTCCACAACTAAGAAGGAATACAACTACCTCAAAACTAGAAAAAAACAGAAGTTCCAGAAAATCAAAGTGCATGGAAGTTCAGCAAACAAAGATATAAAGAGGAAATACTCATCCAGACAAGTAGGAGCGGCGGAGCCGGGGCAGAGAGGACACAGTGTGGTGGTGGCAGCAGCGGCAACAGCAGCAGGCTGGCGGAAAGCGCAGTTACATGTTTTAAAAAGTCAGGAGGACACCTGGGGAGCGTTCCCAGCTCCTCACCAGGCTGCGAAGCTCACTGTCCCAGCACCGGGGAAAATCAAGCCTCATTGCTTTTGACTGTGTAAACCAGTGGGGGTTGGGACGGAGGCAGAAACTGCTGGTCTCTCAGCAAAGTGCACTTTTTTAAAGGGCCCCCATGGACGTAGAACATCCACAGACACACCCACTCTGGGAACAACAGCCAGGACAGCAGCTAGAAGGGTACCAGTCCGGTGCGGAAGTGGGAGAAGTGCCTGGAAAAGGGGCGAGTGGCATTGTTCCTTCTCAGACCCCTCGCCCGCATACAGTGCCACAACATGGTGAAACAGGTCGCCCGTTACTGACAAATCCCTAAGGCTCCGCCTCTTAAACGTAGTAGGAGCAACAGCTCTCCCTGGGACACGGAAGCAAACAAACACAGGAGACTTCCAGCCAAGATGGAGGCCTAGACTGACACACTCTGTCTCCCTCCACAATCAGGAAGAAATACAATGACCACAAAACCAGAAATAGCCAAAAGTTCCAGAAAATTAATGGAAGTCCAATGTATGAAGTTATAAAGAAGTGGTGCTCATCTGGACGGGTAGGAGGGGAGAAGCTGGGGAGGAGAGTTCAAGCTATGCTATTCACAGCAGCAGCAGCAGCGATGAAGGCAGGACAGCGGTAAGCACAGACACCCGTATTTAGGGGAGGTAAGAAGCGCCTGGGGAGCTCCCCCGGCTGCAGACCAGACCCGTCAGCTTGTGATTCCAAAGCCAGGGAAGGCAGACCTCCATTGCCTTGGACTGTGAGGCCCGGATGGGGTGGGGAAGGAGGAGGTTCCCAGTCTCTCAGCAGAGAGTGAACAGCAGGAATCCATCTTGGACCCACACCCCCACAGGAAACTACACAGGGTGGTGAGACGGGTAGCCCAGTTGTGATGAGTGCATGGGGCTCTGCACCCTATAGCGAAGGAGGTGTGACAGCCCTGTCCAGGCAGCAAAGGTGAACACGAAATGGTCAGGATGGCACAGGTCATGATAGAGATCCCAGTGACACAGCTTACCAGACAGGAAATATCTAATCTAATGAAGCAGCAGATAGGATATCTTTCTGAGGCACAGTTCAGAGCTTTAGTTATAAGAATGCTTACAGATCTAACAGCAGATCTTATACAAGACGGGGAAGGAATGAAGGCTAGTCCTGCTGAAATGAACAAAAACATATACAAAACTAGTGGTGAGGGCAAGAAAACCAGGGATCAAATCAACAAATCGGAACATAGGGAAGGAACAGTCAACCAGTGCAGAAAGAGGAAACGAGAAGTGAGGAAAATGAGGAAAGGCTCAGAAACTTATCGGACAGCTATAAATGGGCCAACATCTGAATCATAGAGCTGCCAGAAGGTGAAGAAGAACTAGAAACTTAAAAATTATGTGAAAAAATAATGAAGCATAACTTTCCTAACTTGGAGAAGGAAATAGACTCAGAGGTCCAGGAAGCACAGAGAGTTCCAAAAAAACTGGGTCCAGAAAGAACCAGACCAAGACACGTTATAATCAAAATGTCAAAAATTAAATATAAAGAGAGAATCTTAAAAGCAGCAAGAGAGAAGAAGAGAATTGCATATAAAGGGGTCCCAATAAGGCTATCAGCTGATCTCTCAAAAGAAACTCTGCAGGCAAGAAGGAACTGGCAAGAAATATTCAAAGTAATGAAAAGCAAAAACCTACGACAACGATTACTCTATCCAGTGAAGCTGTCATTCAGAATAGAAGGGCAGAGAAAGTGCTTCCAAGACAAAGTAAAACTGAAGGAGTTCATCAGATCCAAACCACTGTTACATGAAATGTTAAAGGGACTTGTTTAGGAGAAGGAGGATCAAAACTATGAACATTAAAATGAAAACTGTATCACAACAACAAACAACAGAAGCTAGGGAATTGAAATAAAAGCAGACTAAGTAGGCAACGAGAGTAGGAAAAATATGTGTATGGGGAATATTTTGGGGAGAGGTTAGTGGGGAGGGGTAAGGGGGGAAAGGGAGGGAGATGGTACAGGAATTAAGAAGCATAGTAGGAGGAAGTGGAGTAGATAGAAAGATGTTGAGAAGAACTATATGCACAACCAATGGACATGGACTAAGAGGGAGGACAACTTGAGGGAGGGGCTTACTGGGTGGAGGGGAGCAGAGGGAAAGGAAATTGGGACCACTGTAACAGCATAAACAATAAAGCATATTAGAAATAAAATAAAGTTTTAAAAAATTTAGGTGAACATATTTGCACGGATCTATTTTGGGGTTCTCTATTCTGTTCCATTGATCTATGTATCTATCCTCTGCTAATATCACACTGCTTTTTATCAATTTGGCTATATTGTAAGCCTTAACGTCAAGTTGAGTGATTCTCTTTACTTTGGTTCTTCTTTTTCAAAATCGTTTTAGCAATTTTAGATCCTTTTCCTTTCCACGTACATGTCAGAATACCCTTGTTTATATTCACAAAGAACTTTTCTGGGATTTGATAGAAATTGTTAAAAGCTTATAGATCAATTTAGGGAGAGTTGAGACCTTGACTATGTTGAGTTTTTCAATCCATGAATGTGGTATTAAGTCATCTTTGATTTTTTTAATCAATTTTTTATAATATTCAGCCTACAGATTTCTGTACATGTCATAACAACATGCACAGTAATTTTAATTTTTAGACTTTAAAATTCAGTAGATCAAGTAAATTGAGAAGATACACTGTACATCAACAGCATGAATAAAAACCCTTTATATGTGTATGTGTATAAGTCACTACAACCATTTAGAACATATGATAAAAAGAGGTCATGTGTAGAATAACACACACACACACACAAATTGTATGCCAAAGGGATACTAAGTTTTTTAAAGGCTTAAGTAACATATTTCTCAGATCCTGAACCTGAACAAAGCAGTGAATTGTAAAGGAGGAACATTGGCATAATTTAGGAAGAAAAGTGAGTGATTCTAGCTTCTTGTTGACTACTTTTATTGGCTCCAATTAGAAATTTTAAATTGATGAAATGATAATTTACTATACACTTAAATACCAATATTTAGCACTATCATACAACATGGCTCAGAGAATTAGTTTGATATATTTATAGGTGCTTCCATCATATTTTCTTCAAAATCTATGTTAATTTTGTCTTAATATTGAGTGTTATACTTTGCTGTTCTAATAGGAAGTGCTCAGGTGTTGGAATCGGGAAGATTGGCCTATAATCCAGACTGGCAATATACACCTATGTGAGAAATAGCAAACATGAGATCCTACACTTCAGTTTCTTCATCTGAAAAATGGTAGCTGTGATGAAGATTAAGTGAACTAATGTATGTAAACAAGCAGTACCGGGAATGTAAGGATATTTGATAAATTTTGTTAACTAGGCCCTTAACTCTTTCCACATCCCCCTAATCTCTGGCCCCTGAATCCGCCCAACTTTTAATTGGCTTTTAGTGTCCACCATGTAGAGCAGGGTTGACAGACTTTTTCAGTTAAGGGCCAGATTGTAACTATCTTAGGCTCTGCCAGCCGTATCCCTCAGCTCTGCCCTTGTAGAGTGACAGCAGCCATAGGCAATATGTAAATGAATGAGCATGGCTACATTGCTGTACAACTTTATTTATGGACTCTGAATCTTAAGTTTCAGGTAATTTTCACATGTCACAAAATATTCCTCTTTCGATTTTTTTCAACCACTTAAAAATAGAACATTCACTCTTAGCTTTCAGGCAATTAAAAAAATAATAATAGGCAAAAAGCTGGATTTAAAATGCGCTGTAATTTGCTGACTCAGATATAGAGAATGTCTGTAAGCCCTATAACGAGTCCACAGAGAACAGCGTTATGTGGCAGTATTCTCAGTGGCTAGGGACAGACACCTTGAAAAGAAAGGCCTGGGTTTGGATTCTGCCTTTGCCACTTTGCTCACCTATAAAACTGACTTTTTATGAGGTTTAAATTAGATAATATAGAAAAGAACTGTTGCATAGAAGATCTCAATAAACGGGGGCCATAAATGTCTACAGTTTTCCTCTTTCATTGGCTGCTTTTGCATTTTATTGTGATTTGCTAATCAAAACCTCATAAGCGATGGTGAGGCAGTTCCCACAACCTGCAAGGGATCCTGTCTCATTCCAGAAAATCTTTATGTAAACATTTTCACTTCTAAATTTTCTTTGAATTTTGCCTGCAGTCACAACCAGAGCCTTGCAGTGGGATGCCTGGGGAGCTGTCCCCTTTCTCCCCTGACCTGTGAGGGCATCACAGGGGGTCCTCAGGGCATCTCAGAATCATGAGTTAAGTCAAGGTGGACTGCCAGTTGCTTTTAGAGAGAGAAATCGCTAGTAAACAGGGTCTCTTGAACAGCCATCTCTTTCTGTAATGCCTCAAAAAGAAGTATGCAGGTGATGCAGCAAAGCACACAGGCCAGCCCCTGGACAGGAAGCCAATGCAGAGCTGCGGTGAGCACAACTGGATCAGGGGTTTAGGCCGCACGTAAGCCAGGGGACCAGATCCACAGCATGCCAAACGCTCAGCCCACTTGCATCTCTTCCCCCCCATTCCAAATCTCAGATGTAAGGCAACCAATCCTCACACCTGTGCAAAGAGCCCCAGGCAGAGCAGGCTTGGTCACAGCCAGCCTCCAGGGCTGAACCCACAATAATGGTTGAGATGTGCTTGAAAGAGGAGGGGTGTGCCTTATATGAATGGATTCTGCTTCTTCTTGGTAGAATGCATGCATTCTTCTGCCTCGAAGTTAGGCAGGCTCCAGACAGCTTCAAACCAAGACCAACCTAACAACCTACAGTATTCCCTCACTTATCGCGGGTATTATGTTCTAGACACACACACGCCCCGCCCCTGAGATAGGTGAAAATCCACAAAGTAGGAACCTTACATTTATTTTAGTATTTATATATATTTTAACGCTTTATAAACCCTTCCCACACACTTATAAACCATTCCCAGTCCCTTATTAACCTTTTCCACACTTTTATAAACACTACTTATGTTCTTAAACATATTCTACACTCTTAAACATATGTAACTTTAACATACGTGTACAGTACCGCAAAATCCCACGATATAGCAAAAAATCCGCAATAAATAATTAAATATAACATTTTTTAAAATCCTGCAATATAGTGAGGCCGCGATAAGTGAACCACGATATAGAGGGGAACTACTGTATTACCTTGAGAGAGAAGTTGCTGTATAGCTGGTAAAATCACAGTTATAGTCTCTGTGTGTCTACATAAAATACAGGTGTCCCGGAGGTAAAAGGATGCTGGTCTGTGTAGTTGAATGTTGGAAAGGAGAGAGAGATTGGACTGAGATTTGAGATATAGGGAGGAAGAGGGAGCCTTATTGCCTGAGGACCCTCTTCTAACAGGCAGGCTCTGCCGCTGAGGGGCAAAAGGCAGGTCTTCACTAGCACAGAGTGGAGCCATTCACTATTTTAACTTTCTCCAGCAATGTGCAATTTTTTGCAGGTAGGCCCTGAAATAATTTTGTCCGTTGATAGTGTTCTTGCTGTTGAGTTACATACAGTCTTTTCTGACTTTTTTTACCCCAGCATTCTGATGGAATGCTGCCCACTGTGAGTCATTAGCTTGTTCACTGTGTCTTCTCCACAAGAGCTGGGGCAATCCTGCACAATCCTGTGTTCCCTCAGCCCAAAGCCCCTCACTGGAGAGGTGCAGAGGGCAAGGAGGGAGGCAGAAGCTGCAAACCACGTCTTATCTCTGACCTGCTTTCTGGTCTCAGCAACTCGGCTGGTGCCAACCCTCTGTTGCTAAACTAGCTGCCTAGGGCCTCTCCACCCAAGTCCTTGTGTGGCTCCTGAAGCCAAATTAGACTCACTGGCATCCCCCACCTGATTGATTTCACCTCTTGTGGAACCAGCCTCTCTTCACAAAGAAGATGAGGGTTGAGAGCTCCTTTGAATGCCATATTTCCCTCCTCGGCCACCCACGCAGATTCCTGGATGCTTTTACCTCCTCCTTCGGGGGGGAAGCTGGGGGTGTGCTGTGACCATCACTGTCCGACAGTTTATGAACTGCCCAGGGTGGCAGGGCGGAGGTATTGCTTGTTTTTTTCTAATTGCTTCCACCAGAAGAAGTACACTGTGGTGGACGGGCTGCTTTTCCAATCAGAGGTATTTTTGAGCTACTCAAATTTGTGTTCTAATCATGGCTTTACCACTCACTACTATCTGCCTCAGGCAAGTTGCTGGTCCCTTCATTTCAAAACAGGGATGATGATGATGATGCCAACATTTAGGGGATGCTTTGAAAATTAATGGAAAATATTTACTAACATATAGCACACTCCTCCCTATTTTGAGTGCTTATCCCCTTGTACTCACATCCACTTATACATACACACTTTGTGTGTTAATTTGTACATGTAATGATTGGAGAATCATGGTGTAGGCATTGCTACGTTTCAGCAAATATTATTGGAAAAGCTTTTTTTCCCCCTGACAACAAAAAGATATATGCTAAGTGAAATTTTGGGAGTAAGGAAAAGCACAAGAAAAGAATACAAACCCCTTGAGATTATCATTGCCACTATTTTGTGAGATTTTATTTTTTAAATTTTTTTAAAAATATTTTTAATTAAAATTTATGCTTAAATTTTGATTTCCTGTAGGATTGTGCTATAACACTGTTTATTTTATAATATATTGTGAGGATTTCAATTGTTTTCTTATAATATGTTTTAATAGTTGTAGAGTAGTCTGTTATTTGTAAGTACCATAATATTATCAAAAATTTGGTTATTGTTAGTTTTTCACTATGGTAATCTCTAGTTGAGCCTTCTTGCAGCATAATCTTCACATCCATTTATTTATAACTTGTTTTTGAATAAGTTTCTAAAAGCAGAATATGTCAAAAGTAGAAACATTTCTAAAGCTTTGGCTCGTTATTGACACATTTTCTTCTATAAAGGCTTTGCCACTTTAAATTCCTATCAGTAGTAATTCCCCTTTATGCCTTCTTCAATTTTAAGTATTAACTTTTTTAATCTGCCATTTTATATACGTGAAAATTTACCCAATTGCTTATTAATATTTATTATCTACTTTATTACTTTAAACAGTTTCTGTTTATGTTCTTTGCTAATTATTATTATTGATTTATGGTAACCTTTCACATAACACAGTATATGAACTCTTTTATCTTTGTATAACAAATACAATGTATAACAATAAATATTTATTCCCCAGTTATTTACTTTTTTATTTTGCTTATGTTATGTTTTCTTTTCTCCTACTTCTCTCTTTTTGTAGATTTGTTGGAGTCCATATATTTTTCAGTTAAATCTATTAAACTTTTCCTTAATTTTTTTTTTGTATTTGTGCTAAAAAAGTAATAACAAAAATATTCACCTGTATGTTTCTCCTAAATTATTAACCTATCTCAGATTTGTTTGGGTATGAGTGACAGGTAGGGATTCATTATTTTAATAGGCATGATTACTCTTTCTTAAAAAAATTATTAAAACTAATAATCCTAAAGATTTTTAAGAGTCAGTAGTCCTGCCTATTTTGAAACACAGTATATATAACTTGACCACAGGTAAAACATTGCAAATTTACTGATTATTTGGCAAAATCAGATGTATTCAGAGGAAGGGCACTGACCCTTGGTGTCTTCTGTTTCAGGAAAAGATGAAAGGCAAGAACAAGCTGGTGCCCCGCCTGCTGGGGATCACCAAGGACTCAGTGATGCGCGTGGATGAGAAGACCAAAGAAGTGCTGCAGGAGTGGCCGCTCACCACAGTCAAGCGCTGGGCAGCTTCGCCCAAGAGCTTCACATTGGTAGGGGCTGGCAGAGGGCAAATATGGCCTTGGGCAATATTATGGGGCAGGAGAAACAAAAAAAGCCCAGGGGGTTTCCCTGGCCTGAGTGAGCAGTGTAGAGAGAGACAAATGGTGGAAATCCATGAGGCAGGGATGGGGACTGATCCAGAACTGATGGAGGGGTACAAAAGCCAGGTCTCCTTGGCCACCCCTTCCTTTCTGGTGGCTTTAAGTAAGACTGTCTAAGCTCCTTAACTAGAAAGAACTACTCAAAGGATTATCCTCAGTCTTCTATGTCCCTGATGCCATCCCTACATACCCTACAAGGAAGCTCTCTAAAGCTCTGAGGCCCATACAAAGCCTCCCTCTTTATCTCTAGTTGTTTCAGGAGTTCCTAAGAACTGGGACATCTTGCTGAGGTGTGTTTGTCCAGCCTACTTAGAAAGAGAGCTTGCTGTATAGTGCAAATTGTATAGACTTCGGGCTAGTACTCACAACCGGCTTGTCATTTCTGAGCTCTATAATCTTGCTCAAGTGACCTGCCTTCTCTAAGCCTTAGTTTTCTCAGCTGTAACATTGGGAGACTAAAGCCCATTTCACAGAGTTACTAGGATCAAATGAGATGATAATGATAAAATGCCCTATGTGATGTCCATGGATTCATGGACAGTATGAACAAAGCGTGTTTGTTCTAGGCCTTCAGACCTCTGAACTCCTCCTCCCAACCTCAATATTTGCTCTTAGCAGTTACTGTGTATCCTTACCTAATAGTCACACTTACATGTGAGAATTAATAGTCAAGTAATAGTCACACTTACATGTGAGAATTAATAGTCACACTTACATGTGAAAATTAATAGGGCAAGTTGGGTAAAAAGAGACATAAAAATAACATTAAAATTTGTTAACTTCTTCACAACTCCTCAGGTGTACTATTCTCCAGCTGAACACTCTTAGTATCAGCTGGCATTGAGGCGAGGACCTCATACAATGGCATTAAAAAAAAAAGTGTAAGGAAGTGACTTTAGACGGAGTAATTAGTTATCAAATTTGATTACCAGTTGACAGACTCATGCCAGTTGGAAGAAATCTTCAGAAAATATACCTTCTTTCCTTCTAGTCAGTAACACCTACATGGCCCTTAAAAATGACTGTTCATACTTAGAGAACTACATTCTCAATTTTCATTGCAGGACGTAAAATATTAAAGTAAAGAAATTAACATAAACATATTTTTTAGAAATACAGCAAGTCCTCAAATAACATCATTTCATTATAATGTTGATGAGATGCTGTAGGAACTTAACTCTTGTTAATATCAATTAGCCTTTGGTAAAATTTGTTTCATCATACATTATTTCCCATAAAGTCACAGAACCTATGGATGATGTTAAGTGAGCACTTACATTAGAAGAAACTGCTTAAAAGGGTTGCAAGTGGTTCCCTGAGTGTGTGTGTTGGGGAGGGGACAGAGAGCAGAGGTGGAAATGTATGGGGTAGGGCACAGCTATGTTTTATTATATACCTTTTATGAATATTGGTCTTTTTAAACTAGGTCCAAGTAAGTAATGAATTGTTAAAAACAAACATTTACCTAAAAATAAGAAATTGTTATGAATCTCAGTAATTAGTTCAAGCAAAAAACAACAATAACAGTGAATTATCATTACTTTTATTAAAGTATGATGTTGAATTTAGGCTTGTAACATGTAATATTTTTCTTCTTCCTATTCCTACCCTTAATTTAATTTCCAAATGTTTGGAGATTTTTCTCTTGTGTGTTATTGATTTTTTACTTTGATTATATTATGGTCAGAGAACATATTATATATAATTTTACTTTTTTAGAATTTTAAGATCTGTTTATATCCCAGGATATGATCATTCTTGGAGAATGTTCTCTGGGTGATTGAAAAGAATGTGTATTATGCTATTGAGTGAAGTGGTCTATAAATGTCAGTTAGATCCTATTAGTTAATGGCGTTGTTCTAGTGTTTTCTATCCTTGTTAATTTTCTGTCTAGTTATTCTATCAATTTCCAACAGCAATTCTGGAACTCTGATGATGATGTGGATGTTAGTTCTTTTGTTATTGTCCCATGGATCCCTGAAGCTCTGTTTGTTTTGCCTATTTTCTCTCTATTGTTCTGATTGACTAAATTCAAGTTTACTGATTCTATCCTTTTTCATCTCCACTCTACTATTTAGTCAATCCTGTGAATTTTTTATTTTGGTTGTTGCATTCTTCAGTTCTATCACTTTTAGTTTTTTTTAATGATTTGTTTCTTTTTTTTAACTTTCTAACTTTTTTACTTGTTTCAGAAGAATTTCTAATTGATAGTTGAAACATTTTTTATGATGGCTACTTTAAAACCCCTATCAGATAATCCAATATCTGCTTCATCTCAATATTGGCATCAATTGATTATCTTTCCTTATTCATATTGTAGTTGTCCTGGTTCTTGATATAAATAGTGATTTTCATTTGTATCCTAGATATTTTGGTTATATATTAGGAGATTCTTGATATGTAAATCTTCTGTTTTTTCAGTCACCTTATTTAGAGTTAGTGTATAGTGTTCTAACCTACCTTTGTGGGCTTTAGTTGCAATGACAATTCATTTTCTGAACCCTTGCGGTGCTATTCTGGACTATTTCGTTCTTTTGACACTGCTGGGATTCTTGCTCAAACCCTGTTGCTGCTGCCTATGAGGGAAGAAGGCACCTCTCTGGGCCACCTGTTATTGCTAGGTGACCTTTTGCAGGGGACACAGAAGCCACTGGGCCTGAGTCTTGTTACACCACTGGGTGGAGACTAGGGAGATGCAGGGCTTCACCATGGCCACGCTGCAAAAGGATCAGACCACTCACCTGCCTGGGTTGTGGAGCATGGGCTGGACTGGCCTGGGTTTCACTGCTCTGTAGCTGCCAGTGACTACCAGCCCAGACTGTGGAGCTAGGTCGCGACTCCCAGCCACATCTCTATTGGGCTTCCTCTCCTCTAACCCTTTGGCCAGAGTGAACAGGCTTTTCAAAAATTGCTTGTTGGAGGTTCCAAATGTCAGGCCTATCAAGCACCGAACCGTAGGGAAAAAGGAGTTTAAAATAAAACCCAAGAACTCACCAGATGTGGTTTGTCGAGTCCTGTGGTCCCCAGCTAGTTCACCTTTTTAGCTTCCAGAGCCCTTTTAACATTGTTTGTTAAATAAGTAGTAGAGTGTTGAGTTGTATTTGGAGGGGAAGGGCAGGGACACGTTGAGCCTATGCCATCTTGAACCTGAACCTTCTCACCTTTAAAACTGCTGATATATCTGTTGTAGTTATATTTCTTCTAATGCTGTTTCCTCCCCACCAGGATTTTGGGGAATATCAGGAAAGTTACTATTCAGTACAAACCACCGAGGGAGAGCAGATATCCCAGCTGATTGCAGGCTACATTGATATCATCCTTAAAAAGGTATTTCATACTGATGCAAATTGGAAAAGCAAGGCTTTATTAAGATTCAGTTAAGATGATGTAGCTACCTTCGGGGTGGGGGAGGGGCAGAAACCTTATTTGAAGTACTTGATGCTCTAATTTAATCTTTGATATTGAGATTGCTTGAGTGTGTGGTCTTTGACCTCAAGATCCTGTGACAATTTCTGATTTTGCTGAAGCTCATTTGTATCACTGACTGCTAGGTAATTAGTGATAGTGCCTCTCTTAGCTAATGAATGAACCTAACTAACCCCTCAGCATCTTCCTCTCTAGGTAGTTATGTTACACTTTATAGCCTCTGTAGAAACCCAGATTGAGGGTCTGAAAATGTTCTTTGCATTTTTCATGTTGTTTTGTTTCCCCATTTGGGTTATACGCCATAGTGGTATACAGACAAATTTTCTGAAGATTCTAGATACAACCCATTCAAATAGCCATGTTCTACTAGAATACTAATATCTGCATCTTGCTTTTAACTATATAAAATTAGGTCTGTTCAATAATATTAAATGCAGAAGGCATTATATATCACTATGTATTAAATAACGTATTTCCTTTTTATTGTTATGATTGCTTTTATCACCCATAACTTATTAAATATCCAGTCTAAGGAATTTGATATGAACCTCAACATTTTTTTCTTGTGTGGCACCTTTTAAAAGGTTCTTATGTAAAGACTTGCTGATTTTGTGTCTTGTTTTACCTCCAGAAACAAAGTAAAGATAGATTCGGACTAGAGGGTGATGAAGAGTCAACCATGTTAGAAGAGTCTGTTTCCCCCAAGAAGTAAGTATTGTGACGAGTGCTGGAGAGCTGCCTTCTCACTACCGGGCCGGTGTCCTCCTGCTGGCTCCGGGGCCTGTTGCTCTGACGTTCCTCCCATGGGGGAGATTAGAGCGGATGATGCGGATGAGTCTTGCTTCCTGAAGTGTGGTCCCAGACCTTCAGCATCCATGTTAAGGGTGTCTGGAGAGATGGGGGTTAAAGGTTGAAAGGAGATACTGAATAAGATGTCTTTAACTCCATTTTTAGAGACAGTGAACATTCCTGAGTCCTATTCTGCATTTCTGATATAAATCTCATAAACTGCATCATTTACATCACAGGGCTAGAAAGTGAGCTTTTATCTGATTCTACTCCTTTGTGGGGAGGGATCTAGCCAGTGGACAAGTTACTGTTCATGGACCACTTGCTACATGCCACACTTGATACACATATTGTGATGCTACAGAGGGAAGTGGTTAAGAACGTGGACTGTGGAGCCGAGCTTTGGGTTCAAACGTCGGGGCTGTTTTTTAATTTGTGATCTTGTGGACATTATGAATTTTCTCTGCCCCCCACTTTCATCTCATCTATAAAATGGGAATAATGTTAATATTTCCTTATAAGCTTTACTTTGATGATTGACTCACTCTCGTCGGCAGCCGTCCGTCTCGAGAGACGATGGTGTAGCTTCTTAAGAGTCTATCTGCACCGCCGAGAATGGCTGTGCAGTCCGACTCGGGAGTGACACGGTATCTGTCTCCTCCCGTGTTGAATCGACATCTTGCGATGACGCTGAAGCTACAGAGCCTGGGCAGGGTAATATGGAGGGTCTGCTGTTGCCCATGCAGCAGACCCCCCCTCTCTTCGCAGCTGAAGGGTCCAAGGGAAAGACGGAGTCAATACAGCTTGGGTTCAGGTGCGCCGCAGGAGTTGCCAGTGTTGACTACAACGTCAAACCGCCTTAGGGACTCCGGCTCCGGATTTTCTGTCGGGGTTTACTCCCTTAGCCTTTCCCCTGAAGAGGTATGCCGCAAGGCAGCGGAGGTTTTTTGGAGTCAGAGTTTTCCTTCTCTGATGTACCCTGACTGGAAGATCGAACCAGCGACACTTAGCTCGCAGGCCGACGCTCAATCCACTGAGCTAAACCAGCCAGGGCAAATTGACTCACTAATGGAGCATAAAAAACAGTGCCTGGCACAGAATAAATGTTTGCTGTTGTCATCATCATCATCATCATCATCATTTTAAATTCAGAACAGTCTCAATTTAGCCCTATTTTATAGATGAGGAAATAGATTTATTAAAATTAAGTAACATCCAATAAGTGATACCTGAATGGAAACCTAAATAGAGCATTGTAATAACTTTAATAACTTTTTTGTCTTTGCTTTACTGTGTGTGTCCCACATGCCGCCTCATTTTGCCCTAACAATCCCTGTGGAAGAGGCACCCAGATATTATCATCTGCAATTCATGGACAAGGCACCTGAAGCTCATAAAAGTCAGTTGAGATGCATTCGTGTAGCAGAGCCAGGACTCAGATTCAGATCGTGTGGTTTTCCCTACAGTACACTGCCAGAAGGTTCTAGATATCCCAGCATTTGACCTTGTTTAGTCATAGCAATTATTTCTCTAACATTGCCGCCCTGCACCCCTTTCTCACAATTTGCTTCATAGTCTTCTCTTGAAGGTGTTTTTACATTTGTCCCATTAGTACACAGGTTGCAACCAAACTTGATGTACTTGTTACCTCTAGTGAAACACCTTAAGTTCTTAGAATTATTAATAACCATTCAATGGAAATTAGTAAGCCAGTGCTTCCTGACAGGGTGCAGTGTTCATCTCAGAGCACTATGCTGCACTTGTACTTGACCCAGGAAGAGCCAAGTAAGTATCTGAGCCCAGACTGCTGGGCCACTGCCTGGGCCTCTGTAGCCGCCTCCCACTGCAGCCCCCCTCCCACTGCCTACAGCATCAGGTGGGGTCTGATCAAGGCAAACAGGAAGAGTGGTCCAGGGTGGTCCCATCACTAGACCTTCCACTTCTCCCTGTATTAGACATTGGTGAGGTCTCAGCATGCAGGTGACTTTTTCAGAAGCCAGAGACCCACCATCCCTAGTGTCACTTCCTCCATAGCCATTGATGTTTCTCCACGGAGGCCTATTGCTTGGTGTCCGAGCATGGCTCCCTCGCTTTGCCCAGGACAATGGGGAGTGATCCATGATGGCTCAAATACCCCAGGACAGAGACCCCGCCCCTAAATGCAATTGCTTACCAACCCTGCGCCCCTTCCACACATGCACGCAGATTCCCCTGTGGTTTTGCCCACTGGGCTACTGAGGCAGATATGCCATTCTCACACTTCTTAACTTCATATGCTTGAAGTCCTTCACATTTGCTATTCATCTGAAGAAGATATTGGGAAGTAAAAAAAAAAAAAAGAAATGGATGTGTTGTTTTATACTGGATGTCCTAGGAGTCTTCCCAAACTTAAGTTGAAACCATCTGGAAGGGCTGCTAAATCTGTCCCATCGTCAGACTGCAAAGGGGTTTGAACATCCTCCACGGTCAGTGGCATGGGACCTGCGGTAGGGGATCTAATCTATGGGAGATTTTCTTTAAGTTTATTTCCATACTTCTCCCTTCAAGCTAGGGATAAATGATCTGTGTCTCCAGTGCCTAGAATAGAACCTGGCACACAGTAGATGCTACTTGTTGAATGAATGCTATTTCATTAGAATGTACGGAATAGGTCAGTGTATCCAAAACTCACTTAAGCCTAGAACATCCTTGTTATAGGACTATTTATGGTTTTTTTTTCCAAAAACAATTAAGTGCATTTACCATGGACCTATTAAATACATTGGCAGTGGTTATTCATGTTACTATTTTAAAAGCATTCTTCTCAGGGTTCTGCTTCCTTGTTCACAATTCTGTCTGTACACACCTCTTTCGGGTTGGCCTCCACAGCATGAAGCAGCAAACATTTCTGACACCTGTGGTGTCTTTCACGACACTCCATGTGAGCGGCTGCCTCACAGTCACCAAACTGCCTGTCCCCCGCAGGTCCACCATCTTGCAGCAGCAGTTCAACCGGACCGGGAAGGTGGAGCACGGCTCAGTGGCGCTGCCGGCTGTGATGCGCTCGGGCTCCAGCGGGCCTGAGACCTTCAACGTTGGCAGCATGCCCTCACCACAGCAGCAGGTCATGGTTGGGCAGATGCACCGAGGCCACATGCCCCCGCTGGTGAGGCTTCCCAGGCGCTCGCCCTGCACATCAGTATGCCCCCCGGTGTGCAGGAAGGGACACCAGCAGGCAGAGAGGTTGTATGTCATCTGCACTCTTGCTAGTTTCTGCCTGGACTGTGGCTCTTCAGCATGCAGTCTTGCTGCCTGACTTTCAGCACACTTTCTTTTAATGGCGTGGCTCTGGTAACGTCCTGTCTAGGATCACAGTTGTCTCCTGGGGCTGGAAGAGAAACAATGATCTCTCCATGTGACTCAGGGGTTGAAACCCGCTTTCCTGCCTTAGCCGCATTAAGCTGCTAATTAGCTCAGATACCCCTGAGAGTCTTAGAAATAGACCGGGTCTGTAGTGAGCCACAGTTTCCCCTGGGTGGATCGTGGGTTCCTTCCACTGGGACGGTCCGCCTGCTACAGTGTCTCTCTCGGGTCTGCTCAGGGATCCTGAGCTATTGGGCAAGAAGTGCTTGAAAGCTGAAGAACCTAAGAGTTCAGAAGTAATTTGACTCTGAAGAAGCATGTTGACTATAGGTTTAGGTGGAATCCTTACTTGTTTACCAAGAAGAGTTCTGGTGTAACACACACGTTTCCCAAGGCCAAGATCTTTTGTCCTCTGTACTCAAGGACTGGATCCCCTGAGCTCCCTGCAGGGACTCTTTCTGAGCCTTTTTACTGCTAATTAAGTTCTCCAGTGGGAGGTGGTTTGGGCAGTTGTTGAGCTGTTCCCTGGGCCACTTTGTCTCAAGCCAGAGTTCACTGTCACCTTGTTTTGTGTAGAGGGCTGTGTCTGTGCTGGGAGCTGGGAGTGTGACCACCTTGTGTCCATCTGTCTTTGCAGACCTCGGCCCAGCAGGCCCTCATGGGAACCATCAACACGAGCATGCACGCCGTCCAGCAGGCCCAGGATGACCTCAGCGAGCTAGACTCACTGCCACCTCTTGGCCAGGATATGGTAAATATTGCTAATGTTTTTTTGTTTAGTTTAATCCTTACTCGAGGACATATTCATTGATTCCAGAGAGAGAGAAACATCAGTCAATTGCCTCTTGCATGTGCCCCAAATGTGGGCCAAACCACAACCTAGATATGTGCCCTGACTGGGGATTGAACCCTCCGCCTTTCAGTTTACAGGACAACACTCCAACCAACTGAGCTATACCAGCCAGGGCAAATAACATTCATGGTTTTCATTTGATGACTGTACCCTGGCAGAAAACAGTTAAGCACTCTGTCTGTCTTCAGCCAGGTGAATCTCTGTTTTCAGCTAGGTAAAGAGGAACCCCATGTCTTTTCCAAGATAATGAGTCGTCTCTAGTTTGTACCCACGGAAGGGGAGAATCATAGGCTGTTGACAGTACCTGGGAAAGGCTAACAACTTGGACCCTAGAGTCGCATCATGTGGGCTCAAATCCCAGCTCCACTGCTCAGTGGCTGTGTGAATCTGGGCAACTTCCCTAAGCCCCACTTTGGTCATCCATAAGCAGTGTGGTCCTGAGGACTCGATGATCTAAACACATGCAGAGTTCTTAGCACAGAACCTAACACCTGTGAGAGCTCAATGAGTATTAGCTGTTTTTATTATTACTAGTGGTTTTCAAACGTTAGCCTGCATTGAAAACACCTGGAGGGCTTGTTAAACCACAGATCCACAGATCGCGGGTCCTCTCCCCCATTTTTTCTGACTCAGTAGATCTGGGGTGGGGCCTGAAGAATTTGCATTTCCAACAAGTTCTCTGGTAATGCTGCTGTCACTTTTCTGGGGGCCACAAAGGGCAGGGCAGTCAGCTGCCTTCCTATAGCTGCTGCTGCATGAAACCACATAGCCTCTTGCTATGCAGGTCATGCTCCAGCACTGGCAACACCTGGGGTTTTGTGAGCGTGCAGAATCTTAGGCCTTACGCCAAAGTCCTGAATCAGAATCTACATTTTAGTCAAGTTCCCCACTGTATTGTGTGCATATTAAAGGTTGTGAAGCGCTGGCTAGCATTGTTATTCTCAGCCCTACTTTGCACGTTAGAATCACCTGAGGAGCTTGAAGGCCAAAGCCTGAGTATCAGGCCAGTCAACTCTGTGTTGTGGGGGTGGGCCTGGGTGTCAGTACTTTTCCACCTCCCCAGGTGATTCGAATGGGCAGCCAAGGTTGAAAACCATTGTTTTGGGGACTGACAGGGCCATCACTGGGGCCAGAACCAAGATACAATTTTTAGCTCATCTTGTCTAGCCAGGATGAACTGCCTCCATGTCCCCCCTGAACGTCGTGATGTTCATTTGTGAACGTGTGTACACTAGGCACTGTGGTCCTCAGCTCTGTTTCTCCCAGGTACCCGAAATCATGGAACATTTTGCTCTGGGGAATTTCGGAGTTAACCATATGGCAGACTCCCAAATTCAGCACAATTGTAAGAGAGTTTTAATATATTTGGATTTAACATTCCTGCTTCCCAATTTTCAAAGAATTAGTATACCAAAAAAATGTTATTAGTGCTAGACAGATCCTGAACCTAGATTAATATTTTTGGAATGTTATAGGAAGCAGATCAGCATCTTCTGTTTCCATAGGGTTGGTGTTATCAATGTAAATGGTCATTTGTTGGCTAAGTCCAGAAATGCCCAAAAAGAAATTTGCTATTTATAGGTTCAAATGACAGTAAGGGCTGGAAAGGTTGTTAAAGACCATTGAATTCCAACAGTGTAAGAAATATAGGTATAGGACCTGGATGTAATTTGCCCAAGCTCATATCACTTAATAGTGGTAGAGCTGGATCCAGAACTGGGGTCTTGACCTGCTCTCCCCCCAAAATCCTACCGGGAAAGGTGCCACATCCACACTGCATTCATGTTGTAAACAAAAGACAGAGAATACTCATGAACTGAAGCACCCTAAGTCTAAACCTGTTCTCTAAAAAACAAGGTAAAAATTAGCAACAGTTGTTGGTGCTAGCATGCAGTATTATCATGAGATATCAAATATTTTCACTTTTTATTGCATTTACCTAAATAAAGCCACATAGAATTTTTCTAAGATCTTAAAAGTAAAAAATAATAATAATAATAACCAGTGTAAGAAACAGTGAGAATTTATGTGCCATTTAGCCCCAGTGAATGAGTCAGTGGCCTGTTACAGACATTGTTTAAGATGACTTCAGGGTGTCATTGGTGCAGGCCCCGTAAGAGCGTAGCCAAAGTGCTGGTCTCATTTTATGGCACGACTTCTCTGGTTTCCTGGGTAATTCTTTGCAGCGATTGTGTCATGCACTTGTCTGGTTTTGCAGGCGTCTAGGGTATGGGTTCAGAATAAAGTCGACGAATCCAAGCACGAAATCCACTCTCAAGTTGATGCCATCACAGCTGGAACAGCTTCAGTTGTTAACCTCACTGCCGGTAAGACCCTGAGGGGTTTGGTGCATTGTGGTTTTATTTTTTTAAAAAACGTTCTCTGATTGAAACAGATTTTCATATGATGAGACGACAGTCTATTTTTAGGCACCCTGAGTGCTTCAGGCATTTTCTTCCTCTGACCCAGGAGAAATGTGGGGAACATCTCATTCCTTTGTGTCTATATCATGTATCATCATTAAAAAGCACTTATGTAGCTCTTCTCATTGTTCATCCATGTGCTGGACATACTTCAAAGTATATTGAGGTCAGTTTCTCCCTTCTGGGAGCTTACAGTCTGAATGATGAGGTCCGTCATGCATGTCTTCTTCTGTCTCGTCCCATGGTAGTCTTTTCTGGTCCAGCGTGACTCCCTGCTCTGCTCTGTCGAGTGAGGGCCAGCAAATATCTTGGCTTCACTGTGCAGCATTACGTGTTTCAGGAACAGAGTTGACCCCCCCGCCCCCTAAGCTGCTGACAGTGATGTAATGAAAAAGGCCATGAGATGTTCAGCCTTCCTTTAGGAATTTTAAAGGTTCTGTGCTCAGTAGTTCAGGGTGAAAGGACCCTGTGAAGAGCAGCACCTGGGAGACAGGGAGCTGTCCTCTCACTGCACACATGCAGTGCTCTGTGTCCGACTCCTGCCAAGTGACGGGTGACAAGCTGCTGCAATGCGGCCACTTACCTCCGGCCTTCCTGGGCTCTCCTCATGCTCCACCGCCCTCCTCTGATGGAGATGGTCCTTCTCTGTTCCAGGTGACCCTGCAGACACCGACTACACAGCTGTGGGATGCGCAATCACCACCATTTCTTCCAACCTGACGGAGATGTCCAAGGGCGTGAAGCTTTTGGCAGCCCTCATGGACGATGAGGTGGGCAGTGGGGAGGACTTGCTCAGAGCTGCCAGGACCCTCGCTGGGGCAGTGTCAGACTTGCTGAAAGCTGTGCAGCCTACTTCTGGAGAGGTGAGCACCTGGGGCAAGCCGTCACTCAGGTTCTGATGAGACAGGTATAACCTTCGAGTGCCATGGACGGGGCTCTTGCCTCCTGAGCTGTTTCTTCCATCCTGATGGGGGCATGTTACCACACTGTGGGGTTTGCAGTTTTGGAACTGGGTGCAGAATCTGTGGTTCAACATTGAGGACTGGTTGGACTCTTAGTAGGAAGCCTTCCTTCTCCCTCCCCTGCCCCCAAGGGACTTGATGAGATGCAACCTCTGAAATGAACAGATATGACAAATACACATTTAATGCAGATACAAGTTCTGCCCCCTAAATTGCATAAAGTGCGAATTAACTTCCTACCATCTGAATGAGCCTCATCAGTGGGACATTTCAAATCTGTCCGCCTATTGCTGGTCTGTGAGCCCTCAGGCATTTCCTTGCACAGGTTTCACCAGGACATTCATGTCTCCTGTCCGGCAGGTAGTCAGAGGCTCTCATTTAGGTGCAGGAGGAGCCAGTCCCGCAGGATTCCTCTCCCTGCCCTGCATGCCTGTTGGCACTGCAGCAGAAGTGCATTTTCTTTCCAACCAATGTGTGTTCTTTGTTCCTAGCCCCGACAGACAGTTCTGACTGCTGCTGGAAGCATTGGACAGGCCAGTGGGGATCTTCTGAGACAGATCGGAGAGAATGAGACTGATGAGCGGTTCCAAGTAAGATATTTGCAGCCCGTAATCTTGGAAAGGAGCCTTAAGTGATAGTCTAGACCCAAACAGGGATAATGTAACATAAAACCAAATCTTTCTTATGCTGTCAAGAATAAGATTGAAGTGGATTATCTTGGGAGGGTGAAGTCTTTGTCTGTTAATTTAAAATTTTTTTTTAATTGAGAAACTCATTTCACCTATAGTCTTCCTCACAAAGCACTTATTTAACTGTTCTCATGGATCAATATGCTGGACATTCTTTAAGCACAAAAGTGAAGGGAATAATGTCATGAATTCCCATGTATCTACCATCCAACCTCTACAATGATCAACTCATGGCCAGTCTTGTTTTATCTGTTTGGGGCAGTTTTTAACTGTGTCACTCTAGAGTCCTCCTATAACAGTGAAAACATGGACTGCTACACACTATGCTCACACACAGCCTAGACTTTCCTTCATATTCGGAGGTAGGTCTGTTGTCTGTGGCATCCAAAACCACAAGTGTGGTGAAGAAGTTTTTTTCTTTTTTTGTCACCCTTCTTTTTCAATACCGAGGACATGTGCTCTTTGTCCTCTGGTGAACAGCTGTAGCCACTGTGTGTAGCTGGTTTGATGCACTGCCAGCTCAGACACCATCTCGATTTGTCTGCCTCTGCTGCTAGGCAGCACAGATGAGGTGCCGAGGCCTGCTGTTGAGGGCTTCGGGCTAAAATGAGCTTCTCTTCTCATATACAAGGGAGCAGATGCCGTTCATTCCTCTTTCTCTTCCTCATAAGTCTTAATTTTGCTAGTTATATATCAATACATTTTAATTAAATTCTTACAGTTTGAACCCGGGTCCTCTGGAAGATACCCTTCTCCAAATTCTATTTCAGGTTCACTGTTTGGGAATTTTCTAGAATCCAAAATAAAAAGATCATTCAGCTTTACTCTAGCATTTAAGCTTCTTGCTTCATGGGTGGCAATTTTGTGTGCCAGTTTATTTAGAACTACCAAATTTCACCAATACAAAATGCATCATTACAGTAAGACATGATACATGAAACATGCAACTTCATCCACAGATGTATTTGTTTCTCCTCTACCTCCACATACCCATGGTGCTGGAGCCTTAGGACTCATTTCTGTCCTGCAAGGCAGAAACACATCAGTGCTTGAACATTCATGTCCTGATGGAGGGTGAGACCCATAATCCAGTATTCCTGGAATATGTCCCACTACATCTAAGCTAGTCCTGTCTTCTCCTTAGTCAGATCCCAAAAAGCCTTTTATTTTTTGTATTAGAGCAAATAATTCTTTGTAGGCAGATACTCGCATAGGAACTGTGTGAATAAGAAATCAGCTGTTGGTTTACTCGGCTTAATTATCTTGAAGTCATCAAGTTACTTTTCTCAAAAATATTGCTTTCCCCAGTGTTTGTGAAGGTTGAGGGGAAAGTCAGTTCTTCCTTAAGACATCTCATACATCCTTATATTTTTGAAGACTGCCTTTTATTTTTTTCCTTCGATAGATTGTTTTCATCATGTGTAAATGCAGACTGCTTCCTGATGTTTGTTTCTATTCAGATGTGCTAGGGCATCAGGTTCAGGTTCAGGGCCTGGTCCGGTGGAGGCTTTCTTACCAGGAAAGGCCTGACTTGAGTGTTTTCTATTTCTGCAAGGTCTCTAGGTAAACACCGGCTCAGTAAGGTGATCCTGCAACCTCTGCAGTTAGGAGTAGCACTTGGCCTCCTCACATTGGATTTCTTACTCTCTGTTTTTCAGATTCTTGAGATCTTATCTCAGAGCTTTTCTTTGGTTCCTTAATGTACTGCATGTTCCCAGAGTTAACAAAGATTTATTTTACATGGGCTACATAATAGTGGGCTTGTTGAAAAGTTTGACAAAGGCCTTGTCAGCAACTATAGCAGTAGTATCATGTTCTTTTTCTAACTGTATTTTTTTGGACAATATTAATAGGAAGAACAGGATTTATATAAATGAGTCTAACAAAACCCTTTAAAACAATCATGAGTCTACATGACCAAATCTTGGTCCCTGTGTGCAAAGATGGGTTCATATCAAGTGAAGGAATACTGTTACCCTTTGGAAACTTATTTTCCTAAATCTTGTTAACAATTTGTGGCATTCAAGTTGTGTTTTCATTGAGCATTGAGATGTATGTGTCCAAGAACTATAATTTTGTAGGCCGTGTTGGGAGCAATTTCTAAAAGTTGTGTTACACACAAGTGTCAGTCAGATACTAAAGGCATCTTCAACTTTTGGTACCATAGGCTTTGGTTTTCCCTGGAATCCAGTAAAAATCAGAGACCTAAGAAAGACTGACTGAACTATTCCTTTAAGACTGCTTGGCTTTGTCCGTTTTAAAATCCACTTACTTGGTGGTTTCAAATTTGCTTGGATAGCATATAGCCTTTGCTCTGTAAAATTGCATGGGTTGAACAGACTTTCCAGTTTATCTTCTTATAAGAAATCTTGTTGTAAAAACTCTGTGTGCCTTTGCATTCAGAATCAAAAGTGCTTTTCATTATTATCTGATGAATTAGTAAAGACTTCTAACCACATTTCCTCTGGGAGAAAGTCTTCACATGTTTGTTCAAAATAAAAATGGCTTATATGTATGGGATGTGTTTGGGAAGGCATTTCCAAACTAAATAAACTCTCTCAATATTCAAAGCAAAGAAGTAAATTAAGTGTAACAGTGGTTATTCTTCAGGTCACACAGATGGGTGACAAAGCTGGTGGGCGAAATCAAAGGATTTTCCATCCTACGGGCAGAATGCCTTTTTGTTGAGTTGAAGCATAAACTGGTCTCTAAAGGCTCAGAGATGCCAGGGCACCTTCAGTGAGGTCACAGCCTGTAAGCTACATGGCTTATAGCTAGTTTATTTGTGTAGGCTCCCTTCCCACTCTTCATAATGATTCAATCCCCGTGCGGAAGACTGGTTAACACCGAGAATAACCTACATTCGGAGCGGTCCTTAGTTCACGAGCTGTGGGTGTTGTCTGTGCATGTCCAACATTGCCCTCTGGAGGCAAAGATGTGGCTGAGTTTGTGGTGATCACTTGGATCCTTGTGCAAAGTAGAAATCCGAAAAATAAATTTTCAGGTAACAGTGGGACATGACAACTTTGAGGCCATGAATTATATTTTGCCTGCAGCACATAGTATTTGTGGCATCTGGATGCATTTTCAGCATCTTCTGATCCACCAAGTCAACCACATTCAATTGATGTGACTCTGACTGAGTATTGGATAAGTGCATGGGTGTTAATCAGTGGTTCAAATAAAAACGTTTCCTCAAATTAACCTATTTTAGATTTAAATCTATGCTACTTAATGAATGTATAGGAAAATATGTTATTAGGATGAAAGTCTCCTTCCTTAATTAACTTGAAAGATAAGTTGACATTTCAGAAAAATATGTGGAAAAATATATTCTGAAGTACTGAAGAAAAAAGGTCAGACAGAATTCTAATAAAATGGTTGAGTGGACACCGCATTTTATTTTCCTGAAGGGTCATTAGGAAAAAAAAAAAAAATGAATGACTAGTTTTCTTAATTTCTTTTTCTGAGGATGTTTTAATGAGTTTGGCCAAAGCTGTTGCCAATGCTGCTGCCATGATGGTACTAAAGGCAAAGAATGTTGCCCAAGTGGCTGAAGACACAGTCCTGCAGAACAGGGTGATTGCTGCTGCCACGCAGTGTGCCCTCTCCACCTCCCAGCTTGTGGCCTGTGCCAAGGTAAGCTGCTCGCACCTCCAGCCCTTTCTACAAAGTGTGTCACATGCTCTTATCTGCCTCCAGTCACTGGGGGAAGACAGGGGCCAAATTTGTTAAAATTGTTTGAGACTAAGAGTTTGCTTCAGGTGTCTTTTTTTAGGGCATGTGATGGGATTTTTATGTAAAATGCCCAATTCTGCTTTTATCATTTGTTCTTTGCTCGAGTCCTCCAGCAGTGGTACTTTCCTGTGTCTAATTGCCATCTCTACGTGCAAATTGCCATATCATCTCCCATTTGGACTTGTCAGTACGTCTTACTTACACCAGCATACGAAGCTTCTTGCTTTGCACAGCACAGCATTATAAATGGGTTCAGAAGTAACCACAGAATGTAGGGGGCCCTTTCTCCTCAGCACAGTGTAGGAGTGAGGGACAGGAGGATGTAGGTCCTTGTTGCTGGTTAGAATGTGTAAACTGTGTACTTAACCATGTTAATCGCCATCACCCCAGCTGACTGAAGAAGGAATTAAGGCCCTTAGATGTTATTACACAGAAGGAGTAAGTGGCAGAACTGAGTCTTTTAACTCAGGCCTGACTTCAAATACCCTTTCTACTCCACCACGGTTGTCTTCACCGAGATGATGCATCAGAAGAGGGGCAGCGTCCGTTTCTCAACGAGATGGCATCACATATAGTGCAGATCTGTGACCTGGCTCAGCCTGGCATTTGCTGTGCAATGGGAGGATTTGCAGCATCAGCCGGAGGTGTCCCTGATGGGCTCCCTCCTGCTCTCCTTGTTCACCCTCCTTGTATCCACAGATACTGACAGAATCCCCCATTCTTTAAAGTACCACGAAGCTGAGTTCCAGGTATCTTTGGGAAAAAAAGTAAAATTCTTTTTGTTTTGCTATCCTAGCTCTGAAGACTCAATTCAAGGTTCCTTAAAGAAGAAGATATAATTGATAAATACTGGAAATTTCTATTGAAGTATTTAGTAGTATAGGTTGTTATATATGACCAAGATAAAAATTAGCAGGCATCTAAAGTCACAAATGAAGTAGTGAAATATGAGAAACCACAGTGATGGTTTAGTTTAATTCCTGGTCTGATAATTAAGGAGCTGAGGCCCAGAGCAGGAAGGGACTTGGTGGAAATGCGAGTGTACACTGGGGACCGAGAACTGACCCACAGTGCCCCACACCCACTCTTGTCTCACTTCAGGTGGTGAGCCCCACCATCAGCTCCCCTGTGTGCCAGGAGCAGCTGATCGAAGCGGGGAAGCTTGTGGACCGCTCAGTGGAGAACTGCGTCCGTGCCTGCCAGGCAGCCACCGATGACAGCGAGCTCCTAAAGCAGGTCAGCGCAGCAGCCAGTGTGGTCAGCCAGGCCCTGCACGACCTCCTGCAGCATGTGCGACAGTTTGCCAGCCGCGGTGAGCCCATCGGCCGCTACGACCAGGCCACCGACACCATCATGTGTGTCACCGAGAGCATCTTCAGCTCCATGGGCGATGCCGGTGAGGGGCTGGGCTGGTGGTGGGCGGGGTCCGTTTGGGTTCCCTGATAGTGATGATGGTTGCCTGGGAGCTGGGCAAAGGCAAGTTCTCATCATCCTCAGTCAGAAACTTCCTCTCTGAGACTGGGAAAAAGGAAGATTCCTAATGTCCCCATCCATAGCAATACACTTAAGGATTTACAGTTAATTCGGTTTTTTTAAAAAAAGATTTTTAGATTCACAGTAAATCCCTTTTGTTCTAAAAACGTCCATGTTGCACATAGGATATAGTAAGTCAGCACAGCCACAGAAGGAGGCAAGAATGAATCTTGCTAGATGTTTACTATACCCACAGGTCTCAGAGAGGAAGTCACCACATAGCCCACAAGGTCACAGGGGAAGTGTCAGGTGTTGGTCCTTGGGCGGCAGAAGATAGGACTGAGGGGAGCGTTTGGGCAAAGGCCTTCATTGGGGTTTCCATGGGGAAGGTGTGCAAGGCAGGGTGAAGAGTTTCGGATTGTCTGGTGTGAGTCATTTCAGCAGGCTTTACACTGGAGGGACTGACCCTAGTTGCCTGGTGTGTGGCCCTGGGATATCAAGGCAGAGGAATATTACCTCCTGGCCATTTACGGGAGGTTTGCCTCAGGAATGGTTTGCATTATCAAAGGTATACTCCTAGCTGGGCAGTCGCTATCCCTCAGAATTGGCTAGCCCAGGAGGGGCAGTTTCTCTCCATTCAGAAAGGTGTTTTTTCAGATGTCAAACATCATCACATACAGAAAATTTAAAAATATATAGTACAATGCACCTTTCAATCTATAGTATTAGTTAAGAAGTATGTCTCCGCAGACTTAGCCCACACTATCCCATCTAAATCCCCAGAACTGACCCTTACCAATTTGTTTTCATCTGTCCAGAAATGTTCAGTCTTCCTATAGTCATGTGTATGTGCATGTATAACACTTCATTCTTTTTAATATTTTGGTTTACTTTGGCGGATATATATAGGGTAAATTCCTTCAGTGAAATTGCTGGGCCAATTGCTATATGCATTTTTTATTTTAAGTGTGTCCATTAAAGTCCCACAGTTTTTAATCCTGCCAGTACGTAGTTTGTAAGGGGTCTGTTTTTCTCCCTCTTCATCACTGCAGAGCAATACTTTATAACAAGTGTTTTTTTTTTTTTTAAGAAAATTACCTTGTATTTTTCTGTATCCTTCTTAAATAATTTAAGAAGATAGCAATGTTCCACATATTTAGAACTTTTTGTTATTTTTATTTTTTAATGAACTTTTTATTTTGGAATACTCTTAGATTTGCAGGAAAGTTGCAGAAGTAATACAGAGTTCTCCTCTGCCCTTCCCAGTTTCCCCATATTTTTAGCATCTCCCAAGCCTATGGCACATTTGTCAGGACTGGGAGTTTAGCATCGGTACATCACTATTAACTAAACTACAGATGTTATTCAGATTTCACCAGTTTTTCCTCTTTCTTTTGTCCCAGGATCTGGTCCAGGATACCTTGAATTTAGCACATTTTTATTTTCCTGAAAGCTTTTGTTACCCTTAATGTTACAGCACTCAGCATTCTTCTCAAATGACCTTTGGTTGCTTATGTTACTTTTATTTCTCATAATTAAAGATTGAACTTGGCTGTGTTTGAGGTGTACAGTCAGTCCTGTAGCCACAGGGACTATTTTCGATCCTGGAAGTAAATTGGCTACAGTCCTTAAAAACAGAGCACGGGGCTTACTTCTCTCCATCCCTCTCACCATCAAAATAGAGACCAGATAGCTGACGCCTGAGGCTTCACCCCACCCTTTAGAAAGCAGACAAACAGACCACACCCTCAATCCCACCCTCTAGGTGAAATGGTTCGCCAGGCCCGGGTCCTGGCCCAGGCCACCTCAGACCTCGTCAACGCCATGAGGTCAGATGCAGAAGCTGAAATCGACATGGAGAATTCAAAGAAGCTCCTGGCAGCAGCGAAGCTCCTGGCTGACTCCACTGCTCGCATGGTGGAAGCAGCAAAGGTATTCTTACATTGGGTTTGTTCAGCTGACAAGGCGACGTTACTAAAAGTTAGGATGTAGAAGGTACCTTCAGGATGGAGAACAGTCAGCTGAGAGTGCATTTTTGTTTGTTCAAAACTGCAATGGCTTTGTAATGTGTAACCTTGTTCAAGTGGGAAAGAAGAGGGTCTTGGAATATATGAACAAAGCTCTTCAGGGAGTGGTGCTGACAGTCATAGACAGCGAAGTCCCTGCTCAGTGAGCGCTGTTTTTCCCTCTGGTCATCACCATGGGCTTTACTGAAAGCAATGATTCATTTAAAATCAAGATTTTCAACAGTAAATTCACGTACATCTATTTTCTTCCTGCAGCCTTTGTGTCACTTTGCCCTCCATTTGACTTCTCAACTAAACTCTGGTTGTGACTTTACACAGAAGAGTGCTTCCTGCCTGCCTCGCTGTTCTTCAAATCACAACAGCAATTTAATATATTATAGAAGAGTTTGAGTAAAGAGTTAAGAGTCAGCTTTGTGCTTTTTGACAGCAAGGCTATATCATGATGCTTCTAAAAGCCAGTAATTCTTAACATAGGGGTCTATTTCAGAGCTCCCTATGGAATAGACTGAAGGGCACTCACCTCAATTCCACCCCCAAAGGTCCTGCTTCATGAGGACACTGGTGGGACCGTGTGTGTGTGTGTGTGTGTGTGTGTGTGTGTGTGTGTGTAAGTAAATTCCATAGGAGATTCTGATGCCTACCTCTAGGTGAGAACTGTTTAGAATGGATAAGGTTATGTTTTTCTATTTTGTTTTTATTATGCAACTAGCACATGTTCCTTATGGAATTACTAGAAAATTCAGATAATATAAATAGGAAAATTAAAATCACCTTCAACTTCTGCTCCCCAAATAACAGGTTTAATGTGTTTCTGTGCATTTAGAATTTATTAAAGATTCCCATATCTTAATCCTATCTCCCTGGACCCCAACAGAATAGTAGTGTATCTCAACCAAGTGTGTGAATTACTTCCCTTAAAATGTATTAGGACATGCAGTGAACCCTTTAGACTCATCATTGTATTACCTGAGAGACTGAGTTCTTTGAGATGGACACGGGTAGGGCTGAAGAGGGACTGAGGAGGGGCAGGGTCTGAGCTTTCTTCCCCGTTTCCTGATCACTGTTTCAGCTGAGGAGCTCTGCTTCTAACCACCCCTTTCAGCAAAAATGCACATTAGGGGTTTGTATAGTAGTACATTTCTTTTTGGTTTTCATTATTTTGTTTCTTTTTTTCCCCTAAGTCTCAACAAAACAATTTCAAGCAAACCCTCATGGTCACAAAAATTACTTGCTAGACTGGAAAATATCGTATCGTATCGTATCGGCAGCCGTCCGTCTCGAGAGACGATGGTGTAGCTTCTTAAGAGTCTATCTGCACCGCCGAGAATGGCTGTGCAGTCCGACTCGGGAGTGACACGGTATCTGTCTCCTCCCGTGTTGAATCGACATCTTGCGATGACGCTGGAGTGTCCTCTCCAGTGAAGCTGAAGCTACAGAGCCTGGGCAGGGTGATATGGAGGGTCTGCCGTTGCCCATGCAGCAGACCCCCCCTCTCTTCGCAGCTGAAGGGTCCAAGGGAAAGACGGAGTCAATACAGCTTGGCTTCAGGTGCGCCGCAGGAGTTGCCGGTGTTGACTACAACGTCAAACCGCCTTAGGGACTCCGGCTCCGGATTTTCTGTCGGGGTTTACTCCCTTAGCCTTTCCCCTGAAGAGGTATGCCGCAAGGCAGCGGAGGTTTTTTGGAGTCAGAGTTTTCCTTCTCTGATGTGCCCTGACTGGAAGATCGAACCAGCGACACTTAGCTCGCAGGCCGACGCTCAATCCACTGAGCCAAACCAGCCAGGTGTACTGGAAAATATAACCAATCCCTTATTTTACAAATCAGAAAATTAAAACTCAGAAAGAATAAGCCTACCATCACATAACTGGGACCAAGCCAGGACTGATGTGCACATTTGTTTCTAGATACACAGTGCTCCCTGGACCAAGTCAATGAATATATGGATTACTAAACACTTTTAAGTTATTTCTGATTATTTATATTATATGGGACGACATGAGGTGTTTTGTAAATTATTTTAACTTTTAGTTAAAAGTCCCTTTATCTTCATGGCGATATTTTAATTTGCAATATTAATTTTAATTTTCCTGCAAGCTAAAGAACATATATGGCTAGACTAACAAAGGATGTATTTAACATGCAGAAAAATGTTTTATTATTGGTAACTAAGATTTCAGGCCATTATTAGTATCCCATATCTAATACACAATCATTAGGAAAAAAGACATTGCTAAGGAAAGATCCAAAAACCCACATCAGTGTAAAGTGCAGAAACGGTGGTGTCCTGCTTCTCAAAATATACAATTAAGGCTGGTGTGCCACTCAGGGCATTGATAAAGGAGCAGCTTAGAAACTGCATGATATAGGTTGTCTGTGGACTCATTCAACAAATGAAGGTGGAGTGATTTCCCCCAAAATTAATAAATAAACAAATAAAAAATAAACCTCATGACCAGAAAAATAAAACGACTTTCAAAAGCTTGTAAGAGTACAAAAGTAGCCCTCACAATGGTTTCACGCGTGAAATGCAAAAATGCGGTTTTTTAGTTGCTAGAAACACAAAATCAAGACTACTAGAAGTAGTTAAGGTTTTAAAGAATAGAAGAGTCTATTTAAGAGGATTGCCGAAACAATTCTGTCACAGGTGTTAAAACTATTCCACCCAGTATGAATTCCTACAACTTTTATAAACAGTTCGAAGAAATAGGTTCTTGTGAGTTGGTAAATTTGGACAGCTGGCCATTTGGAAAATGTAGATGTTCAGCATATTGATTTTTGATCACTAGTATATTTATTTCTGCTCTCTCCTCTGTCTCGTGAGCAAATATCCTAAAGTGTTAGTGGAAACTTGTCCATCTATGCATCAAGCACCAGTCACATACATCCAGGCCCTGTGAGAAAAATCTTAAATGCTGCTTTTATTGCAGGTGGAAGTGGAAGGCTGGATGCGCTTTAAGCCTCTGTTGAATTAGTGTACAGTAAAATTATATCCTTTCCCTGCACTACCTTTAGCCTTTCCTTACTTCAAAATTCCACCCAATTAAAATCTACTTAGGGTCCTAAGACACTTGAACCCACAGCAACACAGTAGAAGGGCCACATTGTTGCACAAGGGGAGGGTTGGCCTGGGCTGTGCACGGTGCCTGCCTCTTCCCTGGCCAGGATAGGACCATCGAATTTCTTTCTTTAATTCAGTTGCAATTAGTTCAGGGAAGTTGGGTACCTGTTCTGCTTCACTATATGTACTTTCCAACTTGTTCTCTAAGAATGCAGTCTCAAGACATGGTCTTTCATGAACAATATTTCCTTAGAGTACTTCAGATGGTTTTGCTGTCCCCCTGCCCCCCCCCACCCCCATGTTACACTGTAATCTTAGCTCAGTCACATTTACCAGTGCTACAGGACAGAGGGATCTTTCACAGAGACATGTATCTGCCATGCCAATTAAAATAAAATTCCTTCCAAGAGATATGGGCAGAGGGAGATGTATCTTACCATCTTTTAAATCATGGATTTTGAACCACAAGTTAATTTATATGGATAACTAAGGCTATGATCTCTTATTACTGTTGGATTTCTACTGGTAGGTTTTTAGCATTGAGAGGAAACATCTTTATCATAAAGATTCTGCTTGAAGCATTTGGCTCTCTCCTCCAGAGACTTTGTATTACTAGGAAAAAGAAAAATTGAAGGTATGAATTAAGTGTCCATGGCATGAAATGTTTATTTTCACTTTCTCAGGGGGCTGCTGCCAACCCTGAGAATGAGGACCAGCAGCAGAGACTGAGAGAAGCTGCAGAAGGTCTCCGGGTAGCAACCAACGCTGCTGCCCAGAACGCTATTAAGAAAAAAATTGTCAACCGATTGGAGGTCAGTCCAGAGGCTAATTTTTCTGGATGTTCATTTTATTTTACTTATTTATTTTTTAATTTAATTTTTAGAGAGGGGGAAGGGAGGGAGAGAAACAGCAGTATGCAAGAGGTACAGAAATTGGTTGCCTCTTGCACACCCCCAAGTGGGGACCTGGCCTGAAGCACAGGCATGTGCCCTGGCTGGGATTTGAACCAGAAACCATGTGGTTCCCAGACCGACACTCAATCTACCGAGCCACACCAGCCAGGGCTGGGTGTTCATTTAGATGGCAAAGAGTTATTTGAAAGAATAATCAGGTTAATAAGGCAAAGCCCATATAAAGGAAGCCAAATCAAGATTGGTAATATAGTGTAATGGTTTAGATATTAGGAGAATTTGAAATGTTGGCTTAGGTACATTGTACATTTAAGTTTAATGGTTTAGGCATATTGATACAGTTTGAAAAATTGCTTTATGGTTTCAGAAAGCCAAAATCTTTTCTGAGTTTAGCATTCTTGAATGAAATTCAAAAAATATTTTTCAGGAGGGCCCCCAATTATTTTTTCTGGTATTAAAGGATGTCACACTCAGGAAGAATCTTTAGCTAAAAATGTTTGCATTTTGTCAGAGGCACCAATTGTTTCAGGGCTCCCAATAGAAAACAGGGAGTTTGGACGACCGGAGGTGGGGATCAGGCTTAGATAGAGAGGCATGGGAGGGAGTAATAAGAAATATTTGCCATTTTTCAGAACATTTATTTATTCTAAAAAAATTAAATGGTAATCAGCACAAACTTTACAAGAAAGTAAATCTCTCTCACAAGTGTGCATGAGACTCTGCCCCTGAAGTTTGGGAGGTTGGAGGCCAAGAGCCTGCCCTCCTGGTGTGTAACCCCTCCATGTGCTGTCCGCTGGGTTCTGGGAGAGGGCTGGCCTCCTCGTCCCGGGACAGAAAGGAAGCAGAACACAGTCAAGTCCTCTGGAGGGGAAGTCTGGGTCTTTCTGGACCCAGGCTTCCCATGGGCTGCAAGAGGACCATCGTGAGCACTGGGTTTGTGCTGGACCCAGAGAGCAACCTGTGCTGTTGAGGGAGAAATTTCTTATTTTTCCCTAAAACATTTAGACTTGGTGTTGCTTATCACTGTCATCCTGGTCTTGGAATTGTCCCTTGTCTCTTTGAGAAAGACAAGTGAACAATGGCTCTTAAGCTTTCAAGCGTGCTTGTCTTTATCACTTATCCCAGGGAGTGTAAACAAATAGAAGGTAACAGGTCCCTGTTAGGTCAGGATTATCAATTGTATTTAAAGGGTGGGGTCTGTGCCTGGAGTTCCCTTTCTTACATGTGCCACTGCCCAATGCCAACCCTGTAAGAGAAGGGGCATATATAAACATGCATGTGGTTATGTTGGCACATTCAAGCCCTGGCTCACCTCATCTCCCTTTCCTCTCCAGGTTGCAGCAAAGCAGGCTGCCGCTGCGGCCACGCAAACCATTGCTGCCTCCCAGAACGCGGCCGCGTCCAACAAGAACCCTGCGGCCCAGCAGCAGCTGGTCCAGAGCTGCAAGGTGAGGCTTCAGCTGCCAGAGAGCCAGGTCTGCTATAGATGACCCTGATAGCATTAGGACGACAAGTGCCCTGGTAATTCGCTTAAATCTGATCACCGAGGTCCCTAATCCAGTTTATTCAGGCTCCATGTTCCAGGTGTTCATACACACACACACACACACATAAACACAGGCCTGGTTTTTGTCTGTTAAATAGATGGCCTGTTTTTTCCAACATTGTCTTTCCTTTGTCTACATCCTTTTTTTTCTTTTTGAGAGACCAAAACAAGGAGGATCAATGACGAGGCCATTTTCATGCCCTGAAATAGTAGTGGAGCATTGAATTTCCAAAGGGTCTTTCTCCCTTTGAGAGGTGGGCCTCTGCATTCAGCCAATACTTGTTAAGTGCGAGGTTGATTTCCTGCTTTACTCTAGTTGTACCTCGAAGATTTATTTTATCCTGTCTGGCCTCCATGACAATGTGCTTTCTGTTGTCTGTTCTTCTGACACCTGGGCTTTGATGGCATGTTGAAGCCAATGTACTACAAAGGACACAGTAAACACCTTTGTTGCCTCCTCTGAGGGCCCAGGTCATTGACTCTCCAAGGAGACCCCTGGATGGTGCCAGACACAAAATCTAATTGCATAGCCATTGCCCACGTGCGGGCAGTATGTCTGACTGAAGTCTCCTGAGACTATCTGCAGTTGGCAGTGGGAGATGGCTGGAGAACGTATTTGGCACTAACTGCCCTCTCTCTGCTTTTTCCAAATCTCCTCTGTGAAATCATTTACATGGAAGGGATGTTGCCACTTCAACTTCAGAAATGGCTCTACATCTCAGGGGAGCCACTCTGTGCCTCCTAGGTCACAGTGGGAGGTGGTCACTTTAATGTGGGCTCACCTCAGGGCTGCTGCTCCTCTGTCCTCTACCCTGGGTGCTGGGTTTTCCTCTTTGAGGAATGAGAAAGGCTACTTAGAACAGAGGAAGAGGAGCCATGGCGACATGAAAGCTGATGGACAGAATGTATACCTGCAAAGTAAGACATAGAAGAGCTGAAATATGCTGGTAGTTAAGTGCTTCTGTCACTTTCTTCTAATCATGGGACCATACGACTTGAGTTTATACACCAGTGAATTGTATATATTCTTCAGTTCTAAGTTTTCAACCCTAATGAGTTAGGATAGTATGAATTGGAACTGGGGACATTCCTTTAAGGCCTCATTATGGCTGAATGGATATGGACCTTTGGGACCACAGGGCAGGTAGACCATGTGTGAGAAGGGTACCCAGAGGTTCTGTGTTAGGATTGCGGGTTGGTAAGGACCCAGCTCGCTGAATGTCTGTGTAAATCCAAGGTCTAGGATAGGCATCCCCAGGAGTGATAGCACATCCAAATAACACTTACCATTTGGGCCATTTTCCACCCTGTTTTGGTAATTCACCATGCTAGGTGTGCTCAGTTTTAATTTTCCTACTTCCTGTAGGCGGTGGCTGATCACATCCCTCAGCTGGTCCAGGGGGTGAGAGGGAGCCAAGCCCAAGCAGAAGACCTCAGTGCTCAACTGGCTCTCATCATCTCCAGCCAGAACTTCCTCCAGGTAACACAGAAGCATTCACCTTGGTTGTACCCAGAGCCTATCCCAGCCCCACACTGGGCAGAGGGTACCCTTTATCCTTAAGGAGAGAAATTAAGGAATTCCATAGCCATAAGGAATTCAACAACCATAGCAAAGTCTTTGTAGTAAGCAGACTTTGAAGCCCTCTTTATATTGCAGTTTCAGGAGGGATAGATTCAGCTTGGCAAAGCAAAATGCATACACGCAGGGAAATTGCCCCGGGAGATGCCACATAATTACTTTTCTCGGGAGTATCATCATTATTTCTCTTCTTTGAAAGAGAACATGTAATAGGTTGCAAGTCTGATGAATAGCCTCATCCTGGGTATTGCTTTAGGTTTTCTAGTCTCCTGAGTGTCTAATGCTATTATTCATGGCCTGCAAAACAAGAAATGGTAAATGGGTCTTTTTCAAAGGTATGATGGTTTCTTATGGCAGTTGTGGAATGAGTGAGTATTGACAGCCTTTGTGAGTGAGGGGTGGGTTTATTTTGAGGAGAATTAAATAAAAAGAGACTTAAGTTGTGGGAAAACTCCCTTTGTACATATTTCTTATATTCAAATCTCTCATCACTTTCTGTCTTCCTGTATCTCATAAATAGTTCATGAGATCAGGCAATTTCCAAGTGCAGCGCAAGTAGCAGCCATCTCAGATGGCTTTATAGCTTATGCAGGGTGAGCCCCGGCAGAACACAGGTGGGGGATGACTGTGACCTGCACCACCCGGAAACCCCACAGCCTGTGCACCCAGTGGACAGCTACAGACCATGTTGGAGCATCACCACCCTGACCCTGCACAGCTGATCCTCCATGGAGGGTGGAGGTTGGTGGTCAGTGTTCACAGCCAATCCTTGCAGCTGACAGGCCTGGGTAAATCCCTCCCATTGACCTGCCAACAGAAATCAAGGCTCAACTACAAGAGGAGGGTATATTCGGCCCACACAAAGGGGGCACCTAGAGTACCCAGCTTGGGTGATAGGGGAGGCTGTGTCACCAGAACCTAAAGGACACCTACTACATTAGTCCACACTACCAAGACAGGGTGTCATAGCAGCTTTACATAACACATAGAAACAACTGCAGGGAGGCTGCCAAGATGAGGAAACAAAGAAATATGGCTCAAATGAAAGAATAGATCAAAACTCCAGAAAAAGAGCTAAATGAAATGGAGATAAGCAATCTATCTGACACAGAGTTCAAAATACTGGTTATAAAGATGCTCAAGGAAATTAGTGAGGACCTCAACAGCATAAAATAGATCCAGTCAGAAATGAAGGATGCAGTAACTGAAATACAGAACAATTTACAGGAAAACAACAGTAGAGTGGATGAAGCCGAGAATCGTATCAATGATTTGGAACATAGAGCAAAAAATAACCAATCAGAACAAGAAGAAAAAGAATTTTAAAAAATGAGTATAGTGTAAGCAGCCTCTGAGATAACTTCAGGTGTTCCAACATTCACATCATAGGAGTGCCTGAAAGAAAAGAGAGAATGAGCAAGAAATTGGAAGTCTATTTGAAAAAAATAATGAAAGATAACTTCCCTCATTTGGTGAAGGAAACAGATATACAAGTCCAGGAAGCACAGAGAATCCCAAAAAGATGAATGCAAAGAGGCCCACTCCAAGACATATCATAATTAAAATGCCAAAGTTTAAAAGTAAAGAGAGAATCTTAAAAGCAGCAAGAGAAAAGCAGTTAGTTACCTATAGAGGAGTTTCCATAAGACTGTAATCTGACTTCTCAAAAGAAATCTTGCAGGCTAGAAAGGATTGACAAAAATATTCAAAATCATGAAAAGCAGAGACCTACAGCCAAGATTGCTCTACCCAGCCCAAGCTATCATTTAGAATCAAAGGGCAGATAAAGCGCTTCCCAGACAAGAAGAAATTATAACATTCCTAGAATGTACTGCCTTACAGTATCTGATTTGGGATGGAAAATTTCAGGGGTAATGTAGATGGTTTAATATTTCTTTTAAGTTATTTCTGGCTGATGTGGTAGCCTTGCTGTTTGGGTCAAGTCTCTTATTACTGCCCAGGAACTGTCTTACTTTCTGCTCATCTCTACAGCCTGGCAGCAAGATGGTGTCCTCTGCCAAAGCCGCAGTGCCCACCGTGAGCGACCAGGCTGCAGCCATGCAGCTGAGCCAGTGTGCTAAGAATCTCGCCACCAGCTTGGCGGAGCTGCGTACGGCCTCTCAGAAGGCAAGTGGGCCCTTTGTCACAGAAGTTAGCTCATTGGAGATGGAGCTTTTATTTCCTTCCGGCTTGTGTATCTTGGGTGCTACCCAGGGCCTGAACACTGCTGCGCATATTTCTTGTGCATTTCATTTGCATGACCATTAAAGATGTTCTACATGTACTGTAGCTTTTACCACTTTTAGCCACAGTCTCCTAGACTTACTTATCACCTGATTACTGATGACTTTTGTTAAACTATTTTAGGTTGCACACTCCCTGCTCCTCCCATACCCTGGGACAGGCATTGGTCTCTTTTTTTCAGAATCATAGGGGAGACTAGCAGTCATTGGTTTCTTGGTGCCAGGTAATTGTGGGCCACAGTGATCCTATCTTCCAGCTATCATCTTGTGAACTTAATAACAAATTACTTAGGATTCAAATCTATTTTGGGGGGTCTTGTATGTTATATTTTTTCCCCTGAAAGTTTTTCACGTCTTAAACGGGAGCATTCACTTTAATAAAGTCCTCAATTGCACAAAATTAGGGATTAATGAGTTTCTGTCTCTAGAACTTATTAATTACCAAAAGGCCTCATTACTACACTGTTTGATGTGGCATTAGCAAGATGTTCTGGCATGAATTAATTTTTCCCCACTGTAGCAATCCCTTTATAGAAACAGACAACCTCATCCATGAACAAGGGAAAAAGGATAGAAGCTGATATGCATTCTTAATGTGAACAGTGCACTGTATCACCAAAGAGAAATATCCAGAGCTTTAGATTATATCCAATAAAAAATACTTGGAGCTGTGTTTCTCAAAGAGAGGTCCAAAGCCCACCTGTACTGGAATCAGCTGGGGCCACATAGAATGCAGGTTCATGGGCCTTGCTCTGCACAGCTGACTCAGAATCTCTGGACACAGAGCATCTGAATTTTCACATGTTTCTTTAATGAGTCTGAGACACACGCCCACCTCAAACGACTACTCTGGAGCAGTAAACCTCAAAGGGGGACTCAGGCAAGATGGTCCACTGTGTATAGAAAGACACTGAGAGCTTTCACATATTTTTTACATAGTGTAAGGGTGAAGAATATCAGCTCTGGAATCAGGCTACCTGCACTCAAATTCTGGCCTTGCTGTTGACTTATTTTGTGACCTTAGCAAGGTAATTAATCTCGCTGTGTCCCAGTTTCCTCACTGTGTAATACTGGCACATAGAAATCAATCAATTAGTATTTATTGCTGCTGTTGTTACTATTACCTAAAAAAGGAAAGAAATTCAGGTTTATCAATATTTAATATAATGATCCATAATTATCCATGTATATAATTTATTAACATATGTGTATTGGTGGGGGAGGGTGATCAAAACATTTGGAGACCAATATTTTAAATGGCCAAAAGAATGAAATTTTCTTAAAACAAATTACTAAGAAATAAACTCTTTCATAGTCTTAAGTATGAAAGAATAATGGTTTATAATCTGGAAATTTGTAAAGAGAATCAATAAGGTTGATAAAGATTGGCCCCAGAGTCCTGGGTTCATTTCTTCCTTCCTTCCTTCATTTATGTACTTACCATGTCCTTCTCAAGCCTCACTGTGCACACATACTGTGCTAGGTGCCGTATCTTTAGGACCCAGACACAGTACATAAGAATCCTCTTAGTCTGAGAGGCAAATGCATTTCAGATAGAAATAGCTTCAAGTAGACTTTAAGTATAGCCAATTATGAAACATATATAATTTATTATTTAAGGAAGTTAGGACTAAAGTTCTGACGGAGGATATTTTTGTCACCTCTGGAAATGCTTCCTACTCTTGTATCCTATTGTTAGAGTTCGAGATTCACTGGGGTATGTCCAGAAAGAAACTTCATATGTTGCAGAATTCTGGGGCACTTCCAAGCAGACTGTGTACAGTACATGTATTGCCAACTCTGTTGACAGGCCCATGAAGCCTGTGGTCCTATGGAAATCGATTCGGCTCTGAGCACCGTGCAGACACTTAAGAATGAGCTGCAGGATGCAAAGATGGCCGCTGTGGAGAGTCAGCTAAAACCACTTCCGGGGGAAACGGTAAGAGTGTGGGGCAGGGCACTGCCTTCTGTTATCATGTTAGGAATTTTTCTTTTTTTTAAGAAGTTGGGGTTCATGTGTCTGAACTTCAAACATTTTGAATGCAAAACCTTGGGATAGCCACATTTTTTTTAGAACTGCCCTGAGGGGACCCCTGGTGCTGGTTCTGTGTGCTTTCCTGGGGATTGGCTGTTTATATTCATCCCTCTTCCTGTATAAACAAGACCCATGCTGGTGCTTGAAGCAGTGTTCTAATCCTACGGCCTTCTCCTGAGAAGAAGGCCAATCCAACTGACAAGCTAGGTTTGCAACGAGGAGTTCTGGCTTTCTATCCTGCTTGTGTCGTCAAGCAGCTGTGGACAGATCCCATCTCTCCTTTCAGGTATTTTATCTAGGAAGTGGGTGGCAATGGGGTTATAAAGATAAGTACAGGAGATATTTTCAACAATTATGGTTTTACAAAACAAGCAAACAAACAAAAAAATTTACTTAGCGCAAAGCACTGGGAAGAATAGTTTTCATGTTTCAGTACCTTCTGATGCTATGTCAGGGTTTTCTAGGCTGAAGTTTTAGCAGTCCTCCTCATTTATATGTACTTCCTTTACACATCACTGAAATACCTCCATTTATAAAACACTGTATATACACACAGATACAATTTCTCCTGACCAAGTTTTGTTAACCCCATTTTAACATCTGAGAAAACAGGTATAGATGTTTTCACTATTTTGTCCAATGTTTACCTGCCAGTTAGTGGAAAAATGAATGTTTGAATCCAGATCCACAGGACTCCAAAACCCAGGTTTTTGATCGCTCATATTGAAAGTAATCTCTTTAACTACCACTACCCTTTGGACGAACTAAAGACTTAGAATATATGGTACTTCAGGACACCTAATTTACCATAGAACAATGCCTCGTACATAATAAGCACTCAGAAAATATTTGTTAAATCAGACTACCTCTAATTGTAAGGAAGAGGAAACTCAGACTCAGAGAGGTTAAGTCACTTAACTAAAGTCACCCAGCTAATGATAAAATCAGGATTGGCTCCAGAGCCAGCAGTTTTGCGATGTGGTCCAGGTCTATCCCTTTGCAAACTTGTGTGCTCCAGAGAGACCAGGAGAGGCTTGCATGATGTGAATGCTGCCTTTACAGAAAACAACCAGTCAGTTAGAATGCAAGAAACACCATGTAAGTTTTAAAGAAATTGTTTGCCCTTAAAGAGTGTGCGTACTGTGTTACAACATACAGTTGACTATAATGGACCAGGCTTTATTTTTTTATCTGAAGGCACTACTTCTCTTGCAAAACATGCTGCGGGGAAAAAAACACAGATTTTTCTGATGCCTTTCTGTACTCTCACAGTACGCCTAGAAGTTCTCTTCCAAAATGATGTCCTCATCTAGTAATCAAGTAATTATCCATACTCTAGACCTTTTCTGCCTTTGTTCTCTGAATTATTTATTCAGTTTACAAAGCAAGATGAGGTGCTGTTCATGTGAAAGCAAGCACTTTGCCTATTTTCATAATATCGTATACCACTCCAGATTTCTATTTCTATTGCATTTCCTTCTGGTTAGAGCTCCTCAAAGTATAATCATCAAATTGAACAATGTTAATGGTCCCACAGGCCAGGAAGGTGGTACAGCTGGATGTCTGCCCACTTCCTGCCAAGGCATAATTAATTCTCACTAAGGATTTGTTGCAGACTTTCTAAATTAGCTCTAAAGGCATAATACTAATAGCTTCCATTTGCTGAATATATGCCTTCTTTCTCTGAAAACCTTCTGAGCTAGATATTATAATCTCAAGAAGCCAAGGGTTGGAGCGGTTCAGGAACTTACCAAATCCTTCATAGCTAGCGCTTGGGGGGAAAGGAGCAGGGGGCAAGGGTATGAAGCTAGGTTTATTCTGAAGCTTGGGTTCTTTCCCCTCTGTCACCCCACTTCTTCTTAGTGCCTTTGGTGTATTAGTTGGTGAAGAGCTAAGGTCCGAGGTTTAATCTGAATTATTTTTATGCTAAGACTCAGTGGATTTTTTTTCCCTAAGTTCTCTTCCCCCTTGAATATTTCTACAGCTGGAAAAATGTGCTCAGGACCTGGGAAGTACATCTAAAGCAGTGGGCTCCTCCATGGCGCAGCTCCTGACCTGTGCTGCTCAAGGCAACGAGCACTACACAGGTGAGACTCGTACCCTTTGTGATGCCATTTGACCAGGTACAGACCATGGGGACTTGACAATAAATCTGACTCTTTTTTAGCAGTTGAACACATAATTTTCAAGCACTTTCCACATGCTCGTTACTGGGTTTGATGATATCTACATACAGAGACTTAATAATATATGACTACCCAAAACTATTAGTGGGTCACACCCTTATTAGACTATAAGCAAACAATAATTATAAACTTCTGGAAGTATCTGTGTGTGGCTCTTGTAATCCCATTAAAGTAAAGGGGGACAAAAAGGCCAAAGAGAATAAGAGAGGGGATGACAGCAAATAAGGTATTGATGAAATTGTCCAAGATGGAAGGAGACAAATAAATAGCAACTGAAAGAGCCAAGTAAGTAAAAACTTAAAGGTCTGCAGGCAGACGGATAGTTTGAGTACTGGAGACACCAGGTACTCCTGAATAGGAGTACACTGTAAGGAACAGATTGTGTAATCATCAACTCTAGGGGAAACACCAGGTTATATAAGAAAGAAAATGTTACCATTGTAGGAAGTAGACCCAGGAGGATGTCCATAGCTATATGAAATGAAAATATCAAGAAGTTTCAGCATAAGCCCATTGCTTGAAAATATGACATTAATCAAAAGAAAGCATAAAGAACTGAGAGGCTCTAGGAGTAGAAATCAGGTGGGGAGGAATGGGTATGGATTTTTGCTTTTGCTATACAGTAGCATTGCTTGACACTTTTCTTGGTTTGTTTGAAATATACATTACTATTGAAGTAAAATATACACCCAGAAGAGAGCATGTGTCCTAAATATATACCTTCGTGGTTTATCACAAATATAATGCACCCAAAAACCTCCCCCAGCACCATTTTCAGCATCTCAGTGGAATAGCTGGGTCAAGGGCCGTGCAGTTATTCAGCTGTACTCCTTCCAGCAGTAATGAACGGTCTGGTTGTTCTATATCCTTGTCAACACTTTGTATTGTCAGTGATAGCCCTTCTGTTGGGTGTAGAGTAGTGTCACATTATGGTTTGAATTTGCATTTCCCTGGTGAACAGTGCAATGGAGGACATTTTGTGTGTTCCTTGGCCATTTGAATATCTTCTTCTCTGAAGTGCCTGTTCATGTCTTTTCCATTTTTTAAAATTTGAGTTTTCTGTCCTTTTCTTATTTATTTGTATGAATTCTCTGTGGCTTATATATGTTTCTTGTATCTTGTGGCTTACATTTGTCCTCTCTTAAAGGTGTTTGTTAATGAACAAAATTTAAATTTTAATATAGTCCAATTTACACTTCCTTTATAGTTAGTACTTTTTGTGTCCTATTGAAAAATTTTGCTTCTCCAAGATCATGAAGATATTCTCTTCTGTTATATTCTAGAAGTTTCATTGTTTTGCTTTTCCCATTTTGAACTACAGTCAATCTGGAATTGAGTTTTGTGTATGTGCCAATAGGGCCCTAGTTTGTTTGTTTTTTCCATATGGACATGCATTTGACCTAGCACCACTTTTCGAGATGACCATTCTTTTTCCCAGTGGTCTTAGGGCCACTTTATCATAAATTAAGTGAACACATATATGTATGAGTCAGGTTCTGATCTTTTATTCTTTTTCGTTGCTTTAATTGCCTGTTCTTCTCTTATTGCCACACTTTCCTATTTGGTACAGTTTTGGGTATACTAGATGTCAATATCTGATAGTATAAGTCCTCCACACTATTGTTCTTCTTCAATTTAGTGTTGGCTATCCTTGGCCCTTTATGGTTCCACGTAAATCTAGAATCAGCCTGTCAGTTTCTACCCCCCACACCCAAAAATAGCCTGTTTTTTTAAAATTTTTATTTGGGTTACATGAATCAATTTGGGGGTAATTGACATCTTTACATTATTGACTTTTATCACAGTCTTCTAATCTGTGAGTATGTATGTCCCTCCATTTATTTAGATTTTCCTTTCTCTCAGTACTGTCATATAGTTTTCTGATTAGAAGCTTTTATTTTCATTATAGTATACATGAAACATCTTTTCCCATCCTTTTACTTTCAACTTTTCTGTGTGCTTATATTTAATGTGTATCCTGTGATTGTCATGTAGTTGTGCTTTTGTGGAGGGGGGACTTATTTGTTGGTGTGACAATCTTTTTCTTTGAGTTGGGATATTTGATCTATTTACATATAATGTAACTACTGATAATATTGAAGTTTGATTCTATAATCTTACTATTTTTTTCTTTATATCCTCCCTATTCTGGGTTTCTTTTTCTCTTCTTTCTTATCTTCTTTTAGATTTATGTGTATTTGTTAAATTCTGTGTCTCCCTTTGATTAGCTTGTTAGTTATACATTTATTACCAATTCTTTTACATTGTTTAAAGTCCTATAAGTCTATGTTTACCTCTTCCTGGATAGTGCAAGAATCTTGGGACACTTTAACTCTTTTTACATTTTTTCCAACTCACTTATTGCTTTTTAATTCTACATATATTTTAATCTCCTCAATGCAGTCTCGATGTTGCTTCATACAGTCAGTATTGATTGAGTCACTCCCACGTTTGCCCTCCATTGCTCTTCATGCCTTTCTGCATCTCTGTGTGTGTCTATCTGGGATTATTTCCTTTCTACCTGAAGACCTCCCTTCATTACTTCCTTTACTGTGAGTCTACTGTGACCTATTCCTTCCAGTTTTGTTTTTCTAAAAATGTCTTTGTTCAGCCTTTATTTTTTTGGTGGATAATTTCACTTATTATAAAATTTTAGGTTGGCAGTTATTTTCTTCCAGCCTTTGAAGATGTTATTCCATTGTCTTCTGGCTTCCTTTATTTCTGTTGTGAAGTCAGCTGTCAGTTTACTCTTCTAAAGGTAACGTGATTTAATTTTTCCCCTCTATTTGCTTTTTGAATTTTCTCAGCCTTTGGTTTTCAAGTAATGTGCCTAGAGAAGTTTTCTCTCATACTTATGCTGCTTTGGGTTGTAGTACTCCTTTAAAATGGGATTTGTTGTCTTACCCAAGTTATTATTTTTTTAACTTTCAACCACTGTATCTTCAAATATTACTTCTGCCACGCTTTTTTCTCTCTTCCTCTTTGTAGATGTTGGTTACCGCATTAGACAGTTTTACTTTTTTGTGTGTTTCCTAGGCTCTTTTCTATATTTGCCATAATTTTTCTTCTTTGTTTGTCATCCTCAGTTTTTTCTTTTGATTTATCTGCAGCTCATGATTTCTCTCTTTAAGTTGTTCTGCTTTCATCATCTTCTATGGAGTTTTAATTTTAAATGTCATATTTTTCAGTATTATAATAGCCATTTGATTGTTTTCTTATAGTTCCCATTTCTCTGCTGGAATTCTCTATCTTATCATCTAACTTCTTCAACATATTTACCACAGTTATTTAATGTTCAGGCCCAATAATTCCAATATCAGAATCACATATGGGCCTGTTTGTACCATCTGTTTTTTTCTCCTCTTTGTTTTCACACATTGTTCTTATCTCCTAGTGTTTCTTTCTTTCTTTCTTTCTTTTTTTAAATTTAATGTTAATCATTGGTATTTACATTGTAGAGATAATTTGAGGCTCCAGCTTGTGTTTCCTTCCCTACAGACAATTATTCTTTGCTTCAAGCAGGTGGTTAAGATAGGGGGAGATCACCATAATATGAGCGGGTCTGAATTGATTGGAAATAGTGCTATTTCCAGTTTACTTGTGGATTATCGTCCTTTGTGCCTCCCATCCAAACATCTATGATGTTTACCAGGACCATTCTGTTTCTTGGGCTCAGAGCTGTGCTTTTTATCTTCCCAGACCCATGAGATTTCAGGAAGCTCTTTTCGGCTTCTCAGGTTCTGGGCAACAGTTTACAAATCTAAAGATGCCTTAAGGGGAAATGCAGCATTGCACTCACTTTTCTGTGCTTGCTTTCTTTCTTTACCCATAAAGGTAAAGCTTGATGCCTTGGTATCTCTATAATGCCCTCAAACGGATATTTTTGTATCATTTTGTCCAGTGTTTCTAGTGGTTTTTCTCAGGGAGGGTTCATCTGCATTAAGTTATTCTGCCATTACTATGAGGAAAGTCCTCTTTAATATTTTAAAAACTATATTACTTTGAAAATAAGAGCACAATTAGAGTTATGGCATAATATAAGATAGTACCTGCAATAAGAATGTACAGTTCTGTTAATGGGAGGGTAAGGGAGATTTTCAGAATGGAATTGGCTCCTGATCAGGGTTTTAAGGATTGTTTAGCACTCATTTAGCATTCAAGGAGAAGGAAAAGTATATATAAATTCTTAAAAGCATAGGGCATAGGAGACGCTTAAGTTTCAAGAATTTCTAAACATTCCTGAAATCTTGCCAGATTTTGTGTAGATGATGAAATACATCTTTACTGCAGCAAAGATTGCTTTACAAGTTACATCATCTGGTACTGATAACATCCAGGATGACAGACTGTCTAGTTGGTGTCTGAAAAACCACCTAAAAGTAGCACCATTTCGTTTTGGCAGAAATGGAATAGGTGGATGTGGAAGTGGGAACTGCATATAAGAAGTCTCAAAGGTGGGAGACAGGAAGGCTGACCAAATGAACTGAGAAAGGTTCAAGCAAAAGGCAAGGAGGTGAGGAGTAAGAAGATAAGGCTGGAAAGGTAGGCTGGGGTAGATCCTAACGGGTCTATTAAACCTACTTAAGTAATTTAAAATTTAACCTAAGAGCATGTGAAAATATTGAAGAGTTTTTACCCATGGATACAGTTGATATTGCCTTTTATATAGGTTGTCCTTCCTCTTGTGTACAAATAAATTGGAGGAAAGAAAGTTGGAGGTGGGGAGACCAGCAAGAAGGCTGCATTCATCCATGTAAGAGAAGGTAGTGGAGATGAAGGGACGCATTAAGGAAAGAGAAGCCTGACAGCTGGTGACTGGTTAGGCATGGCAGGGATGGGAGTAAGAGAAGCATGTGGCCAGCTCTTAAGTGTTCAACCTGATAGTTGAATGAAGAGTTGTATGAATGAATCCCTGTGATTGAAATGCAGGACCACTGGTGGGTATGTTGGATGCCAGGTTCAACCTTAAATGCATTCAGTTTCATGTGCCCATTAGGAAGCTAGATATTTGCCTCTGGAACTTAGTAGAGACGTCTGGGCTGCAGATAAAGATTTGTGAATCTGTAAAAAAATGATAATGATTGAAACCATGGATATAGATAAGTTTGCTAGGGGTATATGTTAGAATGAGAAAAAGTTTATCAGATGTAACCCTGAGGAATTCAAATATATTTAAGAAGGCTAAGCAATAGAAATGAGAACATGCAGCCTTAGAGAGAGCGAGGAAACCAGGAGAGGGGCATGTGTCTAGAGCCAGAGAGATAGTTACTGACCAGAAAGTCACCCAAGAGTGACATAGGAGCATCCATTGACATTAGGGGAAACAAAGTCACTGCTTTCCCTGTTGAAGGCAGTTTCAGGAAATTTAGAGAATGGATAGGAAGGAAGGAGAGAACACAAGTGTGGACAGCTTCTCCCTGGATCTCAGTTCCCTTGTCTACCATTCAGGTGTGTGGGATATTCAGAAGTAGCATTAGCTGGGATAGGGCTGGATAATAATGCAGATGTGTGTTTGGCCAGTGCAGTGTTTAAAATACATTTCTCCTCAGCCAAATACAATTACATAGACAGAAGCCTTTCTGCATCCTTTGGAACAGATTAAAAATCTGTCCTACTTAGTTTTAACCTTGTGCGTTTCCCATGGGGTCTAGTGTTGTTTACACACAATCTACATGAATTCTGATCAAGAATAACTACAAAGAATTCCACTATATTTCATATCACTGATGTGGCTTCTTAAGATTCTGTTTCTGAATATAATTTAAGGTGCAGAAGGCAAGAATACTGGGAAAGCGATTTGTGTCTTGAAAGGACTGTAGTTTTGAAACAGTGGTCTGTCTGCTTTAGTATCTCCCACCGGCAGCTCGGATATTGTAGTGCACACCTGACTATGGGAACAGTTTCATTTGGAGGGTGGTGTTTGCTTGGGGACCTGACTCTGATGATTCTCATCATTCCCATTGAAAATGCTGCTGTGAATTCAGCCATGCACAGCCTTAGATGTTCATTGGGCTCCCTGGCCTTTGGTGGCCTTGTTCCATTCTTTTGATGGTAAGGCTTCCTTTTTCTGGGAAACCTGATCACTCCAAAGAGGACCCTTGATGTGCTCTGAGATGTTATAGCAAGTCCTTGGCAGAAAACACATGGATGAACAAGCTTCAGCTTTTGGAATTTTCTTCTTCTGGTTTCTGCCTTTTTAAAAAATTGTCTGAGTCTATAAAAGGCTTCTCAGTAAATGATTCTTGCGTAAATGTGACTTTTCTTATTGCATATGATAAATGTTCTATTCTTCCAAAGTTATACACAGCTCAAATAAAAATGGATTCAAGAGTTCATATGATGATAAACAGGAGGGCAAGAGGAGAGGCCTAAAAATCACAGGCTACAATTTTCAATAGTCCGAGCTGTGATCTCAGCCTTTTCTAAAGCTTGTGGGAAACTGAGACCCAGAGCAAAAGGCAACAGTCCAGCCCCCCACCCTCACCCCCCCACTAATGAGCGGCGGAGCCAGAGCTAGATGAGATCTTAACCACACCTGCTGCTCTTCTGAGCAAGGACATCCTTCAGCCCTGTGCCAGAAGCTTCAACATGAAATGGAATGACCATTTCACTCAGCTCGTTTCCCTTTCACCTTAGCTTTGTAATCTTCGTGTTTTCTCTTCTGGGCTTCACCTCTGCCACAGAAACACGTGGTTTAAAATCTTGGATTCCACATGCTGCACTCAAAAGTTCCACATGAGAAGCAGTAGAATGGCAGTTTTGTATTAGCCATGATTAGACTGTAGAGTTATGTCCCAGCTGTGTGGCTTACTAAATATTTACTTACTAGCAAGTCTGCAGTGCTGCAAAGTTGTCTTGTTTTATGGATCTGGGGCCTTTTGCACTCCTTATTGTGTAATGGCGGCGCCTCATTCTCAGTGAGAAGAGGACCACCTGCTGGGTCTGTGTCGACCATCCAGCTGAAGCCTTTAGAAAAGGGTCACCTTAAAGTTTAGTGAGAGAGATATTGATTTGTTCATTTTTCATGCAGATTTTAATGTTTCAGCAAAATCCCTTATCATTTTCTATCCCAAAGAGCACTGTGCAGCGTGTCTGACCCAGAAGGTAGAAAACCTCAGTCTGGCTCTGGTGCTGCCTCTAAAAGCGTTTTTGTGGGCAAGTGCTGGGCCTTATCTGTGAAATGGTTCAGTGAGGTGAGCTCAAGGTTGGCTGTTCTGAACTGCTCAGAGTTCTCAGATTCCTTTGTTACATGCTCTGGCATTTCCGTCTGCGTCCTCTTCTTGGTGTGCCAAGTAGTGGGCGCTGTGTAGGAAGGCTCATGTTCATGCTACAGGAGGTAGCACGAGAGTTTTTTAGGGCCAGTTTATACTCATAATTTATCACCAAATCCCATCTTCTTTAGAAGTGAATTTAAAGATGAACAGGCATGTCACAAAAGAGGCTATCCCAATGGCCATTAAATGAAAAAAGACTCAACATCATTACTCACTAGAGATATAAGAATTAAACCCCAATGAGGTGCACCTGCACACCCACCATAGCAGCTAAAATGAAAAATCTGACACTAGCCAGTTTGGGCTAGGATGTAGAGCAACTAGAACTCTCATACGTTGCTGGTAGAGTGCATAATGGTAAAAACATTCTGAAAAATGCTTTGTAGTACCTCTAAAGCTAAATAAACACTCTATGACCCAGCACTTGTGCCCTATGTTTTTATTTGAAAGAAAGTATTTCATATGTCAACCTAAATGCATGTACAAGAACTTTTGAGTTAGCTATTATTTATATTAGCCCAAACAGAAATAATCCAAATGTCCAACAGAAGAATGGATAAACAAATGTTAATGTATTCACATAATGGAATACTACACAACAAGAAAAAGGAATGAACTGCTATGGGTAACAATATGGGTGAACCTCACAGCACTGTGGTCAGAGGACATTGACTGGGGAAGGGTATAGGTCATGGAAATGTTCTATGTCGCCATCTAGGTGAGAGATGTGTGTGGAGGTACACATGTAAAAATCCACTGAGCAGCCCACAAAGATTTGCTCACTGTATTTAAGCTTATGCCCCGATAAAACAATTGAGAAGTGAGTTTAAATGACTGATCCATCTGTGTATGATTCCATGAACTTGGTGTTTTAGGTCTAGGGACAGGCAGGGCAGTGGGAGTGACGGGAACCAGGGCGAAATCGTTTTTAGCATGGCATTTGTTATAACATCTCTCTCGGGTTGGCCCAGAGCCAGTGGTGTGGGAAACTTCTTTGAGAAGCACAGCAATTCAAATTTTATAATAACTACTCTGGAGCTCAGCTGAGCTGGACACTGTCAGAGGGCTCTCTTCTTTCTAAGAGGCTCTTGTCTAGAGGTTTACTCTCAAGTATGACTTTAGACAGAATCTAACAGTCTGATGGCTTTTGTCGACAGGGGTGGCTGCTAGAGAGACGGCCCAAGCGCTGAAAACACTGGCCCAGGCTGCCCGTGGAGTGGCTGCATCAACGAGCGACCCCGCAGCTGCGCATGCCATGTTAGACTCCGCGCGCGATGTGATGGAGGGCTCGGCTATGCTCATCCAGGAAGCCAAGCAGGCCCTGATTGCACCTGGAGATGCAGAGAGTCAGCAGAGACTAGCCCAGGTGAGGCTGGAACTGCAACGGTGGCCATCATGGAAGGGACGTGTTGGCAGGCTCCCTCCTGGGCACTTTTCTTCTGGTGTGAACACTTGAACTCAAGTCACAGCCTGTTTGTTTTGGGCCTGTACATGCCTAAGTATAGTCGTTTTCCTAGCCTGGGAGGTAATGTAGATATATTTGGTCTAGCCACTCAGAGTTTTAAACTCTGACTCTCTATTGCCACTTAGGATGAGTCTTCAACTACCTAATGAAACTAGTTTGCTAGAGACCATGTAAGCAAAGTTCTTGACAGGGAGCCAGGAAGGAGATGCTTTTTAGATTAAAGGGAATGACATAACCCACTTCTTATGACCTTACCTTTTAACTGAGGATACCAACGAGTATAAACAGCGAGCCCTCACACATACTGAAAAGGCATCCTGTGGGCACCTCCAGGTTGGTCTGGAAGTGCTCAGAGTGGTCCGCCTGCCCTTGGGCGGTGAGATTTGGGGTGATAGTCCATAGGGTTGCTGAGCAGAAATCAACCACAAGCCCAGCCAGCCAGGGTCCAAAGAACTCAAGGCCTGCTTCCACCTCAGTGATCTCTACGGGGCTCTTAACAAAGGAGCTATTTCTGTTTCTCGTGGTATTAGATATCTTTGTTTTAGAACCTGACATAATATTGGTGAGTTCTGAGTTTGAATCAGAGTAATGACTTAGCCTGGCTTTGGGGAGAAGGTAGGGTGTATTGTATCAGTGTGTCAGACCCTTTGCCAAGACAGGATGTTACCACAGTGAGAGGCCCAGAGGAGGTGATTTGATAGTAAACAGTGTCAGGTAGATGCTGGCAGATAATTTTCCCATCTTTTTTCAGCTCTGCATACTGTCACTGCTCATTCCTAGCACAGGTGCACAAATGTTTGCATGGAAAGCCACTTTCTTATGGAGCTTTTCTCCCTCCACATATTCAGGTAGCCAAAGCTGTCTCGCACTCATTGAACAACTGTGTGAATTGCCTCCCCGGGCAGAAGGATGTGGATGTGGCCTTGAAGAGCATCGGGGAGTCCAGCAAAAAGCTGCTTGTGGACTCGGTGAGTTGCTGGGATTGGGAAGGAGACTTGGGGAACTGGGCTCATCTCAGATGTGAGTGACGTCTTCCTCCCTCAAGGGGCTAGATCTCTGAGTGCCAACCTCTCCTTTAGGAGTCCTGTTTTTCCTGCCAATCTGCCTTTTCCTTGTTTGGCTTTCTGATCAGAGAAGTTTCCAGGTGGAGCTTTTAAAGTTCACTTTTTCTTTGAGTCCATGTTGCTGTTTGCTCTTGAGTCATCTCAGTAAGACAGGAAAGGGGGGAGTATGTGGTCATCTGACTTCTTATCAGGGTATATCAGACAGTGCCCATCAGGCAATGGAGGACATGTGTCCAAGACATACTAAAAGTGAGTGCAGCCGGAGGGATTGCACTGGGTACCTGTTCCCTTCCCAATTTTGTGAGTCCCCTTCAGGGCAGCTTCTGCCTGTTTATCTTTGTTTCTTTTCTGTCTGGTGCTGGCACATGCCAGATGTAAGCAATTCATGTGTGTGACTAACAGTCTAGCCTAACTCTCTGAAACTTTTTATATACAGTTATAGTTCTTCTAGGGACATTTCCGTTCTGTAAAAAAGCTATGTTATTCACAAAGACCACTAATAAAAAATGTTGGCTATTCATTTGGAAGAGCAGGATTTGAAGGTTAACAGCATTATGTTTTTAGTTCTAGAGAGCTAAAACTTTGAGAGCATCCCTCTGAGAGAGACAACCTAGCGCTGTGGTTCAGAGAGTGACCCCTAGGGTCAGGCGGCCCAGGTGTGAATCCTGGCTGTGCCGCTTCGGAGCCCGTGGCCTCAGAGGATGGCTGTGCTTACCAGTTTTAGATCCACAGTGTCTGGCACTGAATAAGTGTTCAGTAAACTAACGTGAGTAAATGAATGTATATATGTTGAGCTCACACCACACAGAGCCTTTAGTCTTGATGACTTAGAAGTGCATCCCTGGAGAGTCTGTCTTCCTCCACAATACCTTCCTCTATCCCTCTCAGGCAAAGTAACCTTCTCAGGGGCTGTGCCTTTTGTTCCCCATAGTTACCTCCAAGTACGAAGCCGTTCCAGGAAGCCCAGAGTGAGCTGAACCAAGCAGCAGCTGACCTGAACCAGTCTGCTGGGGAAGTGGTCCATGCTACCCGTGGCCAGAGCGGAGAGCTGGCTGCAGCCTCCGGAAAGTTCAGTGATGATTTTGATGAATTCCTCGATGCTGGCATTGAGATGGCGGGCCAAGCTCAGGTGGGTGTGGAGGTGGCTGTCTGGAATTGACCCTCACCTCTCTACTCTAATTGACCCTCACTGTTATTGATGGGCAGTCCTCCCTTGGGGCCAGTTGGGCAAATAGGAATAGGGAACCTGTTTGCATGCTACTCTGTTGTACTCTCTTTGCCGCTTAGGAAGCTCCATGGCCTCACAGGAACGGCATTCCCCAAGATGTTATCAGCTTCTATGTGAGGTGATTCTTGGAGATGGATGACTTTTCCGACAGTCCTCCAGCAAAATCCATTGTTTTACTTACATTGTTTTGGAGGGGGGATGGTAAGAGGAGGGAAAATTGTTTAGCTGAGATTAGGATAGCTCTGCATCCTATACTTCGAATGTGGTAAAAATATAGTAAAAAATCATGGTTTTGAGGTTCAGCAAGCCCATCTAAAGAGACTATATCTAACACTGAGTGAAAGGATTAAAAATGACCACCTTCAGATGAACAGATAAACTCCTTGTTTAGAACAAGGGCACATGACCAGTCTGACGTCAGCTTGCAGAGCTGTTTTTCCTGGGCTCCTAATAGATACCCAGAGTATTACTTGCTCTATTATCTACAAGGGGTTGTTTCTCTGATGGCAAACCAGGTGAGAAATGGGGCCTCTCCTGAGTCAGGAACTTCTGGGATGCAGTCAGCTCTGAATGTCAGGGCAGTGCTGGTCGTTTGTGCCAGGCTGGGATGTACGAGCTCCTTGACAACTCCAGCATTGTTGAGCAAGATGCCGGGATTGTGGCCTGGTCTGCGGGCTGGTGCGCATGCTCTGTCTCTCTCTTCCTCCCTCCCTCTCCGTTTACTGCCTCCACTTGTGAGATAGCGCAGCTCTTGGCTGACCCCCTTCAGGATGGATTCCTGTCCTGCTTTGTGAATCTTGGTCTGGGTATCTGTCTGGGGAAGTGTAGACACCAGCCAGTGTCCCAGCAAGTTATGTATCTGCAAACTAATTGGGCTTCACGCAATCTATATAGATAACTTGCTTCCATTGCAGGATGCCACTCCTAGCTCTCCTAGGAGGAATGAAGAGTCCCTACTTACCCTGATCCCTTTTGACCCTCCAGACCAAAGAAGACCAGATCCAAGTGATAGGGAACCTCAAGAATATCTCTATGGCCTCCAGCAAGCTGTTGTTAGCTGCCAAGTCTCTCTCTGTAGACCCAGGAGCCCCCAATGCAAAAAATCTCCTCGCTGCAGCTGCAAGGTAAGAGGGGAACAAAATGGGCTTTCGCTTGCTGATAAACAATGTCACTGTTTGAAAGCTATGCCTGACGTCCTGCTGCTTTTGTGGAGCAAAGAACCGATGCTGTCCTTACATTGTCAGAGGTGGAGTCAAGAGCAATGGAGTCTGGTGTTTTACTAAACTGGCTCATTTTCATGTGCTTTCCCCGCTGCGGCTGTCTATATTCTCCTCTAGGCTTTTCAGTTCCACTTGCTTAGACTTAAGATCCTCAATGACTCATAAATATTACAGCTTAAGTAGATTTTTTAAAATAGTGATACATCTTTCAGATTATGAAAGTAATATATGCTTGTTGTAAATCAAATCAGGAAATATTGGAGAGTATAAAAAAGAAAATGATGCTCAACCAGCCATTCCTCATTTCTTGAGCACTTATAACTACCTGTGTGGCAGCAATGTTAGTGAGATAGACGGAAACATGTTCAGTTTGTCCCATGCCAAATGATTCTTGTTTAGGATGGACGGGGTGGCAGTGGGAGTAAATTGTTCTTGGAAATATATTAAAACATGAATCTTGAGTTTTGGATGATGTCATTGTCCTTTCCTGTTGTTTTCACCCAAGGAAGTCGGTAATACAATACAACGTCTGCTCCAGGGCCACTGTGGCAATTTAGTTCAATAACTAGCGAGCGAATGCTGGTCTGCAAACAGTAGTGACAACCCAGGGAAATCTTAACATTCGTTTCCCTGACCCCAATGGACCCAACGTTTTATGTTTCTCTGGTGATGTAGCCGTGTGTTCTTAGCATTACTTGGCATCCCTTTACGCTCAGGAAAGCTGACAGTAGTAAGAGAATAAATGTAAAACAATTAGAATAAAAAGCATAATTGGAAACTTTTCAAAATGTGCAGATTACTGATTTTTTTTAAAGCATAACTTAAATAACTTAAATTCTACATTTTAAAACTTGGTTTTGTTTGTTTATTCATTTGTGGGGTTTTGGAGTTTTTTATGTTCATCTCTCCTGGGAGCTCAATGGCTGTTTTTTAAAGATTTTAATTTATTTATTTTTAGAGAGTGGGGGAGGGAGGGAAAAAATCACTATGTGGTTGCCTCTCACTCACCCCCAAATGAGGACCTGGCCTGCATGTGCCCTGACTGGGAATCGAACCGGTGACCCTTTGGTTCACAAGCCAGCACTCAAGCCACTGAGCCACACCAACCATGGCTCAATGGCTGTTTTTTAAGTTGTCAGAGTCAGAACACCTGAATTCTAGCCCTGGCTTTTTTGCTTGACTAACAAGTTTACACTGGTTAGGTCTCTCAGCACGTCTGAATGTTACCAACTGCAGAATGGGGGTGTGTACCACATCATCCTGAAGTGCTCTCAGTTCTCAGTACATCAGATGTCATGGTACTAGGGTGAAAACCTATTTCTGGTCCCCTCGTGGCTTGTAGCGTTATTGGAGGGGCAGGGGCGGAGATTAGACATATCAGAGAAGCTCATCTGAAAACCTTTGAGTTTCTTCATTTATTCCCAAATGCATACTTTAGCTTCAAACAATAGCTAAAGCCACTAGGAGATTGAAAAAACCTTGTGACAGCTCCCCACTGCCATCTTATGCTTTGTTTTGTGATTGTTCCAGTGGGTGCGTGCCCTTCGTGGGAGGGGTGGGCTGGGAGCTGGGGGTGACCTGTGCTGTGCTGTGCTGAGCAGCTATTTCTGATATAAAACTCTCCCTTGATAGATCTTTTTCTTTTTTTCCTACAAAGAGCCTTTGGATAAGGCTACTGACGTTTCCAGGTATCTGAATTTGGATGGTTTTCATTATCTTCAGTTTTTTGCATAATTTCAGAATTTTTATTTCCAACTTAGAATATGTTGCACATTCCCTTAAATTGTGGGAAGAAGGGGGGAGTAAGAATTGGCCTTTTGAAAGCCACAAAAGGAAGGAAACACAGACCCAGGAATGTCGCTAGTTACACCGCTCTGTGGGGATCTGAAGGCCCCCTGGTGGTGACATTGAGAAAAGGACCAGGAGACTTGGGGGTGAAAAAGTTCTTTGCCTCTGTCCTGGCTTTCAGTCAATGACAAGGAGTTCCCAGCCTGATGGTTTTATAGCCAAGTGAGCACTTAAAAAGCACCATGTGAAATGACTGTCTTGGGGTGGAGCTGTTGCAAGCAAATGCCGGTACATTCTTCCTGGCTTCTTGGCACATGTGGGCAAACTCTGCCCCCTGGGGTGGTTTCCCAGTGAAGCTCCTGGAAGATCAAGTGAGTCAGGCAGCCGCCTCTTGGGAGATAAAGCTCTCCCAGGTTGGGGTGCACCTATTCTCTTAGTTCATTTGTTCATTGCACAAATGTGTACCCCATGCCTCTGATACAGGATAGGGCCAGTGCTGGGTGCTGGGTGCACACTGTAAACAAGACAGGGATGGCCCTGGCGGAGTTTGGGCAGGTGGCATAGCCAAGGAGCTTAGGACATCTTGGCCTCACAATTGCGCTCTGCGTAAGTGCACCTGCAGTTACATAGCAGGGAGGTGATGACTGTTGCCCTCATCTTCGGTCTCACTGCCTTCCCATTCCTTGAGACTGCCAATCCCTTCATATGGACATCCCCAACCAGGGATGCCACAGTGGGGACCCAGGCTTGGATCAACTCAGCCCTGCCCTGCTCCTGTGTCAGCAGACTTGAACCCCTTGTTCTTGGTGGTCTCCATGATCCTTCCTGCTTTGGGAAAGAGGTATAATTCTGGAAAAGTAGAAACTAGAATATATCTTTTTCCTCTGCTTTTTATTCTGCCTCTGAACCCAGGTACCTTTGAGGAACCTGGTCCCTTGGTATCTGACACATAGCAGGGAGGAAGTCATTTTCTGTTGCACATCTGGCTTGTTCATATTCGTCCTGTGTAACTGGGTGGGCTCGGGTCCTTTTCTGACAAGTTAGGTGGAGCTGGAAACCCTTTGTCAACTGTTCATCTGCGTGTTTCCTGACCAGAGGCTGCTCTGATGCTCTCAGGACTTAGTCAAGGAAATGGAACACCAGTTTGCAAGTGCAAAAAGCAGGGCTTGTCCCTCTAAGCACGTCTCCTGAGCTGCTGCTCACACCACAGTCACTCTGGGGAGGACTCCGGTACCAGAAAGACTTCACAGCACAGTTGTCAGCATGGGGCCCATCCCCGGCTGGGTTTTCTTTCAGCTGCTTTCTGGGACCCTGCGGGCATCCCTAGGATCTTGCAGGTGGCACCTCTTCCCTGTCTACCATCTGGTTTAAGGTTCCTGTTGAATAGGCTTCCTCCTGTGTCCAGAGACTGTGAGAAAGGATGACCCAGCAAGAAGCACTTTGATGCTGTAAAAAGAAAAACATAAGCTCGGCCTTCTGTGTCTTGGTCTCCTCTGGAATCAGGATCACACTCAGGCCTGACTCGGGACCGCACCGAGCGTTGCCTTCTATGCAGAACCCATGCCCACAGTCAAGGCCTTCATTCACTTTTCTCATGCTCCCTGTGAGTCTTGCGTGCATCTGGCCTCTTCGAGGATCGGGATCCATCCCGTCCTGTCTCATGTCATACCCCCCTCACCCCCATTGTTTCTTGTCTCTTCATCATCTTGCCTCTTCAACTAGATTGCAAGCACTTTGCTGTCCTTGAGAGACTTAAACTGTATTATTTTTAAATCCCAGAGCCTTGTGCATAGCAGGACCCAGGAAGTACTACAAGTGCATTTCAGTTTGCTGTTTACTCCCTCCCTAAGTAAGCATCTCCTCCCTTGCTGAAGGGAAATGTCTAATGTTGCTTTTTCCCTCCAAGCTCCTTTTTGGATAATTTGTACTTAGTACATAATCCAAAGCACACATTGGTTCATTTTCTTCTCTCAGTCCTGGTCCAGTTCCATATCTAGCTAAAATTTCTCACCAGAGCTCTGAAACGTCAGTTAAATTAATTCAGTATCTCTAAGCACAAAATGATTTGTAGGTTAGAAAGCCCGACTTTAACCTCTGAGGTTGTAGATCCCAATTTTTTAAAAACTGGCACTGGCTAGATATGCCTAGATAAAGAGTAAAATGCAAGAAAAATGCTATCTCTAGTGGTAGAATGGTGGTGATTTAAATTTTTTGTATTTTTAAAAATAAAGTTGTGTAGCTTTGATCATTTTAAAAATGTGGGAAAAAAATAACTTTGTTCAGGACTATTGGGATTTATATAGAAGAGATGCTGCTAATTTTGACCATATTGTTATTGATAATATATTAAGTTGGTTGAGTCATAACATTTTAGTAGATTTACTGAAATTTTTTAATAAAGATATAAATTCACTTAACATTTTAATATATTTTACAGTTGTGGGCTCATACTGTTTATACTGTTTTATAAATTTTACTTTACTTGTGTATCATGAATATTCTTTTATAGCATTAGAAGTATGCTATTATACAAGATGGGGCAAAAGTTGGTTTACAGTTGTTCATGTGTAAGATAATACAGTAATTGATAAATAATAATACAAGAATAAACTGTGTGTTTTGTGTACTCACAACTGTAAACCGACTTTTGCCCCACCCTGTACGTTATGACTTTTAATGGGCACTCAGGATTCTGTTGCAGACTATACATTTATTTAGTTAATCCTTTATCACGGTACATTTGTGTTGCCTCCAGTCTTTTGCCCTTGTAAATAATTGCTGTAGTCTGAAACATTAAAATGTTATTTTTCATTGTCAGATCTATATAACCACTTGCCTCTGGGCCACCTAGTTTATTATTTGGCTCTGTGACCCAGAGTCTAAAATGACTGATGGGATAAATGATGCCAAAGTAATGCTCCTTAGTCATGGGTCACTGTTACCCAGGTGACTCATCCAGACTGCAGTGCTGTGCAGGCACTTCTATGGGTTATACAGTCACACACTCTTAGTCTCTTGGGTTGTTGTTTTTTGACCCCCAAGCTTGTACGTGAAAAATGTTTACACCTACAAAATAGTTAAAAGACTAGGGCATTAAACAGTGATATATTCTCAGTAATCATCAATTGTAAACCCTTGGTATTTAATGGAAAAAATCTTCATATAAAAGTTAAGTTTTTCAAAAATGCAAATAAACAGGAAACACTGAAGGGAATAAGACAAATGGGAAGCTTGTGTGATACTCTCCAAATGATCATGCATCACAGTTCAGGACATTCTGTGCCCTTCACCTTGTTGACATTGCCACTCAGAACATGGTGTTGGACTCTGAGGGACTCTAGTGAGCACTTTGAGGGTGCACCTTCCAAGGGGCTCGGAACCAGGGACTGTCCTGCCAGCTCAGTAGTTCCTGTTTTGCTCTGCCCGTGGAGGGCACAGTGCTTCCCAGTGACAGCTTAAATAAGCACTTTTCCCCAAATAAATGAATCACTAGAGTCAGTGTTGCAAAAAACTGTTTTGAGATTCTTTCTTGAGTTCGGGAGTATTTTCCTTCTTCCCATCACCCCAGCTAAATTTTAAAATTCAGAGTAGTTTCTCCTCATCAAATAATTAAGCTGCTTCCCTTTGTACATTAGCAACATCATTTCCATCTAATCTGATATTCTGTGGGAAGCTGTCAAGTCAATTTAACTAATAAAATGAGCCATCTTTTATATTAGACAGTGTTCATGATTAACGGCAATATGTGCCCTGTTTTGTTTTTAAGTTGTCTGTTAACTGCAGTGGTTAGTAACTTTAAATAGATGTCAGGGCCCTGCCAGAAGTGTGGACGAGTTATGGCCCCGCAGAAAAGTGTTTATGAGTCAGATAGGCATGGATTTAAGTCTTGGGTCTGCTCCTTACTCGTAACATCCTTTTAGGGAATTATCTCATCTCTCCTTTTTTCACTTATAAAACACAAAGGTATTCAACTTTAAGATTTAATATAGAACTATAGTAATCAAAGTAATATGGTATTGGCAAAGGGTTAGACACATAGATCGGTGGAGTGGATTAAAGTCCAAAAATAGACCTATGCACATCTAGTCAATTGTCAACAAAATTGCAAAAGCAATTCAATGGAGAAGGGGGATAGCTTTTTAAACAAATGGTGCTGGAATAATTCAACTTCCAATTCTTGGGGGAAAAGAAATCTGAGCTGCCTTTTAAGTTCTAAGAAGAATAGAAAAATGTAAAATCAATCATACAAGGGTCTCCAATTCGTTCCTATTAATATTAACAAAGACAATAGCTATTTTAAAGAATACATTTTGGAACTTAGCCAGGTGGCTCAGCTGATTGGAGCACTAAAAGGTTGCAGGTTTGATCCCCCTCAGGACACAAACCTGCATTGTAGATCCGGTCCCCCATTGAGGCACACATGAGAGGCAATTGATCGATGTTTCTCTCTAACATCAATGTTTCTCTCTCTCTTCCTTCCTCCTCTAAAATCAATAAATATATCCTCAGGTAAGGATTTTTTAAAGAATAATTTTGGAATAATTTCTAGAAACTAGTCAATCATGTAGTATTTAATGAAAATTAGGGATTTAAAATTTATAGATACTGATTACTATATGTCACTGTATCTATAAATATATAATATATTCCAAACTATACAAAAGCTACCCAAAATATCCTTGTTCTGATAATCTTATTATTTATGGGCTGCTAATGAAGGATTTTGAAAACAGTGTTAATATGATCTCTTTGCTGTTTGCAACATATTTGTGAATTCTTTCTTATGACTATATTATAAGGTAGTCATACTTTTAGTACCCTTTAAGGGTAAATCAAATGAATAATCAGAAGCAAGGTAAGGATCCTTATTCTGTCTTTCCTGGGTGTGGTTTATTTTTGGTTGTTTAGAGCCTTTTAGAAGAGCTTTCCTAGAGACCCCAGGCTATACAGTGAATTAGTTGTTATTTCTAGTGAACCTGCAAAGCATTGTTGGGGAAATTGTAGTTCATCTTTAAAAACAAAAACACCCCACATTTCTTGTTCTGTTCTATCACAGAGCTGTGACAGAGAGCATCAATCAACTCATCACTCTGTGCACCCAACAAGCTCCTGGCCAGAAGGAGTGTGACAATGCCTTGCGGGAACTTGAGGTAGGTCACTGGACAGGCAGCTGAGTATCCAAAAGTGTATCTGTCTGTCCTCTGCCTATGGGGTCAGTGTCTTCTCCTCTGTCCCTTTTGATCTTCCTAGGAGACTATCTGGGCCAAAGTTCCAATCAAAATGGGAAAGAACTAAAGAAAGATTAGATTTGGTGGGATTATCATCCCTGCTTCCCCTTTTTCCACTAGGATAAGAGTGTTTTTGTTAAAGGATTCTTTGTTTCTAACGGGAAGAGGTCTATGGTATTGGGTGTAGGCTGAAGATGAAGGATCTCTACCCCAAAAGTTTGGGAGGGGTTATTCTGAAGCATTTGGGAGAAGCTGGGATAGATGTGCTTTCTCAGTAAACATGATGTCCCCATACATTTTATTTTGTAACATGTAGGAGGCATGTAAGTGGCAACCCAATATGCCACTCATTACCGTATGATCAAGGTGCCTGTAGGGGTCCCTAGTGTCCCAAAACACAGTATGGATACTTTTCCACTTATGTTCATACTTATGATTTATTTATAATTTAAGATTAATTTATGCCCATAGAATGTATGTAGGTAAACATAAAATCATCATGCCTACTGGAATGTAGAGCAGTCTTAACCAACACAAAGTTACATTGGAACAGCCAAATGGATGTCTCAGTATATATGGATTGGTTATACCTAAGGTACCTTGAATTTTCTGGACGTTTAACATGGGTCTGGCCTGGTGGGAATACCTACCATGCCAGTAGGGGGTGTTGATTAAGTTGATTGATGGTATTTTATGTTGAATTTTTCTTGTTCTGTAACACTTGCTTTTTAAGTTGTGTTTTCCTTCTGTAGACTGTCAAGGGGATGTTGGACAATCCTAACGAACCTGTTAGTGACCTCTCGTACTTTGACTGCATTGAGAGTGTGATGGAAAACTCCAAGGTAAGCCTGTCCATGCTCTTGACATTTCTCTAGGGTGTGGGGAAAAGTCGAGAGGTGCTCGGTGTGCATCTACCTGTGGCCATTCAGCATTGCGGCCTGTGTCTCAGAGCCTTGTGGTGGAGTCCTGTGCTCAGGGCTTCTCCAGACGTGACCATTCGCCAGAATCACCTTGGGGGTCTTTCTTGTTAAACACAGGTTCTAGGGCCCCACCCCTGAATTTCTGATTCAGTAGATCTGCGGTGGGACTGAGAATGTACGTTTTTGACAAGTTTCCAGGTCCTGCTTATTTGGTCCGGGAGCCACACTTTGAGAGCCACTGCTTATACCATATCACAGATGGATCTTACCGTGAACCGAATCATGTATTTTCTTTACCTGGGGTCGAACTGTTGGGGAAAGCCCTTCAGTGACCTTGGCTTATAATGAGCCCCTCTTTCGCGTTCTTATTGCCATCCATCCATGGCATGCATTCTCAAAGAGAGTGAAAAATTGTGGGGGGTTGGGGTTGGAGGGTAGGAAAATCTAAGATAGTACAATGGTTTGCACCCCCCCACCACCATCTTAACCTTATTCAACAAAATCTTATTTCTTAGTATTTAATTTGATGTGCTTGGCTGTTATGGGGAAAATGTTATAAAAAGACCTATTAGTAGAGTAATAAATTTTAAAAAGGTTGAGAAACACTGACCCATGATAATAATGTCAATGTTTTTGAGAATGCCAAAATCAGGTTAAAATGAAATGCAAGTGAGATGAATGAATATTGAGCACGCGCGGTCTGGCTTTGTACTTGGAGGACAAGTGCGCGTTTGTTTCCATCACTTTACGTTAGCTTTGGGGAACACATGTATCGGTCGTGTCAGGAGAGCCTGCTTTGTGTTGGGCGAAGACCAGAGTTTGTTCTGTCCAGCATTCTTTGTGGAATTATGGATTATCTAAGGGGAGGATGCACATGTTTTACGTTCTTGGAGCCAAAGAGGGATTCCAAGTTAGAGGAAAATACTGTACATGAAAATACCCTCTAACTTCTTTGCTTTGCAAGTCCTTAAGGAAACTATTATTTTGTATATCTAGGCAATTTTATACATTTTTTTCTTTTTACCCATCCAAGATGGCTTACTGACAAATGAGCTCTGCGTTGGGTTCTAGACTTAGCAATCCCATTATCTCTCCAAGGGTTGTGTTGATCAGCCTTCCTCTCCCCTATCTGTTACCCTGGAAAGTAGAACCAGCCCTCTGGGGCCTCGCGAGGCCCATAGAAGACAGAACCCAGGTAAGGGGCAGGCACCCTGCCTCTGCCCATGACCTTCTCTGCGACCTTGTGCACAGTGCTTGACCTCTCTGGGTTGGATTCTGAATTCTAAAATCCCTTTTAGCTATTATTTTAAAGACTTACGAAGAAAATATACCAATGATTTTCAAAATAAGGGAAAATTCTTAAAACATTTAGGAAACCCTCTTGTTAGTGTTCAGATTAACTATATGTATTTCATAAAGACATTTAAATTTTACTGTAAATAAGTAAATGAATAATATCAGAAGGAATGTGTCTTCTGCTTTCTGGATATGACCTCATCTACAGCTCAATGAATGTGTCTGATTTTTATATTCTGAGAAGTAAGAGTTCTCAGTTCAGACCATTCACCCATGGGATGCCTTGTATAGATTTTAATTTATTGATCTGAGTATATTTACTCTTTCTCCTTGAAATATAGATAAGTTTTAGGTAAAAGGTTTATACTTTTATTATTTATTTCTCTTCACGGAATAACAATATAATTCTCTTGAATCTCTTCTTAATGCAAATAAAGGAAAATATGGTAAATATTTTAAATTAAGTGTCTTTGAATGTTCAAGTTGGAAGTGTAGTTCTCTTTACTATGTGGTTTGAAAGAATGCTGGTCAGAGAATATTGCTGGTTGTTTGTTTTGCAGGTTCTGGGTGAGTCGATGGCAGGGATTTCGCAGAATGCCAAGACTGGGGACCTTCCTGCCTTTGGGGAGTGTGTAGGGGTTGCATCCAAGGCTCTCTGTGGGCTGACAGAGGCAGCAGCTCAGGTAAGGTGCTGGTTGGTCCCCTTGCCCTGCCATGCAGCCTGTGTCCTGTGCCAGACTATGGGAGTACCAGATCCCTGTGAGAGGCATGGGAGGAGCTCCAGCTTCAGTTCCTTATTCAGTTGCTACCACAGAAACCATGAAAAAGGCGTTGGCTCCTGTGTTGGCTGAGACATTAACCAGTTGTGTCGCAAGAGCAGAGCAGTCTGGGAAGGACAGAGAGGTGCACTGAGCACCGCAGTCCTAGCGTAAAGTGTTCAGAGGCCAACTTGCTTTTTTTTTAAGGTCATTGATACAGATGAGCTGCTGAGGGAGGGGATGGCGGGGACACGGGATAGGCATTACATAATTCAAATTCTCTCTGAGGTTTTAGAATTGTGTAAATCTTAGTCATGATCCTTTTTTTTAGCATCAGAGGGAGAAAAAATTAGACACCGTCATGCAGAGACGTGACTAGGCGTGTTCCTTGCTCTTCAATGATCCTGTGTGTTTCCAATAATTATTGCACTCATGTGACTGAAGCTTCAAAAATGTCAGCATTTATTTTAAAGGATTTATCATTTGACAGTTGCTTTGAGCCTAGAAGATTATACTAAACTGAAGAAAAACATTCCTAGTTTGGAGATTGAAATTATCTACCTTTATCCTGCCCCTCAAATCTCAGGGGAAGTGAACTAAGGTTAAAAGTCCTGCTCACAGATTCAATTTCTCCCTGTTATTAGTCTAACACAATCAGAGGGTTTAAAGAAAAGACCTCCTCTTGTAGCCTCTTGTCCTATTTGCTCTCGGAAAACTGGCATGAAAAATAAGGATGTGTCAGGCAGTGAGATGAGAGGCTCTCGCGAAGGGCATGCTCCACTGCTGGCTGACCCAGCAACTCCATGCCATCAGCCTGCACCCACTTTTTTCTGCCTCTCCCATCTGCCAACCAGAGGGTTAGCTTTGTGCTGAGGCTGAGTACCTTCATGATCATGCAATGGCCAGAAACAACTAGAACTGCATCCATCCTGGTTCATGCCCCACAGAAGAGCTTCTCAAGGCTTTCTTAAGAGCAAGGAGACTGTTCCCAGAAGCCTGCATCTAACTCCTGCTGGCATGTCCCTGGCCCAAGCTGGTATTCACCTGTCCATTGTTATTGACAAGATTACTCTGACCAGCTTGCTCTAAGGAGCTCTTAAGCATGGCTGCTGCATGTACATTGCAGGGCTGTTGTCCCCAACAGGCTCATCTGGGAGCACAGAGCCTGAGCTGTGGTTTTTCTGCTTTCTTTCCAGGCTGCATACCTTGTCGGCATCTCTGATCCAAACAGCCAGGCTGGCCACCAGGGCCTTGTGGACCCCATCCAGTTTGCCAGGGCTAACCAGGCTATCCAGATGGCATGCCAGAATCTGGTGGACCCTGACAGCAGCCCGTCACAGGTAACCACGGGGCGAGGACAGGAGCTCTGTGAGTCCATAAGCTCTTGTATGTGGGTAGTGGGAGAGGGGGAGAAATAAGTAAAGAATACTCTTCTTACAGAGCTTGCAAAGCCAGCTAAATGCAGCACACTAGATAGTGACTCGGAGGGATGTTACAAATTGTGGTAAAAGTGGAAATGTGTAGGTGCTTTGAAACGGGATGCTGGAAGGCTATCAGAGTCAAGTAATCACCATGAGGTTCATCAGGAGTCTCATGATTCCATTCAGTTCAGGGGACAGATGTTGAGGACTTGTTCTTTGCTCAACACTAAGGGTCAACATGAATCTGACCCAATCCCCAGTGCCCTTGGCCCTTAGTCTGTTGGATGAAGTTTGGAAAATGCGTGTTTGGGCTGTGATGACAATGCCAGGGATGCACAGCAGACGGTGTGATGAATTTTCTGAGGGGCTGTCAGAGGGTGCATCACAGAGATGGTAGCACTAAGCCAGGTCTCAAAGTTGGGTCATAATCCACAGAGCATAAAGGAGCCACAAACATTTTAGGACTAGAATGTATGTGACATTCCATGATACTTGTCATACTCGAGTGGCATAGATTCCCATTCACTTACCAGAGCAGTATATACTAAGAAGAGCAAGAACTGGCCTTTGTGGGGTATCAGAGGCAGCCTGTGCGTGGCATGTTCATTGTGAAGCGTAGGACCAGCATTCTTGAGGCAGGAGAAGGACCCAAGTAAAGGACGCAATACAGGGAAGATCTGGACCTAAGGCAGGCCTCAGAGCTGTCCAGTCAAAGCCAGAGGGGTGTTACCAGCCTTAGTAAAGTAAATCAGGAGGGTCCAGGAGAGCAGTTTGGTTTTTCAGGTAGGGGTTGTGGGGAGAGGGTAGAGCCTGGGAGATTTCTGAGCCAGACCACTTAATAAAGTGCCTACACTAGGCAAAATCTATTGCACCTTGATATTTATTTTACTTATTTAGACCTGGACTCTACAATGTGGTAGCCATTAGCTGCGCTTGAGATGTAACTTGTCCAGATTTTGATGGACTATAGGTATAAAATACACACTGGACTTTGAAGATTTGGTATGATAAGAAAAGATTGTAAAATCTCTTTAATTATATTTTCAAAGTGATTACATGGTGAAATGAAATATTTTGGATATTTCAAGTTTAATAAAATATATTATTTAAATTAACTTCTTGTTTCTCTACTTATTTTAACATGGCTGTTCAAAAATTACATATGGGGTCCACAGTACATTTCTCTTAGGCCATGCTGGCCTAGACCCTGGATCAAATACTTCCTCCCTGGGGGTTCTAAGGACTGCTGACAGAATCTCCTTTAAGACCATCTGGAGCCCAGCCCACTCTCACCACTACATCAGCACCTACTTTCCTTTTCTTGGTTTATTCTTGCCCTCTCCTTTCTTGGAGTGACTGACGGTGGCAGAGCTAGACATACATGTTGTAATTACATGGGCCCTTGACATGTGAGTTGAAGAGGAATCCAGGCCTTGGGACAAAGGTAGGCTCCTCTGAACTGGAGCCTTCTGCACTGAACATGGGGTGCCCCCAACCCAGATCCATGCTTTATAGGTTCTCTCAGCTGCCACGATTGTCGCCAAGCACACCTCAGCCTTATGCAACGCCTGCCGCATCGCCTCATCCAAGACAGCCAACCCAGTGGCCAAGAGACACTTTGTCCAGTCAGCAAAGGAAGTCGCCAACAGCACCGCCAACCTGGTGAAGACCATCAAGGTAGGTGGCTGAACTGAGGCCTTAGTAATTACTGTAACACCTGTTGCAGAGGGAACAGTATAGGATTTAAGCTCTGCTCTCCTGAGACTTATGTCTAGTTTAACTTCTAATTTGGTCACATGATTTAAGTCACTGAGGAGGAGTGCCTTACTAGTGGAAATATTCATCATGGAAAACTAACAGCCTGGGTTTCTACTAACCTTCCAAATAGTAGGGTGGGGTGGGGGCACTCCCCAAATTATGTACATGAGAAATTTAGGGGCAGAAATCTGGAAGGGGTTGGCTGTGGGGCATCCTTGGCACTGTGTTTGGATAGAAAACACCCTGTCTTCCTTAAACTGTGTGCTCATGTGGGGTGATTTTGAAGGAGCTGGTAGAAGATTCTGCCATGGTTGGTAGATCTGGATCAAGAGAAAAGGTGGAAGAAGAAGGAATGGGAAATTGTGGGAAAATCACTTTAATCTAAAAAAAAAAAAAACAACCAACTATGATGTGTATTCTGTTTATAGTTGATTAAGTGTTTACAATGGAGCATCAGGTTTTTGAAACAGATCATTCTTTGTTTATAACAAGTTCATGGGGGTGTGTGGGGGGGTGCATGGTGAGGAGGGAACTGCAGTAGCTGGAATGTAGCATTTGCTAGACCACAAACCCAGTCTCCCCTAAGTGGGGACCAAGCAGGCAGGAGGCAGCTGACCCTGCAGGAAAAAGCCACGGCCTGGACAGCAGTCCACAGGCAGAGAGCCCAGTGGGCCCTCCAACCCTCAGCCACCAGTTCTGTGTAAACCAGGTTATGCAGGAGCGAAAGGCATTGGAGGGTTAACACTTCATTTAAGGATTTTCATGTTCATTGAGATAGGACAGTCTTTTTGTTGCTGGGCAAGTCCTGGAGTAATAGGACTTTTTCCCGTTAATTCCAGAGGCTAGGCCACTAGACCCCTCCTTTTCCTTTCAGTACACAAAGCCAGTTTAATCACATGGAGACATCAGTCAACAGGCTGAGCCAAGCAGAAGCAAAGGAGGGAACACAGCCCAGCAGCAGTTGGCAGCTTGTGAGCCTGAGCCCGAGGCACGTGCCCTAGTGAGCAATTTCTTAGCTGCTTAAACAGCATCTTAAAACAAAAACAATAGCAACAACAACAAAAACAAACAAACAAGAAATCTGCCTATTTAAAGACAATAATATAGGCTGAAAATGAAAAAATTTAAAGCCAGTGCCCCTAGGATCCTGGTGGCAGCTCACTGAATGACCAGCATAGCTCATAGTGTTCGAAATTAATAAAGCTTACTTTTTTAAATGTTTAGCTTGTGCAAAGCTGTTCCAAGTGTTTTGTGTGTGTTACTCATTTAATTCCTACAACCACCCAGTTTTGCAGACAGGACACTGGCAACAGAAAATTAAGTAACTCCCCCAAGGTGACCCAGCCAGTAAGCAAGCCCAGATTCCCTGCTCTGTCCACTCTCAATTCTGCTCTCACCCCTGGCAATTCTGTTCACATCTTATGCGTGGGGAGGCTAGTTTGTCTTCACCAGCCTGGGAAGAAATACCTTGATGTGTCTGCAGTGCATGTGCAAGTTTGGGGAAATGGGGGGTGGCTGGAAAGACAGCGAGAGAATTGAAAGTAGTGACATCGTTGGTTTGCTTGTATTAGTAACTTAGTTCAGTTAAAGTTGGCCATTTTCTGATCATTGAAAAAACAGGCTATATCTAGATGGACCAAAGGAGTAAAATAAAAAGAAAGAAACCACTTTTCAGAAATTCCTGGAAGCCTTTCTTTTTGACCTCCTCCTTGGCCTTTAAATCCTACCTGTCTCTGTGAAGAGCTCATCTTCTTTTCATATTCTCCTCACAAGGTTAGACCATCCTTGCAGTTCCGGGAGCTCTTGTGATGACCTGAAAGATAGGCCTGTGCAGAGCATCAGAGAAGGGGTGCAGGGTGACTGTCGTGTGGGGAGGATGAAGGCCTCATCTCCTGGGAGCACGCCAGGAATCAGTGGCAATGCACTAGAAACAGAAATGAACCTTTGTCCTCAACGTGCTGAGATGTACTTGTTTTCCAGTTCCCATCAGGTGGCAGGGTTTGCTGGGTGCAGTAAGCTTTGTTTTTAATTTGCTAATAGGAAAATGTTAAAAAGGACATCTCACTGCAGCACACCACACCATATACTGAAGAGATTTCCTTTTTTAAGGAATAGTTAAGAATCCCGTCAAATAATAAAACAAATGAATATTTAATTCCCTAAATGCTCAAGATGGCTGCCTCATAGCTGCCTTTTGCTGTAGGTTTTACACTTCTTAGTGCTTTTTTTTCCCCTTTAGCATGAGGATGTGCTCAAGCCTACATCCCAGCTGACCTACCCTTACAGTCACAGAGAAAGGAGGGGAAGCCAGGGAGGAACGGTGGGGAGCAGCGAACAGCTTATGGAGCAGTGGGCTATTAACACCCCTGTAGAATGTGTGCCTCCAGGAATTATGAGCCTCCGCTGATAGCATTCTTTGAAATGCCAAGCATGGCTCAGCAGGAATAAATACCTTCACTCTGCTTCCTGCCAGGGCAAGTTAGGAGCCCACACTCCCCTGACCAAGGTGGTCGTCTTCCCACTGGTCACCCCATGTAATGCTGCCTGCTTTTCTCTCTTTGTCAGCTCATTACCTGGTCTCAAATCAGACGTGTGGAATGGAATGTTGTTTTAAGTGTGCAGTCACTTGGGTGTGGGTGCCAAGCAGAAAATGTGCAACAGCAGCTTTGGTTTTCTGAGAGTCTGGAGCCTAGCCTCGCCTCTCACGGTGGAGTAGAAGCTAAGGGTTTTGCGATTAAGCGTTTCCCGGTACCAAAGACACCAGCCAGATCCAATTGTCATTAATCAATTTGAATTGACTGTAAGTTTCTTTTTTTTTTTTGGCCATGCTTCTGTTTGGATTAGTAAAGTATGTGTCTTCAGACAAAAGAAGGAAAAAACAACCTCTTGGGCTCCTCTTACTCGTTATTCTTGTTGCCTTTGTCTGAAAGGTCATTGGAAGAGAAGAGAGCCAGGGGTCTTGGGTTCCGGTTTGAGGCATGACCTTGGCATAGCATATCACTTTCTAGGTGTTGGTTTTATCATCTGGAACATTGGAGATTTGGGATTACCTGATCTTGAAGGTTTCTTCTAACTCTAAGCGTCATGAATCTGTGATTCTAATGCACATGCAGAAATTGTTTCTCCCAGCTCCCTGTAAGATTTTGCCAAGTGAGAATAGCCCGGGGTCAAGAGTGCCCTGTCCCTACAGGCCCTGGGTGTTTAGCTAAGTGAACTCAGCCTTTCATTGTTAGGGCTGACATACTGACATACTGTGACATGGACAGTCTGCATGAGAATTGCCATGCCTGCTTAAAATTTCTCCAGTGGGAAGATTTGAGTATTCATTTCCCTTAGGTAGCTCAGCCATTCCCAGACTGGAAGCAGCAGTCACAAGTGAAACAGAATCTATGTAAACCATCCTTTCTGATGCTAAATGCTTCCTTTGGAGGAAATAGCTTTTCCTTATTGAAAATGAAAAAAAGGCAGGTGATGTAGGTTAGTGTTCTATTCCATGTTATTCAAGATCTTGTCCTGTGAATAATAGCGTGCTAAATTATATGTGACTTTAGGGCTCATGCTCAAAAAGATATCATCTTATTGGGGCAGTTTATGAAACTGCACAATTAGAAAACCATTCCTTAGATTTTCCCTCAGGTGATCATCTTTTCATTTTGAGTAAGTTCAACTAAGGGTTGTTGGCTTGACGAGACACCTGCCTTCCAAATAGGCCGAGAGGGTTGTGGAAGGTAGAAAAGGGGGTGGGAAGAGTGCTGAGAGTTCAGAAGCAGGAGAAATGAGCAGCACCAAGCGGGGAGGGGGCATGGCAAATTCCATTCCCCTAGAAGCCATGTCATCCCAACCAGAGGGGGTATGACTGGCCAGTCGTGGTGCTGGGACCTGAGTTCCTTAGATGCCAAAGTCCACTCCTGCCATCTGCCTGCTTCACTGGTTTGCCTGTGCTGGAGCCACTTCCCACAGGCTCCTGCTGTGTGGCACCCGCCTAGCCTCCCACTGTATTCCCAAGCTGCTCTGAAGCTGGATAGGGCCTGACCTCCAGGAGTCAGTGTTAATAGTGCAACAGGATTAGAGTGCCAGGTTTACTTCTACGTTGCCAGTGCCTGGCACGGTGGACGTAACAGTCCGTGTTTAGTGAGTACATGAATGACAGTTAGAACTGAGGTCACATATGTGAGCAAGAAGTAGCTGGCTCATAGGGTTTCCACTGGGCCCCAAAGAATGACAGAATCAGAGAGGTTAAGGTGGAGGTCAGCGCCTGTCTGGCGGGGAAGGGCATGAACTGAGGCAAGCCATGCACAGTATTAGCAAAGATGGTAAATCAGCCAGGTTCACGGGAATTCCTCTGAAAATCCTAGCTTGGTGGTTGTGTAATTATTGTCCCAAGCTGCCAGCACTTGATTAGAATGTAGTAGTTATTCAGAGACAGCTTTTAACTGATTGTGCCTGCCTTCTCTTGGCTTAATGAAAAATAGAAATATGCCCATCTCAGATTCGGATGGTTTTGTAATGCTGGTGCCTCTGATTTTTTCACTAATTGTCTTAATTGGTATTTAAATATTGCTGATAACAGTTAAATTAAAAGATTCATTCATTGTTTAGTGAGGAAATTTACATTCTTCTACAAACATAACTGTCTTCTCAAATGTAGACCTTTGCTGGGAGGCAGAGGTGCTATTGCTGGATGACAGGCTGTTGATTCCAACAGTCTTGTTCTTCAGCAGGTACAGCCAGGGTTAGGGACCCTCAATTCCAGGTGTTAGTGCTTTGTGAGGCAGCCTGGCGTGGATCACAGGCCACATTCCTGGATTCTCATCCATCCGGGCCATTAATCAGCAATATAACTGATCATTCAATGCCATTGTGTTACCTGCTTTTAATTTTAAAAAGAAAAAAGCTACTGAAGCATAAGATAGACCCAAAAACCCACAAATCGTGTGTGTGTGTGTGTGTGTGTGTGTGTGTGTGTGTGTGTGGAGCCCAGTGAGCTTTCTCCTGCTGAACACACCTGGTAACTATAGCTAGATCAAGACACAGAACATGGCCAGCCCCCAGAAGTCCCCTTGGTGCTTCTTTAGTCACACCTGGCCCAATAACCCTATATTAGCTTCACCTGTTTTTGTACTTTGCACAAATGGAAGCATACAGTAAGTACCCTTTTGCATTTGGACTCTTGAACTAAATATTATGTTTGTGAAATTTGTCCATAGTGTTGGGGTTAGTTCTAGTCTATTCCTTCCCATTGGATTTAATTTTGCTCATTTCAGAATGGTGGATATTCAAGTCCTTCCTCCTTCAGTCATTCAGGGACATTGAGGTAAAACTTAGAAAAAGTTGAAAGTGCTACACAATGCAAAGTATTTTTATAGTTTGGGAGGGAATAGACTTAATTGGAGTGAAAATGGAGAGGAAGAATCCAAGAGTTACAGTATCAAAAGCAGGGAAGAAAGTGGTTCAGCTGCAAGGTTTGGCACCATGGCTCAGAGAGAGTGAAGAGCAGAACGTTATTTGAATTCGTTTCTGCCTTATGTGATGGCCTGTTGATGGCCTGTGAGGTCAGCTGTCCTGTGAGCCACTCATTCAGCTTGATCTCTTATCATTGCTAACTGAGCCCTTCTGCTTGATGACAGAGATCTCTCTAATTAGTTCTTATTTATTACTTATGAATTCACCAAATATTTTGTATTCCCACTAAACCCCTTCTTTCTCTGGAGGGTGATTACTGTGGCCCAGGAGTGACTTGTGCTTCTCAGTGGGATAAAGTCTCCATGTTGTCTCCCATCAGGCCCTGGACGGGGATTTCTCTGAAGACAACCGCGATAAGTGTCGCATTGCCACGGCACCCTTGATCGAAGCCGTGGAGAACCTGACAGCCTTCGCATCCAACCCTGAGTTTGTCAGTGTTCCTGCCCAGATCAGCTCCGAGGTAGGGAGTCTTTGCAGCAAAGGTAATATTGGTGTCTTTGGCTGGCTTTGTGTGGCACTAAATGCGCACAGTGAAGAACTCCAGAAGTTCTCTCTGTCAACACATAGGGCATTGTTATTGTTGATTATACATGCACAGTGTTAATGAAACTCAGTGTCTTAAGAGGTAATGCCTTAGCTTTACATGTTGAGAACAATCTCTGTGCATAGGTTTGGGACTGATTTTTGGTATATGTCCCATTCAGAAATGGTATTTAAGGAGGAAACATGGACCCAAGTTCCCACCATCAAGGCCCTGTGTGAGCCAGATTCCCTGGTTCCCTACCCTTTGTGTCTCCTTCCGAAGGACAAAGACAGTGACGTGGTAAAGGAAAGGACCTTCCAGGGAGGTCATTCACTCTGTGCACCCTGTTCTTAACCCTTCTTCTGTCTGGTCCCAGGGCTCCCAGGCACAGGAACCAATCCTGGTCTCAGCCAAGACCATGCTGGAGAGCTCCTCGTACCTCATCCGCACAGCACGCTCACTGGCCATCAACCCCAAAGATCCACCCACCTGGTCTGTACTAGCCGGGCATTCCCACACTGTGTCTGACTCCATCAAGAGTCTCATCACATCTATCAGGTTAGTTTTGCCTCCAGAAATCACTAGCGGTCTGCATCTGAACAAGGCAGGAAGGAAATAAGCCTGTTAGAACTTGTATTAAATAGCAATGTGGTCAATCATTATCATCATCTTTTTCTTTCTTTCTTTGGGATCAGTGGTAGCACTGGTCACAATAATAGTAGCTAAATTTGTCAAATATTCCTCCACGCATTTTACCTATATTATCTCATTTGATTATCAAAACAACCTTGTAAGGGTAGATACTACCATTGTCTCCATTTTAATGATGAGAGAATTGAGGCAGAAAGGATTAAGGTAACATTCCAAGGTCATCCCCAGGCTTGATGGCTCTGGCCCCAGCCTTTCTAACCATTTTACCACATTGTCTATAGCTAGGCACTTAGGCAGAGAGCACCACTGTTTGTTTAGCGAGATTTGGGGTTACAGTACCTTATTTTGCTAATAAGACCAAAAAATACTTTAAGTCCCACAGTAACTTCAGGCATCCCTGACCTCCTTGGTGATAGTAGGAGCCTGAGAAAATATCCCCTAAGTAGATAATAACATTTCTAAAGTTGACCAAAATCAATACCACACAACATGGAATGCATCCCTTATGTTAGTTACATTTTGTTTTTCAATTACTTTTGGAACTCAAGACCACAGTTAACTTGCTTAATGCATTGCAAAGAAAATTTCGTGAAATATTTTAATTTCTCCCCCAACCAGCACTTTGTGACTAATATGCAATATAGACAGCATGATATGGTTGCACTGGAAATAGCACTGACTTTTTTTTTTTTTTTTTTTTGTAAGTAAAGATTCTATGCTTGAGCCAATGAAAGGATAATTCAAGTCCAAACTGTTCGTTTGCTGTTGTCTGGCACCAGCCTGAGACGGAGGGCAGCACCACAGCCTTCTCACCAGAAATAAGCAGAGTTAGCACAAGTGTTCAATTCAGAAATGCAATGGGCTATGCAGGATGGCACTGCCAAGCTAGTGTCAGGGACTGACTCCCTAAATTAAGCAATCGAGTGGTGCAGAGTGGAGAGGCTCTTGGCTCACCGATGCAGGAGTGGGTGGTGGGACTTGCATCCCAAGGAGCCTGTGTTTAACTCTCTCTATCCCTCCCAGGGACAAGGCCCCTGGCCAGAGGGAGTGTGACTACTCCATCGATGGCATCAACCGGTGCATCCGGGACATCGAGCAGGCCTCACTGGCAGCTGTCAGCCAGAGTCTGGCCACGAGGGATGACATCTCAGTGGAGGTACGCTGGGGCTCTGTGGCCTGCTTGGAAGCCTCTGGGAGCACTGGAGAATCTCAGTACCAGGCTTGGGGGGGATGGGCAAACGGGACCAACATGTTTTAGGATAGGGTAGTGCAAATGCAGGGCAGAGAATGGTGGTTTGGTGGAGGAACACATATACTACTGGGGGTTCAAATATGGCGGCATTTGAAGGAAAACTCATGTCAGATAAGAATATGTTAATAAGGTGGAGTTAGCATATTGAGTTCAGCACATCAGCAGAGCAGACGTAAGCATAGCATTGTGAACATCTCTCTGTCGTCGTATTTTATCAGTGCTCTTTTTGACTAATGGGCACATTTAGCATTAAACTATACATTTGGGCCATTCAGAGATAACAGATTTTTTCCCTGAGTTACTCAGTATCTAGTATTGGGGACCTTTTGCATTCTGTTGTTAATTCAGAGCCACACTGCCTTTTCTTGTCAGTTTTTCCAGAGTTGAGAATGGAATGTTCCTACTTTGATCCTTTGAGTTTTTCTATTACCTGTCCAAAAGCCTCTGAGTAATGCTTCTTCCTCCTTGTTGAGCAGGCCTGATCCTCAGAAGGTGCTCAGTAAATGTGGACGGCTCTTTACCGGTGTCCCTACTGCCACCGAGTGCATCGACAACGCACTGTGGCCCATCTCCACGGAGGGTCCCAGAGCTGATACTGCTCATTTCTATTAATAGGGCTGTTTAACCTCAGCTGCATGCCACCACCACACATTTCCAAGAAAAGAAAGAAGGAATAGGCATTTTCATCCTGTGCAGAATGTTAGAATTATTGTGAATCTTTTATTCAAGTAGAATATGAATACAGAAAACCCTGCATAAGTGTGCAGCTTGATGAGTCATCAAAACTAAGCACACCCTTTAACCAGTATCCTGAGTAAGAAACAAAGGTGACCAGTACCTCCGAGGCCCCCTCAGGCTCCCATCCTTTCACCTCCACTCCCCATGCATATCCTCTGTCTTCCCCTCAGGAAGACAACCCTCCCTTTAACTGCACACACTCCCTACTTACACCACATTTCACTTAACAAGCCATCTGTAGTAAGACAACATCGCTGGAATATTCTTGCACTGTGCTGCTGGTATTGTAAGGAGAGTCACATTATAGGTGAGAAGATCAGTAGCTAAATAAGACCCTTGGAAATTTAGAGGTTTCTCATTACCCTCTTTCGTCTCTTTATCTCTGTCTCTTTTTCCCTTTTTTCCCAGGATTTTGTTTTCAAGTTTGCATATTAGGCTGTTCGTCTCAGTGACTAAACTCTGCTCAAAACTCCCCAGCCGTGTGCAGCATTGTTCAGTGGGAAAGGACTGAGTCTCATTTCTGATAGCAGGACATTGTCACTTGTCAGGAATTGCACCCATTCCATGCTAGTGTGTGCAAACCTAAAATGTCCAGCATTGTAATATATTAAATCCTGACTCTATCAAGCAAAGCTCCTATGAAGATTCTTACAAAAGGATCTGACCTTTCCCACTATTAGCTAACAGTCTCCACCCTCTCACACTCCCACATCACCAAGATCCCTTGCTCTGTCTCTTTATAGCATGCATTCAGTTTTTTGGAATGGAGAAGTTGAACTGTCTCCCAAACCTGAGAAGAAATGCCCAGAGAATGCCATTTTCAGTGATTGTGTCCACATCACCAAATACAGTGAATGGAGAGCCTGAGCTGATGGGCTCAATGGGCCTCTCCCCTAGCATTTTCACAGGGTAGCGTTTGAGTAACAGTCCTGCTTCCAGAGAAGTGACCTTGTTTTTATATCACCCTCCTGTCCCCTGCTCCCTTAAGGAGCTCTTAGTTTGAGGGCACAGCGACCTAGATGGCCCCCCAGACCCACCATTAGCTGTCACCATTTGGAATAAGTTGTGGTCTCTTCTTGAAAAGCCATGGCTGATCCACAATTCCAGTAATTAAGCTGAATGACCCAGTGGAAAGATACCAGTAGCATCAGCTGTGATTGCGGTTGGTGGGAGTGAGAAGCCAGTAGGAACAGTGTTCCTCAGGCCTGCCTTATGTCACTCACAGGTGCAGCTTGGGGCGGGGGGGGGCGGGGGGGGGGGCTAGCCCAGAGGAGCAGAGGACCCTGGCCTGGGAAGGGGCAGGCAGAGCAGCAGCTTGATGACATGCCCAGGCACCTTGAGGCCCATTTCTTATGGCCTTCCTTGTCTCTCACACGGGTTTTTCTGAATCGGTGTGCCTACAAGGGGAGCCATTATGGGGTGAACTTGACAGCCCCCTCTCCTTGTCAGGCCCTACAGGAGCAGCTGACTTCAGCGGTCCAGGAAATCGGGCACCTTATTGATCCCATCGCCACAGCAGCTCGGGGAGAAGCGGCTCAGCTGGGCCATAAGGTAAGGTGCACCCAGGGGGTCCTGCTGAGAGTGTGCATGAGAGAGAGATCGGGGAGAGGTTTTATTGATTTTGTTATTGTTTCCCAAATCCTGGTGCCAACTCTTGTCCCTGGGTCCATGCAGGCTTAAATGATGGAAAATAGCACTCAACCTCCCTCTAGCATCTTCTCCAAAAATGTACCCTTCAGGATCTGTTTTCACCTGATGTCGAGACAAAAACTGCAGGGAAATTTTTCTGGTTGTGGTCAGACTCTTCAGCACATGAGGCACTTACAGTCATCTGTTGCTCATGACCTTCGCTAAGATAAACCAGAAACTAAAGTTGACATTCCTAGCCTGATGTCTGTCACCTTTTGTCCCTGGCTGGCTGGCCTCATTCCCATGTATTTTAGGGGTACATTGTTCTTCCATGGCCTCTAATATAGTGTTTATTTTCACACATGAGAAAGCAAAGCAAACTTGCAAATTTCACTCTGGACAACTAAAGCCTCCCTGTGGGGCCACCCGGGAGGGGCCCTTCAGCCTGTGTTGTCGTGAGTGCTGAATGATGTTTGGCCTGTTTGGTGTTCAGTCTGCAAATCCTTCAAGGAGAGTCTGCTTGTCAAGCAGCCTGCGCTTCAGCAGGGAGAGGGCAGAGATTGGATTTTTAACAATGTTCGAGGTTACCTAGCATTTATCAATGCAGCCGTCAGTATTGATGTGCATATCAAGAAATCCAGGAGCCAGAATCATCTCTGCAGGTATTGATTTTAGAAAATCAATATTCTTGCTTTTTTAAATTACAGAACAGCTTAAGGGCCTACCATGCTTGCCACTGGTGTTGTAAGGAGAGGTTTTTGAGGTTTAAAATGGTCGCTGTCTCTGCCTTTTCAAGGGTGGCCAATTTTATTTCTCAGATGAGTTCCTTTATGATAAGAAAGGGACTTGTCCACCTGTGGGAAGAGGTTTGCAAGGACGGGGGCACTGGCCTGGAGGCTGGAGCCACTGCCTGTGTGCGTTCTGCAGGGAAACGGTTTGGCAAAGAAGCCAGACTTTGTTTCAGCAGTTCCTTTTGATTCCAGTAGGAATTTTATGAGAAAATACTTTTAGGCTTTTAAGAAGCAACATTCTTGTCTCTGCAGACGTGTTGTTAATAAGGAAGATGTATTCCTTTGTCAGTGGGTGGCATCAAAAGAATAATATATTTGTGTCACTTGAGTTATAAATTTACTCTTGGCCCTTTAGTTAAACCTGTCTGACTTCCTAAAGGGAGTCTGGACAAAGGCAGCCTAGGGACCCTCTATCCAGAGGCCTCATGGACTGAGAGTTGACACCCACGTGGTTCCATTGCTTCATTACAGCACTCAGGTGGCATCCTGGGTCAGCTTCAGCATCACCTGGGAATGCTAAGTGCAAATTCTCAGACTCCACCTGTATTAGTTTTCCCACGGCTGCTGTAACAAGTGACTAGTATAAACTGGGTGGCTGAAAACAACAGAAATGTAATCGCTCACAGTTCTGGAGGCCAGAAGACCAAAGTCAAGGTGTTGGCAGGGCCAGACTCTTTCCTGGAGGCTGCATGGGAGAAACCATTCTTGGCCTCTTCCACCTCCTGGTGGCCCTTGACCTTCCCTGGCAGTCCTTGCCCATATCATGTCAATTTCTGCCTCTCTGTGCAGTCTCCTGCTCTTGTGTTTGTCTTCCCTTGTTCTGCCTCTTATAAGAATACTTGTTACCAGATTTAGGGCCAACTTGAGTAACTGAGGGTGATCTCATCTTAAGATCCTTAAGTATACCTGCAAAGACCCTTTTCCCCAGTAAGATCACATTTATGGGTTCCAGGGATTTGAGTACAGACATGTATGCTCTGGGGCCACCCTTCAGCCCTCTCTGCCACCTTGGGCTGAGGGAATCAACATCATGCACTAAATACGCAAAATTCTCTGTTGTTTTACTTCCGTGCTAGCCCAGGTGAGGAGGTCTCCTATCCTGCCATGTCTCTCGAGAACAGAAGGTGTTAGCTCCCTAAATACAGGAGAAAGCCCATCCCCTCAGAAACCTTTGCCTGCACTATGTGAAGAATTAACAACACAACCTTTGGGAGCCTGCTACGTGGCAGGCATTGTGCTGTGTTTTCACGTATGTTAATTTAATCCTCCTGACAATCTTACTGAGCTTAATGCTATTATGAATCCCAGTTTTACAGAGGAGGAAACTGAAGTTTCGTAATAGGAGGCAGTCTGCCTATGATTTCTCCCTAAGGAATCGGCAGGGAGGGTTCTGATGCACGGGCTCTGAAAGCAGGGCTTATGTCCATCCTCAGCTCTATGGGGAAGTCGGGTGCCGACTTCGCTGTAGTAACTGATCCTCAGCATGCAGCAACCCTGGACATTTTACAGTTGCATGGATGAAATGTGCTTTTAAATTAATCAAACTAATCTAGAGAACGTGTAAGATTTGAATTCATTAAACAGTTTGACTCCTTGGGTACAAATGGGACACGTCCTGAGCCCTGACCCCTGATGACCCATCAGTGCACTGTTCCCTTTGGTGGTGACCGCTGTGTCCCTCCTGGCAGGGAAACAAAATCCAATGCAGCCTGGGGTTGGCCAAAGCAGGGAGTGGGGAGCCAACATCCATCCAGGCTGTGCGCCTCGGTGTCAGTCACATCTGCCCAGAGGATGAGGAGCCCGTTTAGAATTCATACAAAGCACCAGAAGGCCAGCAGCAGGCCCACTCAGGTGCTTTGAAGCCTATCCGTCAGATAACTGAAATCAGAAGTTTTTTTAAAAGAAAGTATGTTACTTGCTGGCTGACAGCCTTTTCTCATTATTAGCTTTCATGGGTTTTAATATTTTGGAACCCCACCTTGCCCCCACCCCCACAAACTCCCCACTCCCTGCTTTGTCTCTAACACAGTGACTGCCGCCGCTCATTTGGAGTGGGCTTCCTTCCTATGTCCCCATCACACTCTTCCTCCAAGTGATGGGAAGAAGCGTGAAGGGAATTGCTGCCTAAAGGTTAGAGCTTAAATACACTCGGCGGGAATAACTTAGCAATTAGCAAGCGTCACACAAAGTGAGGAGCTGGACAGAAAACTGCAATCAGCGTCATTGTGTTTTATCTGAGTGGGAATAGATTATGATATCTGAAGCAAATACTGCACTATCTTTTAAAAGGCAATATTCTGGGTGCCGTGTTTTTCCTGGGACTTTATTTTAAGTTCTTTACAAAGCAACAAACAAATAACCAAACAATGAACTTCTAAAATCCAATATTACAACACAGCGGAACTGGAATGCACATGAAAAGCAGCAGGGAGTTCAGTGGTGGTCGAGGAGAGCCTGGGCTGTACAGCAGGACCCCTGGGTGCTGTCGCAGCTGCACCCTCAGCTGCATGCGGTTGAGCGGGTTACCTCATCTGTCTACACCTCCATTTCTTCCTTTGTACCGTCTCACGTGGTTGTTGTGAAGATTAGATGAGAAGATGTATGGCAGGCGTTTAGCAGAAAGGCTGGCACGGGGGACGCACCAGTCAGTGCTGTGCCACGCGGCCTGCAGCACCCAGCTGGTGAGTTTGGCTGAGCGTGTATGGACCGTCCTGGCGCTCCCCTCCTGGGAATAGGTCTCTGCTGAAACAGTGGTTAGCGGTCGTGACTGGCTTTTTTATTCTCCTAGGTTCAGCTAAGCATAAACAGAGCATCTAGGCTGATGTGAAATCATTTTTGCTTTTATTCCAAGTCCACGGTTTGGTCGAAATGCTCAGGGCCAGGGGGCAGTTGGATTGGCATCCTAAAAACCGAGTGCCTTTCCCCTCAGTCTCCTCATCTGCCTGCTCCCTTGCCCCTCCCTTTCCCACTTCCTTCTTAGGCTTTGGTTCTTTCAAAAACTTTTCTTTTTCTGAAATTAAAACTAAAATTTGCAAAATTCTCACTCCTAACTCTGGAACTCAGAGAAGAGATTTCTTGGCACTTCTGCCATGATGAGAGACGAGCCGAAGAGCTCCCCAGAGGAAATAAAACCCAAGCAAGGGTTCATGAATCAGCAAGTACTTCCCAAAGCACAGTTGAGCCATGACTGAGTGAATAAGGTCTAAGGATCTGATGTATAACGTGGTGGCTGTAATCCATGACACTGCCTTGTGTAATAGAAAAAAATGACAAAGAATGAAGTTCAGCAGATCTGCCTCTCCTTGTGAGTCATCCAATCCCTGTACCAGCCTCCTCCCCTCCGGTGGCTGGGGCCCCTAAAGCAGACACATGTATTCACATGGTGTGTCTGTGGCTTTTTGTCTTGAAAGGTGACACAGCTGGCAAGCTACTTTGAGCCCTTGATCTTAGCTGCAGTTGGTGTCGTCTCCAAGATCCTGGACCATCAGCAGCAGATGACGGTGCTGGACCAGACCAAGACGCTCGCAGAGTCTGCCCTGCAGATGTTGTATGCAGCCAAAGAAGGTGGAGGGAACCCCAAGGTACAGCTCAGGATGCTGGAACTCACTTCGGACCACTGAGAGCCCTCGCGTTCCTCTGTGCTGTGTCCCTCCGGGGAAAACGCCTCCAGTTTTTAGTTGGTGGCATTTGATTTCCCCCTCAGAGTGGGGAAGTAACCTCCTATTGGCCTTCCCAGGGATCTTTAAGAGGAAAAACAAGAAATATACATATTTAATGCATATTTATAAGTTGGGTTTTTTCCATGGTAGAATGTGAGGCAGGTGTCCTTGGGGAAGAAAAGCATATCATGTGGGTCTTACGAGATCAAGAAACCGTAGTACCTGCCAGTGTCCACTCAGGGTTGCCACCCAGCTTCCACAGAGCCGGGCTCTGTTGTTTTCCAGTGAATGTCATCTCCATTCCTAGTACTTCAGTTCAAAGCAAACGTAGTACAAGGTCAGCCATGGCATGTGTTGCTATCGCCTCAGGGGCAGTAGTGTAATATGAACATTTCCCCTACCAATTTGCAGGTGGACCATTTCTTTAGCCTAATGTGTGACCCAGCTACTGAAAGTGGCCAGAAATGACAACAGCAGGTCATTTTCTCTCAGGAATGGTAGTTCTGTCGGAGTGATTGTTTTACCTGTGAAGCCGTGGCACACCTTGCTTCCACAAGGATCTGGTACCTGGATAGGAGGTCGGGGGCTCCTCCTCCTATTTGTTTGTACCTTGTAGCAGCTGCCCCTTGTGATCAATCTGATCTTTTCTTTTTTTTTTTTTTTTCAATCCTCACCCATGGATATATTTATTGATTCCAGGAAGAAACAGAAAGAGAGAGAGAAACATTGATTGGTTGCCTCCTATACACACCCCAACCAGGACCAAACCTGCAGCCTAGGCATGTACCCTGACCAGGCATCAAACCTGTGACCTTTTGGCTTATGGGACAATGCCCAACCAACTGAGCCACATTGGCCAGGGCTCAATCTGATCTCAACTTGAGGGGAACACTGACTAGAAAGATCTGTGGGCAATACTTACCTACATGCTGTAGGAATCCATATGTGCATATGTACTTTTTAATGTGTTCTGCTAACATCTGCAAAGTCTTCCAGTTGATAGCATAATACAGTAGAGAAGACTTAAGAGAACTGCAAAGTAGTATTAGACCTAATCGTTTTTGAATGCTGGCTGTCACCAGTTATTTAATCTTCATAAATATAATGTGAAGTAGGAAGTTTCCCACTTACAGATGTGGAAATGGAGACTGAGAGTGCTCAGGTCAGTTGTCTGAGATCACTAAGGGTGGGTGCAGAGTCAGGACTGAGCCTTCACCTTGTGGACTCACAGGCCAACTCTGCCCAAAGCCAAGGCTAGAGAGAGGTCAAGTAAAGCTGCAGGGAAGTGGGGACATTGGGCTGTTTGATCTCAGAAAAGGAAATTGCCCAGCCCATAAGAGTGGCTAGACACTTCCTCGGAGAAGGGACGGGCATATGCAAAGGTGTAGCTAGGGTTATAAAAGAATTCTGATGGCTTTTGAAAGGAGCATGCAGTCTGATGTATGTGGGACGTGCGGAGTGTGGAGGCAATGGGTCGGGAGGATAGACTGGGCTGTACTGTGACAGCTTTCCTCTCCCACACTAAGGAGTTGGGGCTTTATTATAAGCAGTGGGGAACGACAAAACCCATCGGTAGTTTAAGGACACCATTCTGGCAGATGCATGAATAATGTCTTAGACATGCATTTCCTTTATTCAGTTTTCTATTCATGTATCTGGCATCTATGAAGAACCTAATTATGGGAATGCTAAAAATATTAAGAGTTGGCCAGTGCCCTCACATTGTTCTGAGTCTTCTGGGGAAAAAAATAAGTCTGGTTACTGAAGCCATGGAGTAGAGCAACAAGAACAAGGACACCCTTTTGCCTGTGGGAGATCAGCGGTAGGTGCCCCAGAGCCAGCTAGTCCCCGTTGCACCCTCCCCAAACTGGAGGAGCCAGGACTCACCTTCAGGACCCAGTTCTGGGTTATCTTTTCTCCGGGGTTATTTACTGCTATGTCTCCACAGCTAATATCTTAGAGAGCTCCTCATGAGGTTCTGTTTTATACCAAGGAACCTCAACTGTAAGCTTTACAATGACATCAGCTTGGAAGTGGTAGCTGGAGACCAGTGTGGAATAGCTTTCAGCGAATGACCTGAAGCATTGGATGATGAACTAGAACGAGTAAAGACAAGGCAGGTGTTTCTGTGTAGCCCTCAATGATGTCATTCAACCTGTGCTCTGTCTGCAAACTCAGACAGGCTCGTCACAAAGGACTCCTGGACACTACAAGTTGGCTTTTAAGCCCTTCCTGAAGAGGCCAGATGCATAGGCTTAATTCCTTTAGGTGCCATTCTTTGGGTAGATATTTACTAGATGTGTTATTTGCTATGTGTTAGGAGATATATATGTATGTATGTGTTATGTGTATGTTTTATATGTGTTATATGCATGTATGTCCCTGTTTGCAGAGGAAATGTGGTTAAATAGTGATCAGTAACTTTGATTTGGTGAAAAATAGCACCACCTTTGGGATCTGACATACTTGGGTTCAAATCACAGCTCTGCCTCTTGCTGGCAAATTACTTCATTTCTTTGTTTCCCCATCTAAACAATGGGGTTAATAATGAATGTCACTCTAGGGTAGTTGTAGAGATTAAATGAGATAATGAGCCTGACACATGTGTTTTAAGCAAAAAGTGGCTGCCCCAGAGCCTGGTGTTCATGAATCCCGTGTAGCCTCACCCTCACCCACTGAGCCCCTTCTGCACTCACCCCTAACAACCAAGTCCCCTCCTAGATTCTCCTTCAAGGGCCCCTCCAGCTGTGCCTCCAGCACTCAGCAAATACACAGTCTAAACGTTGTTGGGCGGTTCTAATTACTAGTTGTTTTTTCCTTCTACCAAAGTTGAGATCTGCCCCCTGAAGCTCTCTCCCATTTTCCGACTCCTGTGATGTGTATGCCTGCCTGTGCTGTGCTTTGTAGCTGAAGCGCTATAATGAAGAAATCGGGTTCCCTTGGAAGTAGACTTCAGACATGCTTCCAAAAAAGAACAACCTTCTGATTTTTCTCCTGTGTTGTGCCGAGAGGAGCAGTGACAAGACTCTAAAATAACAAGCTCATTGTTGGGGCCAGCTGACTCCACTTTCCAGGCTGCTGTGGGCTGGTTAAGCAGGCTTTAATGAGAGCACAGCCCGCTGTGTCTTTGGGTGTCTGATACTAGTGTGCTCAGCTAGCCCACGTGTGTGATTTGGATTAGCTGAGTAATCAGGATGAGGTTTGTTGTTGAAGCTAGAGGAACTGGCCCTGGGTGAGGCCTGCGGTAATCAGAGGAGACTTCACAGAAGGGGGCTCTGAGCTATCCCTTTAAGGATCTTTAAAACTTCAACATGCAGACTGAAGGAAAGCAGGCCTTTTAGAGAGTTCCTCATCACAAGCAGATGGGACAGTAATTCATTTCTGGGACAGCCAAGGACAAGGATGTGTTTTTGTAGGTTTTGGTGCCTCAGTGTGGAGAAAGTACCCTTTACATTTCCCAGAGAATTCAGAGGTCAGTTTTGTGATTTACTGCTGCTGCTCCGAAATGTGCTTCTGACACCTTCCTTAGGCATTATGGGGGAGCAGATACTTGGCAAGCAGCTTTCACCTCTTCCCCAAAATGTGTATAGTTGACCCTTAAATTACATAGGGGTTAGGAGCAGTGACCCCTTGCACAGTCAAAAGCCTATGTATAACTTTTGACTCCCCAAAATCTTAACTACTAACTGCCTACTATTGACTGGAAGCCTTATCAATAACATACAGTCAATTCGCACATATTTTTATGTTATATGAATTATACAAGGTCTGTCCAGAAGGTATCCAGCCATGTAATATGAAAAATAGAGGCATTTGTTGAAGAAGATACAAGAAGCATTGTACATAGGACAATGATGCTTCAGTCCCCTTCAAAGTAGGCACTTTGAGACCTCACAGAGTTCTCCCAGTCGCCGCCAGCTGCCCCACCATATATTCCTGAATCTCATAGACAGTCTCAAATCTCTTCCCTTTCAAAGGTGATTTTAGTTTTGGGAAAAGCCAGAAGTCACAGGGCACCAAATCTGGGCTGTTGGGGGCTGAGTCACCTCGGTGATTTGATGTTTCACCAAAAAAAACTCTGCAAGAAACGTGATGCATGAGTGGGGGCGTTGTTGTATGAAGCTGCCAATCACCAGCTGCCCATGGCTGTAGACCTCTGAATCATCGAAATAGTTTCTGTGGAGGAATGTTCAAGCTTAACACAAAATGTGATGCAGATGCGTTGCTTTACTTGCTCAGTCTTTTGAATGTGACGGCCACACACTACACATGCTCACTCAATGGTGTCTACTGCCCCCACTGACTGTTGCAGTGAAGTCATCATTGTTCATGCAGGTGCATTCCAGTCCACTCTCCTTGCCTGCCAGGTTACATCATTGTTAATGGTAATCATTAACAATGACTGGACTTTTTCTGGACAGACCTCTTATACTGTATTATTACAATAAAGTAAGCTAGTGAAAAGAAAATGTTAAGAAAATCATAAGGAAGAGAAAATGCATTTACAATATTTATTGAAAAAAATCTGCATATAAGTGGGCCCACACAGTTCAAACCTGTGTTGATCAAGGATCAACAGTATTTTGTTTAACATGAATGTGTAGATTTGCTGGATTTTTGTGCCACTAATATTTATCTCATTCTAAGTGAGATTTAGAGGAATACACACCTTCCATTTTACCTTCTTTATAAATCAGAATATGTGTGTATGAGATGTTTTCTCTGGAGGGTTATATACAGGAGATACTCTCGTTCAGGCTTTTGTCATCAAAATAAAGCAATCTGCACGTTTTGTACTTTACCTACTCTGTACCATGAAATCAGCAATCAACCTAAATTACCAGGATACTCCTTTGCATCCCTAAGAGAGATGTTCATCCCGTTGCCTTCGGATAATCTTCGTGATCTGAATATCTCACATCCTGTCGGATGTTGTATTTGAAAAACTCTTCTGATTCCCAAGGCTTTTTGATTCTGCAGACAGGGCCGCTTTTCCATGGCTCACGCAGCTTCCTCTTAGACTTCTATTACACTTAATCACTCAGAGTTATTTACCATCTCTCTCTGACTTCCTTACCTTCTCATCTACCTAAATAAAGATGCAATTTCTTGGGCCTTTTGGAAGGGTCATCTCTTCCCGAGGAGAGTCAGGGCAGCCTTGGTCAGTGCTTGGGTGCAGTGTGACTCTGGCACTTACTCCCTGGCACTAGGTCACATTTCATGGGTTAAGGGCACAGGTTCCAACTAAACTGCCACCGATTCAGCCACAGCCACGGCCACAGCTCTGGGGTTCCCAGGCCACCCTCATGCTGACCAACTGGCCACAAAGTCAGGAGATCTCACTACCCCTTAGGTTCTATAATTTACTAGAGTGATTCATAGAACTCAAGAAATAGCTCTAGTTAAAAATAGAGTTTTATTATAAAGGATAAAAACCAGCCAAAAGAAGAGACATCGAGGATGAGGGAGGGTCCCAGACTTGAAGTTTCATGTCCTCGGCTGTCACCTTCTGGCACAGTAATATGCATCACCAGCTGGGGAAGCTCACTCTTCCTTCACTGTCCAGAGTTTTTATTGGGATTTTGTTACATAGGCTTCACAGATTCAGTCTTATAACCAATGACTCAATCTCTAGTCCTCTCATCTCCCTAGAGTTTAGATGGAGGTCAGGCTAATATTATGTTGCTCAAAGCGCCAACCCTCTAACTGCATGGTTGGTCTTTCCAGCATGGCCAGACCCTGTCTTAAAACTACCTGGGGGCCACCATGAGTCACCTTGTTAGCATAAACAAATGTGTGGTTTAAGGGGCCCACCATGAATGATAGAGACCCTCCTGTTGCTCAGGAAATGCTAAGGGCTTAGAAGGCTCCCTCTGAGGGACCTAGGCTGAAGACCAGCCAAATACTCTACTGTTCAACACCAGGGTCGGAGCTCATCTGATGGTAAGCTACTAGGAGTTGGAAGACATATGCAGGCTGGGCCCTGGGGAGCTCTAAGGAGCAAGTTTGGAGACTGTGAACTGGCAGTAAGCTCATGGGCGAGACAGTCCACAATGACAGATAGATCTGAGTGAGGGCCAGGTTGATGCTGACATGCAGTGGAGGGCACTTAGTGAGGGTGACCCCGCCAGCTTCTAGGAGTGGTAGCAGATCCTGAGGCCCCTTGCCTCTGCCATGTGGCACCTGGGTGGCTTTGTCTTATTTTAAAAGTCCCCTGTTTAGGAGAACAGGCTGAAATCTCCCTCTTGGAGATGGCATTTTCCCTACATTATGGTAAATTTATCCACTAGTGCTGAGAAATTTGATCTGATCTAGCCATATGCTCATTTTCCTTTTGACCAGTGACATATAAGTTCAACAGATGGCCATCTGGTCAATGGCAGTTGTCATCCACCAGGTCTCTAAGCTCTAGTGCATAAGCTCCCATTTCCATATTGTGACTGTCAGAGGGTTCCCTGACAAGGATGTCATCCGGTTCCTGCCTTCCAGTGGACTGTGAGGGTTAAAGGAGGTGAGCACTGTGCCTGGCACTGAGGAATCCCTCTTCAATGCTAGTGACTGTCTTTGCCATCGATGCTATTACATGGTTTGACATTTATTGTTGTTGCTGTAAAATGCTGAAATGCTGAAATGCTGGAGCCAAGATACAAGAGCATAGATTTTAAAACTTATGAATGTTGCATTGGGCCTGCAGATGGGCTCTTGCACTGTATAACGTACATGTGAACCTGTGGCATCTTACCTACATCGTCGGGAGTGTTTTCAGGTGTTCTTGGTCCAGTCGAGAGAGCGAGAATGTGTCACCGCAGCTGAGGGAGCCCAGTCATTGGCTCAGGGTTGGGGGGAAAGGAGAAGGCCTGTCCCATTCTGAGTTCCCCCAAACCACCTCTCTGCCCACAGCTCTGCCACTCATGCCTGTTGCACAACATAAAAACAGATGGTTTCATTTATTTCTAAATGAGTCTCTCCAGAGAACTTGGCACCAACAGCCTGTGAAGGTTATCCTTATAAAAAAATTTTCTGAAAATAAAATTGTCTCACTGGTTACTTAGCCACACCTGGTGACTTCAGCAGGCCATTCATTTCCTGTGAACACTGTGCTTCCAAAGAGGAGCTGAGTAAATGGTCTGCCAGAAGCACACGGTCTGTTGGAGAGCCCAGCTGGAGTGGGTGAGAGAACAGAAGGCAGGCAGGAGCTGTGTGCCAGGCCCTTTGCATGCGGTGCTTCATCTCACCCTCTGCTCTGCATTCCTTCTGGCCTCTGGACCTTTGCACAGGCTGTGTCCTCTGCCTGGAATGCTCCCCTGCTCCCTCACCCCATCACCTCTGCCAGTGACTGGACTCTTCCTCCAGGGTTCACTTTCTATCTGGACACCTCCTCTGAAGAGTTCCTGACCCCAAGTCTGGGTTAGGAGCCCTTCTGAGCTACTGTTCCAATTAGCTATTGTTGTAAACAAGCCATCCTAAAACTGGTGACTTATAACACCATTTTAGTGCTAACTCTGGTGGGCCTGCAGATTCCCAGAGCTCAGCCCCTCCTGTCACTGCAGTCAGACATGGCTGGGGCTCGAATGACCTGAGGCTCAGTCACTCCCAGGTCTGGTGCCTGGATTTGGATGGAGAAGGTGAACAGAACCAGTCTCTGCAGACAGAGGGTGAGAGAGCGGACCTGAAAGAAGGCCAGCCAGGCAGGCAGCAGCCAGGATTCCATGCAAGGGAGAAGGGGAAATAAGTCTAGAGAGAGGCTGCCTCCCTGCCCCAACTGTGGGTCTGGAAAACAGAAAAGGTGGGCACCAGTCTGGTAAAGAGTGAAGGAATCTTTGTTCCTCAAGGTTCTCCTTCATTGTTATCTTCTGGAGTAATCTGAGTAGTAATAGTCCATAATTACCATTTACATCCAGACACAGTTGCCTCAAGAATACCATATGTGATCACCATATGTCACATCTTGGCAGATGTCATTTTGGAAGGACTCTTCTTGGTTCCCGAGGCTTTTCTGTACTGTGGACAGAGCTAGTTCCTATGGCTCATGTATCCTCTTCTTGGAACTCTCTTTTATTTCAATCACTCAGAAGAGTTAAATCTCACTGATTTTCTTACCTTCTCCTCTACCAAAGTAAAAATGCAATTTCTTGGACCTTGTGAAAGGGTTGCTTCCCCCGGGAGTGGGCCAGGGGACCATGGCCACTGCCTGCAGTGCCCGGGTGCAGCACAGCTCTGAGGCTAACAGCCTGGCATTAGGTCAGATTTCCCAGGTATGGGCATAGGCCCCCAAACTAGACTCCTCTTATTAGAAATAAGGGATCTGGACAGTATGAGCTCATTAGAATTCCACTGCATAGCATTGTTATCATTCCAACTTTACTTAGGAAGCTAGTTAACAGCGGAGCCAGAACTAGAACTAAGGTTTTCCTTACCCCCACCCAGGACCTTAGCTGTTTTCCCTGCATCTTGTTACCCTTTGAGGTATCTTTCAGAGAGCCCAGCACCCATCATTGTTTCATCCTTTCATTCCTTCACTTCTCTAGCTCCTACCTGTGCTTGACATCTCCAAGGTACTATCTAGGGAAACTCATGAACACCCAGGACTTTGCCTGCGGAGAGTCTGTCCCTGGAGCACTTTGCTTATTCATTCCTCCCACCTCACGGCAATGTAATTTGTGACATAGTTTGAAAACCTGTTGGTCTTCTACAGATTTATCTCTTCTGTATGTACCTACATTTCCATAAAGCAATCTTACTTGTAGAAAGGGAATTAAAGTATGCTGGGAAGCTTTGAAGTGAACACATTTTTCCTTTATATGACTTGTGTTTTTTTTTAATTAAATATGTCAACTCGTATATTTGGGAATCTGTGGCATTCTCGACCACCCCGAACATAGTAACATAAAATTAGTCATGTCATAAGACGCTGCTCAATACTGCAGTTTTATTTTTCCTTTGCATTATAAAGAGATCTTTTTCTGTATGCTTTTATGATTCTTAAGACCAATGTGCAAAGATAATAAAGGAAAAATATAGAATACATTGCTGTGCACTATAATGGGGATATAGTTTCATATTCTGCTTTTTCAGGTTATTCTTAAAAGCAGTAAAATGGTTCTTAAGAGACTGAGCACCATTGTTCTGCTTAAGGGGATGTTTCAGCACCTTCCACCCCTCCCCCTTCTCAGGCACAGCACACCCACGATGCCATCACAGAGGCCGCGCAGCTCATGAAGGAAGCCGTGGACGACATCATGGTGACACTGAATGAAGCTGCCAGTGAAGTGGGGCTGGTGGGAGGCATGGTCGACGCCATCACAGAAGCCATGAGCAAGGTGGGCCTGGGCTCCCCAACATTCCCTCCTACTCTGTGACCCCATTTTGTCCAGGGCTTCCCTCTGATGTAGTCCCCAGGTGCTTTTCTCTGAAGAGCACCTTTTCCCTTTTCTTGAGAGTTCTGATTACTGTACAGGTGCCCTATCACACGTCCCCTATTACATGTCCAACATACTATTCATTCTTCATTGCTCATTGATCACTGTGGTAAGCCAGTTGTACCCTTCCTTCCAGTTCTACACAGGGGAAAATGGAGATGCAGAAGGGATCATTGGTTACTTCACTTATAAAATTAGAAATACTTATCTGCCTCCCCTGTCTACCTCATAGAATTGTTGTAGGGAACAAACTCCGAAATGAAATAATGAAGTGATTCCCAAGTGCTGGTCTTTGGAATGGCTACTTTGGAATCACTGGGATCATTATAGAACGCACATTCCTGGGCTCTCCCCCAGCGCTGCTCCCCTGAAATCTCAATGGGGTGGAGGCTAGGTAACTTTGTATTTTTTAAATCTCTTCAGATTTTTAAAATCTAGCCAAGTGCAGAAACCACTGACGCAGTATGCATACAAGTCCTCAGTGAACTCTTGTAGGCGATGGATATAGAAGATACCATGAGCATCATTTCTCAGTATGGAAATATGACTGGAGACAGTTTCAACTCTGTATCTTCTGCCCCTTCCCCCACGGAATCCTCATTAGTCATGTCAGTGTGATATTCATTAGAATTAACAATTGTTCATAAACATCTCATTGCTATCCTCTGAGAGCATAGCCAAGAGTTTTAGACACCGTCTGTGTTTTGAAATGTCCGTTGTCAAATTATGAATACAGCCTTATGGTTTTTCAGGATAATAAGGAGTCTTTAATTGCTAATTTAGAGAAGATTGGTTAGTTCATATCTCCATAAAGAGATAATAGCCTGAAACTATAATTAGGATAAATCCCCTTAAACATTATACAGTTATTATCAGACTGATGAAGTCACAATCCAGGCAGGGGTGCTGGGGCTCCTTTCTGAGACTTGAAACTCCAGGCTTTGCCTTGTTAAAGCACCCCAATAATTTCTGCTGTGGGCTTCTCACACTTCAAATATGGACAGTTTGGCAGAAAATGAGTGTAATTCTCCTCTTTTTCAAGGCCTTTGGATGAGCCTCACTGGGTTTGTTTGGTTTTCAGGATATCAGAATACGAGAGCTTTGAAAATAAGCCATGTGTCTACCAAGGATATTAAATAATGGTGCTCAAAGTTTCTCAGTACAAATTAGAAATCCAGATGATAATCTTTTTCTTCTTAGGAAAAGGTATTTTTCACAATCGCTGTAGTGATAGGGAAGAGTTTCATAAATCTCTGGATGATGAAAGTCAGGTTCCTGAAGTCCTTTCATGATCACTGCTGAGCCTTGCCTGCTGTGATGGATTTTCAATAGGGAAAGCAGCTCTCATGCAATCTGATGTCATGCAGTCAGAAACGCTGGAGGATAAGTCTGGCTTACCTGAGAGCAATAATTAGGAACTGCCACAGAGGCCAGGAACAAAGAATTCCACCCCCGCCACCTTGGTTTTGTAAAGTATACATTTGGGGTTTCATTGATAACCCTAAATCCTTACCTACCCAGGCCTGACACCCAAGGTGTACCGTACAACACCTCTTTCCCATCCCTTTATGCAGCCCACCCCAGCCTACCCATGCTAGGACTTTGTATTCAGCGGTGTTTCAGGATTTTTGAACCTCTCCTGAAGCAGCAAGGCATTAGAAATCTGGCATTTTCTGAGTCTCAGTTATTTGGTTAAAATATTGATATACTTTTAGAATCATTACCTAAAATTCTCAAAGACAGTTACTGGAAGAAAAATGTGAATGTATCCAAAGTTAATTCTAACTTGAATCCAATTCTTGACACTTCTGAGACTTCTGCTATGGAGATTCTTCTTGAGGTTCTCTCTCTGTGATTAGCCCAGTAAGGTTTGGAGACTAATAAATTAATAAGAAGTAATCAGCTCTAGGGGTGACCTTGGACAAATCACTCAAGCTCTCTGAACCTTGGTTTTCCCATTCATTGTCATTAGTGCTCAACCTTTGGGATTTTGTGACCCAGTATCTTTTCTTTGTTTGGTGTTTTTGTTTGTTTTGTTTTGATTTTTGATTTTGGCCAGGGATGATGGGGCAAGAAAAGAAACTAAAGAAACAAAACAAGCAAAACCACTGCTACCTATATCACTGTCTCATAAAAGAAAGATCATGGTAACATCAGAAAACAGTAGGAAGGCTATAATCTCAGAATAAAGGAAAGCTCTTTCCACTAAATCTGAAAATTTTTTAAATTCACTCTTTTGTTCTTACTATTCTCACTGTCTTCAGACTAGAAGAAGGTTCCTCCTGGTGGCAGATGGCCCCTGTATTCTAAGCTGCCCTCTAGCTCCAAAATTCTGGAGCGTTTGCAGCTACATCACAACTCGTATGAAGACTCTCAGCACATCTCCTGGTATTAAGAAGATACAGTCACTTTCTCCTGAGTGTATGAGTTCACAGCTCAGTCCTCACCTGACCTGCCGGGCTCCCATGGGGTGATGGAGATATTTGGCAGCATCTATCTCCCTGATAAAGAAACCTAAAAAGACAAATGTAACCCATACTGTGTGTTCATGGTTTGGTGGAAGTTACATCCCAGGCTGAGCACGCAACACACATCATCACACATAGGCTACAGCGATACAGCCCTTCAATTCACGCTGCAGCTTATGCCTGCTCACAAGGGGTAGCTCTTACTGAAGACTCCATCTAACATTTTTCGAATTGCCCTCTTCACCGCCCCCCATCTCTTCCCTGACTACAAGCTACCTGGCAGAGCTGCCAATGAGATCTTCTCAAATATGCCATTGCCTGCGCCGACTGCCACCATTTTTCTCATGATTTCAAGGTTTTTCATTAAATAGATGCAGCTTCATTCCCGCCACTCTCAGCAGCCCCCTCTATTCACTGATCTTACTCTTTATTTATATTCACCTGTCTTCTCACCTGTTGAGTGTCATTCAGCAACCAGTGGTGACAGTAACAATGATGTGGGGAAGATGGATTGCCTTTTTCTTCATCGTAATCATCATTGATATGATCATCATTATTGTCTTCTTCTTCATTATCATAGTCATCACCTCCTCTTCTTTCATGTAGTTCTTGACCAGTTGTGAACTCAGTTGATCCTGATGCTTAGAAGTTTCCAGTGAAGGACCTGAGACTCAGAGTTTAAGCAACCAGCCTATTCACAAGCCCTGAAACCAGGTCTTGAATACAAGTCTTCTGAACCAATACGTCCCTAACCCTTCAAGGAGTGGCCATTGTCCCATTTTAACTCTTCCACCCCACAGCGATCTTGCCCTTCTCTCAATTCCTCTTGCTCTTGGAGTGAGATGAGTAACAAATTGTATCTGCTGCTTCCAATTTCTTCTTTCCTGACGAGGATCAGAAGTGAGTGTTCCAGGTTAAAGACATCTGGGGAAGCCCTTTGTGATATAAATCCCACCTCCTCTCCCAGCCATTTCCATCATTCTGAGCTTTCCTACAATTGTCCAGCTCACTCCCACCTTCATATGCTTGGATGCTATTCCCTCTCCCTGGGACCCCTTCTCCACCCTATACAGGTAGCAAACTCCTCACCCGGGTAAGACTTGGCTAAAACATTCTCTGGAAAGGCCTTCCGGCAAGGCTGGGGGCTCCTTCCTTATGTACCTCAAATGCCTCACATACACCTCTTTTGAAGTCCTCATTGCAAAAGGTGTGGGAGTCCAGTGACTCTGGGCCAAAGAAACTCTGAGGGCCTCTCCACGTCTAAAGTTCCTAATTCTAATGCATACAGTCCACATTTCAACTGTCCTCTTATGACCTTTGGGTTCTTTTCCTCTCCTCTAGCTGGATGATGGCACTCCTCCAGAACCAAAGGGAACATTTGTCGACTATCAGACGACTGTGGTCAAATATTCTAAAGCCATTGCGGTAACAGCTCAGGAAATGGTAAGAAGAAAAAGAATGGCCCCACCCACTGTCAAGGCCCTTTTATCCACACCACCCCTGGGTCTTCAATTCCTGGCTCTGTTTGGAGAGATTAGCTTGTGTTTCTCATTCCTCCTGGGCTCCAGCTTCTGTCCTTTATCTGTGGTCTCTGTGGCTGCCTGTGGCCCAGAAGTCCCCATCCGCCGAGAAGAAATTAGAGATGGCTGAGACTTGGGCATGAGGACAGGGGAGCAAAGGAAGGAGAGCAAATGAGAATCAAGGAGGAAATGAGAGAGAAGTAAGGAGTTGCAGAGAAAGAAAAAAAAATCCTATTCACCTTACAAAGGACTTGAGGTGTTTTTAGAGATTAAAATTATAGTACAAGAGAAGATACTGGGGATAAAACATAGATTGACAGATCCAATTACAGTACTAGAACAATAAGATTGCCAGTCTTTCAGGAAAAATGAAATAACATAGTTATGTGTTAAAAAATAAAATAAAATAAAATTCCTGACAATAGGAGGCATGTAACTTTTAGAGGTAACCTATTTTTGCTAAAAACTAATGCAGTCATAATTATATGGATCTTTAGATATAAATGGCATTGAGAGAGGGGATGCTATCTTGATATGTTAAAAAGTTGTACAAAAGATGACAAATGGTGTCCTCAAAGAATTACTAGGCTACTAGTATGACAGTTCCACTCAACTTTTGTAGGTTCAGGTAGCTCAGGATAAAATTTTGAAAGGTGTGTCTTTGATGCTGCCACATGAGCCTGAGTTTGAGACATCAAGCAGCCTTCCCCATTAGAGGGGCCAGACTGAGCCATCGTGTGGTTCCTGCCCCATCAGGCCCACTGCCTGTCTGGATAGTTTTGTCATGTAGTCCTGTGTCCACTAGAGGTTGAGCTTGGACCACAAAGGCTTCCCTGGCTGCTGCTGCTCATTCTTAGAAACTGTGTGATTGTGCCAGGCTTGTTGTTTAAAAGGATCTGGGCTGGGGAGGGAGGGAGGAACAGTGCCCATCTCAGTGACTGAGAAAGGCTGGCATGGGGCCGAGCTGGCCCTGCTCAGGGGCAGGTCATGGGTCAGATCAGCAGCCGGACAGTGCTGATCCGTCCAAGCAGGGAACACAACGGAGCACAGGTGCAAACATTGTGAGTGGCCTCAGGGTGTTTCTGGAATGTCTCCCAGGCTAGGTTCTCAGCCCGCCTATCTTGACCCTTGCAGTCCATGTTCTTAAGGGGCCCGGCCTCGGCTGCATTGCCGCTCCTGGGATAGCCGGCCTGGGCCCTGAGTGGGCAACAGCCCTGCTTCACTGCATTGAGTGCCCCAGAATCGTGGTGCCCCATATGACAAGGCCCAAATGCAGTGGCGCTTGGTCCAGCCTCGCTTTCTCGGGGCTTGGCATTTCTTGGGACCCCACACCTCGACCTGAAATCCTGACATTTCCTGGTAAACATGGCTATACATTCCATCCCACCTCAGTGGATGTAGAGTCATTTAAAAGGGTTTTTCTTAAGCCCTTTAAAATCAAGGTCTTTAAATGCTGCAGAGAGAAAGTATTGTCACCAGAGCGAGAGAAGAGGTGAAGCAGGCGGGAAGCCTCGTACCCAGGAGGGACAAGGATAGCTTTCGGGGTGGCAGTTAAAACTGCTGTTGTGGGAACTAAGGCATGTGTGTCAAAGGAAGAGGAAAAAGACGAAAGTAGCACAGCAGTTAGGTAGGATAAACTGAGGTAAGTTTTTCTGTGAAGCAGGAGGAAAACACAGAATATCTTGAGAATAAAAAGGTAGATCTTGACCATTTAGGTTGCAGGATGCCCATCGCTCAATTTGAGGCTGAAACCTTGCCCTTCTTTGGCACAGATTTACTACAAAGCTGTGTTCTTTATAAATGTCTTCCCCCAGAGCATTTGTCTCATCTGTCACTTCTTAGACTTGAGAAGTCCCTACCAGCCCTGTCCTCGTGCCCTGTCGTGTCCGAGCAGGACCCACTTCTGGGGCCCTAGACCCCAGATGCACCCTCTGCAGGAGTGTGTGACCAGGCATGTGCCCCCCGGGGTCTTCCTGCGGGAACTCCTCTGGTGACTGACCCACAGGGCAGGGCTGGCTGGGCTGCCACTCTCACCTCCCAGAGTGGACCCTGAGGGCCTGGCCTCCGTGCTGTGTGGCCCAAGCCCAGCATGTTGCCCACGGGCTGGGCCAGGACCCGCTGGCCTGTTGTGTGCGATGCAGCATGGGCTTTGCTTCAACCACCCTCCCCAGTGTCCAGCCCCACATGCAAGCCAAGAGCTTAAAAGTGAATGAAATCCTTTGGCTTCCAAAGGTATTAACACATGGTTCTCATGCTTTTCTTTGTGTGTGTGTGTTGTGTCTTGCTTGTTTTCTTTTTCCAGATGACTAAGTCGGTTACTAACCCGGAGGAGTTGGGAGGACTGGCTTCACAAATGACCAGTGACTATGGGCACCTGGCTCTCCAGGGCCAGATGGCAGCAGCCACGGCGGAACCAGAGGAGGTCTGCCACCTTAAGCCCCTGTTTTAAGAAGCCAACCCATGCTGGTGCCCACTCTGGGGGTGGGGGTGGGGGGATCCTCCATAGCTTAGCTCCACTCCAGGAGGCCCCAGCCCCAGAGCTGGAAGCAGGCCTGAGGCCCACTGCTGTGCTGCCAGCTCCCAGATGTAGAGCCAGGAGCCCCAGCCTGTGCTCAAGGCTCACTGTCCTCTCTGAGGCCAACTGGCTGAGACCTGGGGCCATCTAGGCAGGTGGGCTTTCAGACAGAAGGCCTCTTTACGATGCTCTATCAGGTCACTGTCCCCTGGACCATCACCGATGCCAAGGGAAGAACACCCACTGCCCTCTTCCTTTTGTCTGCTACTCCTGAATTACTTTTATGTTTTCCTGAATTATTTTTATGTTTTCCGAAGGCTCACTGAAGGGTGGGGTTTAGCTGCCCCTCTCCTGAGAAGGACTGTGTAGCCTACTTCCATGTAACAAAGTCTTACCCAGATGTTTTTGGTGACTTTCTAAGAACTGGCTCAGATCCCTATCCCCATCCTCCTACAGACTTCCCTTCATCAGCCACACACCTTCCCTAAGCCCACTTTCCTCAGTGGCCAGCACAGACTTTGCCTCAGAATGCCTGCACCCCTAAGAGTCTTACCGTGGCCAAAGTTCAGTCCTCAAGGCTGCTTTCTAAGAACTCCCATCTCTGAAGCCTCTGAGGCACTGAGTGGTCCAGGGGGGTGCACACGGGGTGGGTGGGGCTCCACGGTGCCTGCTGCGTGTGTGTCAGCATTAACACACAGAAAGGGCTCAGTCCCGGCTCCTACATGGCTCCTTAGAGAAGAGAGCTCAGCCTGAAATAAAAAATAATAAAGCGGCTTGCAGAGATGCTGGGGAGAAGAAGGTAACTACTTTTCTCCATGGAATTCAGCAAGCCGTTTATCAAGCACAAACCCTGTTCGCCACATTCCTAAATGAACCGGGCTGTCGAGGCAGAAGGTTGTGACTGGTCTTCCCTTCTCCATGCGATGTCAGTCACTGTCCCCAAGTTACTCGGTGCTGCTCTTGCTCCTGGGAGTCAGGCGTAAGCATGTCTTAACAAAGGCTCCCAGAGATAATTCAGAAATGAAGACCCCAAACAAAAATCATTTTCTAACATATGTTGTAACAATGCATGTAAATAGGAATATCATATATATGTACTTGCATACATATATATATATATATATACACACACAGCATGGGATGACTTAAGTGTCTAACAGCACCTGCATTTTGAGATTTTTAGAATGATTGAGTAGTTAAGCTGCATCATGAATAATTCTGTTCTTAATGAGTCTATCAAGTCACTACCAAGAAAGAATTATCAGACACTCACATCAGGATTCTGTTGAGTCTAGACAAAGGTCCATCCTTTTTTTTTTTTTTAAGTAGATCATCTGGAAGGAAGAGTTTGGTTGGACAAAGGGTAGAAGTGTCTGGCTTTGCAGGGAGAATAAAACTAAAAGAGACTGATTGCAAGGGAGGGTTGGCTTTGTCTCTAGAAATCTTTAAAAATGCAATCTACAACCATCTGCCTTGGTTAGTTTAAATGCTGGCCTGCCTGAGTTATTGAGTGGAAGACCCAATAATCTGTTGGAGCCCTCCCCACATCGGCATTCCATCCCGTTTGTGGAACAAGCAGATTGTTTGATTGTAACAAGACCATTGAAGCAAAATATAAAATAACGCCAAAGCAGCCAGGAAAGAAAATGTATTGTTAAAAGCACAGCTAGTTACTTGAGTTATTGGCCCTGCGTTTGTAGCAGCTGATGTTTTCATTAAGATTCTCCCTTTTCTCCATTACATCTTGAGATGTATTTTACATTCCAGACACAAGCAGTGTGACCTGGAGCAAAAAGGGGCAGAGAGAATATAGAATTTCCTTGCAAAGGAAAGTTCTTTGTGTGCATTTGCCAGACAGATATTTGGGGGAAAACTGAGAAGGTTAGGAGATCCCTGAAGCAACGTAGTTTTTTATTCCAAGACTGTGGAATTATTTGTATCCCCAAGAGGGCCCCCCATCACAGCATGTGAAAATATTTATATCCAGGGCAAATAAGAAGCTGCTCCCCTCCCTGCAGCCCTGCCCTCTGCTGTGCGAAGTCAGCATTTTGATCTTTTCCAGAATGTGACAATTACAGGAAAAGTCATAGCTCTGCCCTGGGAACATCAAGCAGGAGCTTTATCTTGCTTATTTTTCCATGGAAAATTGAAACTCTTGTTAACATCACTGTGAAAACTTCTTTCTTCAGAAAAGTTAAAACCCTCCAGCAACTTGGCAATTTAAGATTAGTTTCCTCTTTGAAAAAAAAAGAAAGAAAGAATTGCAGATCCTGTGAACAGCGACTCCTAAGCATAAATGCTGGGGAGAAGATTTAGTGACTGCAGCTTTGTCTCTGAGGAAACTGTGAGTGGGCAGGAATGTCCATCCAGAGCCTGTGACAAGAACCAAAGCCCTTCCCCCCGCACGGCCCCCGCCCAGGAGAGGGGTGTCTGCCGTCAAACTCTAAACTTTCCACTCCAAGACACAATTTCTGTAGTTCAGAGAGCGATGGCCTGCTTCCGTTGTACACTGTATTTGTTCCTCCCATTTTTCTATCTAAGAAGAAACTGTCAAGTTTGTCAGATAACATCCATTATTGTCGTTTCACCTTTCACAAGCTCTCCGAGGGACAGTATATTTGACCCAGTTTCAGATGCAATTGCTTTTAAAGCCTGAGAAAAATCTGTACAGTTTAGTTTAGTTTTAGGCAGTATAGAAGATGACTACCGTTTCTTAAACTCCCTCCAATTGAAATTGGATCCAAAACCTCAGGAAGACCAGGCTGCTAATTTCCCTCAAGGCTCAAAACCTGGAGACCGTCTTCTCCATTTTACTTTTACTTGGGCAAGGAGGGAATGGAGGGTTTTCCTTGAGGTTCAAGTCATGCGTTACTAAAGCTGCCCATTTAAAGCCCCATGTTTAATGTCTTTGAGCAACATTTCTTAATAATAAACACTGGTTGTGAGTTGGCTTGCCCTGGGGGTCTGGTTACGGAGGCTGAGAAGTTTAGTGCTGCTTTGAGAAACTTAGCATGTTTAAAGCCCTTATCTGTTGGAACACAGTCTTAAAAATGTATTCCCTCTGTAGATGTTTCTTGGGCGGTACAAAGTGTTCCGTGCAAGTGCAGTAGAGTAGATGATTGCTTTGTTGATAGTTGATTCTGTTGTCCTCTTTCATTAAGGGCCCCATGGAAAGAATAAGAGCATGGGAGTGGTTTATCAAGTCCGCAGGGCCAGTCTGATGTTGTGCCATCCTGGGTACACTCACCTGCAGCATGTCAGGCAATCATTTGTTCTCCCCCATTTCACAGATAAGCAAATGAGGCTCAGAGCTCAGTTAAATTGTCCCAAAGTCACACACAGCTACTATAGTGTTGAAGCCACTTTATACAACTTTTTGGAATGAGCAAGTTTCAAATAAGTTAACAAGTAGCTCTCTGGCAAAGTCAGGATTCAAACCCAGCTTTGTTGAGCAACCGTTGCCCCAACTGCTCTTTCCCCTGCACCAAGCTGCCTCTTTTCACAACAGTGGACATTTCCATGGCCCTTTCTGCTTTGATTTCACTGGGTCATCCATCAGCCCTGAGAAGTGGGCGGGGCAGATTCTGTCCTGTGTCCCAGGCGAGGGAACGAAGGCTCCAGGAGGTTAGTGGGCCCAGTGAGTCCGTGGCCAGGGAAGGGCAGGGCTGGAAGCAAGGCCCACGGTCCTTTCTGCTCCTCTTGGAGTCCACATGGGTGAAGGGTTGAGAGCAGGAGCGGGGCTGGGGTGTGGATCCTGAGAAACCTTTGTTACATTGAGCCTGTGAAAATGAGTGAGTGAAGCAGACTTCAGCTTGTGCTTTATAATTCTACATCCCGCCTGCATGCTGTTCAGACAGGATCGTGCAGCCCAGTGTGCAGGACGTTTGCATGGCCAAACCTCCAGGGGGCCTCCAGGCACCTAGAGGGTAACTGTGACCTGGCCCAGGGCCCACCGCCCAGGCCAAGTCCTGGGTTGACCGGGACCCCCCGGGATTTTGCAGCTGTTCCCTTATTTTCATCTCATCCCTTTGCTTTCTGGTGCTGCTCTTCCTCGGTGCTTCCTGACTGGAATTTCATCCCAAATGCCCATTGTGCTAGTGCCTCTGTCACATTTTAGGGCCTTTGCCACATGCATGATGTCACCTCCAAGAAAGGCCCTGAGCATCAGGACCTTGGTGTGTGTGTTTATAGCACGGCCTTTTGAGAGGGGGCTGTGGGAGCCTGAGAGTGTGGCTGAGATGTGTCCCCACCACTTACCACATGTGCCATAGGTTTCAGGTTTGGGACAGCTCCGGAGCAGGTCCCCTCTCCCTCCCACCCCCGTGATTTAAGCGGTCTGTGCTGTTCCCTGTGCCCCATCGTTCTGTAAACAGAAAACTCGGGCTTCACGCTGTGCCGGGAACAGGATTCCTGGTTTCACACTTTACTCTTCAGAACCCTGGCCCAGGAGGGGCTTTGAAAGTTCTGCACACTTGACTCAAGTCTCACTTTTTAAATATAATTGAACTATTTTTAAACTGCTAGGAAAAGCTGCATGTACTGTTGAGCGTATTCTGGACCAATGGTAACCCAGTGGGCCAGCAGTGCCGCACCCTGGGCCAGGGTGGTTTGTGCAGGCCTCAGGCTGACGCAGCTCCGTCCTGGCACTCTGGGCCGGAAACTGCGAGAAAACTGCTCCTGTTGACTATTGACACGTGTAACAGGATTGTCTCAACACTGTGCAGCCAAAGCAAAATACAGAAATGAGTTGGTGGCCGAGGCTGTAACTGGCTTTCATAACCCCGACTTTAAAAGTTGGGTTCACTCAGTCTCATTGTTGACTTTTTATTGAGTCAAGGATATAAATTTTAACTCATAAATTACTTCCATCAATTTATCTGGGGGGGCGGATTGGGGGCTTTGCTAAGTGGGAAAATATCAAAGAAATTAGAAAAGCACTGATCTAATGGATAGAGCACTGTGCTGGGATTAGAGACCTGGGTTCTTGGCTGGCTTTCGCAGGGACTGACTGGCTGTGTGATCGTGGGCCAATCCCATCACTTCTCTGGGCCTCTGTCTCTTTGTCCATAAATGAAGGAGAGGCCAAACTGGTAAGGTCATTTTTTTGTTTTGAGATTCCATTTCCCAGCAGCACTTATCATGTGGGGTTCTGTGGTCATCCCCCACAGCACAGCTGTTGTCCTTGGCTGACCTCTGACCCTCGGGTCCTTCAGGTTAAGCTATATGGATCAGAAAAACCTTGAGAGCCAGGTGGAGTTTAAACTGTGATTGGGGACCCTGCTTCAGTTTGACCTCGTGCTTAAAGCAGCAAGCATACCCCACAAACAGCTGTGTGTAAACAGCATGCCCGGCCCTCCGCGGGCTGAATCAGAGTGCCTCTCCCCTCCTCAGTCGGGGCCTCCTCATACTGCACTAGCCCAGGCGCACTTACAGGGCTGCTAGGTTGTGTGACCCTGGGGTATGCCTCCTATTGTGTTCTACGTGGAGATGGTCAGCGAGAAGCCTGCCTGATTGTCCAGCTTTTGCAGCACCCCCACCACCACCCTTCCAATAGAAGACACCACAACTTTCTGGATAAGGAGAACTTTCTGTTAAATGGATTTAAACATCCTCTGAGCCTTAAAGGGTTAAGGAAATTCTGCTGTTCCCTAAAAGCAGGAAGCACTTCAATTATAGAAGAGTTAACATTTGCAGCCCCCTCCACTCCTCAAAGTCACCCTTCCTTAAATTCTGTCTACTGGGACGATATTGGAAGATAGCATCCAGGTGGCCCGAGGGAAGGATAAGCCACAGCTGCTTGCTATTGTGATTTCTTGGTGACAACACATGTTGACTAAAGCTTAAAGAGTTTTGTTTTGTTTTTAGTTGCTTACCTGGGCTGGAGGTTCGATTATAATGGCAGCTGTATTGATCAAACCCAAATGAAAGTTGATGTGAAACAGAGCCAGAGGAATGCAAACTCAGGGAGGTGGCCTCGGAATTTATTACTCTTTAAAGGGACAGATGGCAGTTTATCCACAGTGGAGCTCATTTGGCTTCGTTTAGGCTAAGTACCTTTTATAATCACACAAGCCAGAGGTCATTAAAAGAATGTGTGCCTGCTGAGCTGTTAGCTCTAAAAAATGTACCTTTTAAGGGAAACTTAAAAACTGGGCTGATAGAAAAGAAGCCTGGGCCGTGTGGGTACGACTGAGGAGGGGGCTGTCCTGGTTATTACATTAAATATTTTTAATATTAAAGCTATACATTTTAAACTTCTAATTACCTTCTAGAGCTGTTGTGAAGAAGAAATGAAATTAAATGTATTACCTGCTTAGAAGAGGCCCCGACACAGTAAAGGCTCAGTGGATGCTTGTTGAAGGAATAACAGAATTATGTAGCAGAGCTCATCTAACTGACATTCTTATCAGGTGGCACAGGATGCAGATAAGCAATACAGGAGAAAGGCAGCAGATATCAGGGAAGCAATATGCTAGGATGATGAGGTGTAGACTTGCTTACTGAGTGAGGACTGTGGGCATTTTACTGTCTGCAACTGGGAAGCAAAAATCCACCAAATTCCACACTTCACCAAGCACAGACTCCTAATAGCAGTGGAATTTTCCTAGCCAGGCTCCCACAGCACATCAGAGAAATTTTCCACGCAGGGAAGACCTCGATGGCCAGGTCCATCAGGCTTCTCCTTCCCCACCCCGCTGCCTCCGCAGATCGGCTTCCAGATTCGCACCCGTGTGCAGGACTTGGGCCACGGCTGCATCTTCCTGGTGCAGAAGGCAGGGGCCCTCCAGGTGTGCCCCACCGACAGCTACACCAAGAGGGAGCTCATCGAGTGTGCCCGCGCAGTCACTGAGAAGGTAAGGAACAGCCTTTGGGTCAGACACAACCACAGTGACCTGCTGTGACCTGGGACATGAGCAGGAAACTAATCCAAAGCGCAGCTGAGTTGGGTGTGGTCACCTTCCTTGAGCCCAAGGTCTCCCCAGAGACATTAGGGAGCTGGGGGTGACCCATAGGCCTCGAGAAATCGAGAGTGTGAGAGACTGTCCCACTCAGGCCAGGGCCCGGGCAGTCTACCTTGAAGCGCTCTCCTGTGGACAGACGGGACAGACCATATCAAAGTCAGGGGTCAGCCCCAGGAACCCCTCCCTGCAACACTTTTGATACTTTTTCCCCTTGGGCTTCCTTCCTGGGGGGACTCCCAGGTGCTGGGGGGCTGAGTAAGAAGGACCTAAGTTCCTTTCATGTAACCTTTCTATTTTCAGACCAGACAGTGATGTCGGGGAGGGTTAAGCACCTGCCTGAGGTCACTTGGCACCTTGTGGGAGAGCAGGAGCCTGCGTGGTGTTTCCTGACTCGAATGGCAGCTGCTTGTAGAGAGAACCACATAGTGTAGTGGATGGGGTTCTAGGATCTCAGCTAAGTAACTTCACCTTTCCAAACCTCGGGTTCCCCATCTGTAAAATGGGGATAAAGAAATATTACTCATTCCTGGCCCATGGGGCTGTGCAGATTAATTGTAGTGGTATGTGTATAAGTGCTTTGTGCAGTGTCAGACACAAGGTTCATTTAATAAACAGCTGCTGTTCCATATAAACTGTCCTCTAACACTGCTCTCCGGCAAGTTCTCCCTGATTCTAAATGTCCCTGCATTCCCAGTATCTCCTTTGCTTACTTCTCTGAGCCATTTTTCAGGCCAACTCTGTGCAGGCTGAAGCATCCACGCCTGGCTGGCATTCCCTCTTCTTCACTCTGGTTCTTAGGACATAGAGCTCTGTACTGTTTAGAAGCTTGGCAACCAGACTGGAGGGTGGGCGGGGGACCCCTCACCTGGAAGCTGCCCTACAGAGGCTGCTCTGTACATGGCCCCTCGCCCAGGCCAAGCCTCAATCTGGCCGTGTCCCGTAGCCCACAGGACTGTCCAGGCCTCCCTAGACTCCACAGGATGAGAAAGTAAATCTCTCAGCTGGAGGAAAGCATTCTCCTCCCTCCTTTGAAAGCCCTTCCTTGTCATTAAACTTACTCTTGCCAAGTTTCCCAGTAGAAGACCTTATAGCAGGAGCTGAGGGAGGGGAGCGGGGAGGAGGGGTTCAAGTTGCATGATGTTGGTGAGCCTGGTGAAGCAATGCGATCTTCCAGGGCTGGCCCTGGTCTTACTGCTTCTCCCAGCAGAGGAGCCAGAATTTAGGACACCTGGAGGAGAACCAAAGGCAGAGAGGAGGCTTATTCAGAGCAACTAGTCTACCTGGTGGTTTCTTAGGTTTCTTCCAATAGGTCCTGCCCTTCAAATTTCCTGCCCTCCCATCCCCCCTGGTGTGTCTTTCTTGGCTCAGTTGTGTTTGTGTAACTCCCCCAAGCCATGAGCCCCTTGACTTGTTCATCTTTTGTCCTCATTCCCTAGTAACTAGTAGATGCTCAATAAATACCTGCTAGACTTCTGGCCAAGATGGAGGCGTAGACGGACATGCTGTGTCTCCCTCCACAACTAAAAAGGAATACAACTAGAAACAACCAGAAGTTCCAGAAAATCAAAGTGCATGGAAGTCCAGCAAACAAAGATATAAAGAAGAAATACTCATCTAAACAGGTAGGAGGGGCGGAGCCAGGGCAGAGAGGACACGGTGTGGTGGTGGCAGCAGCGGCAACAGCAGAAGGTCAATGGAAAGCAGTTACACATTTTAAAAAGTCAGGAGAGACACCTGCGGAGCTTTCCCAGCTCCTCACTGAACCTCAAAGCTCACAGTCCCAACACCGGGGAAAATCAAGCCTCATTGCTTTTGACTGTGCAAACCAGTGGGGGTTGGGACGGAGGCAGAAACTGCCAGTCTCTCAGCAGAGTCCACTTGTTTAAAGGGCCCCCACGGACCTAGAACATCCACAGACCCACCCACTCTTGGAACGACGGCCAGAGCAGCAGCTAGAGGGGTGCCAGTCCAATGCAGAAGTGGGAGAAGTGCCTGGAAAAGGGGCAAGTGCTGGGCAAGTGGCATTGTTCCCTCTCAGACCCCTCCCCTGCATACAGCGCCACAATGTGGTGAAACAGGTCTCCTGTTACTGACGAATCCCTAAGGCTCCGCCCCTTACAACGTAGTAGGAGTGACAGATCTACCTGGGATGCGGAAGCAAACAAACACAGGAGACTTCTGGCCAAGATGGAGGCCTAGACTGACACGCTCCATCTCCCTCCACAACTAAGAAGGAATACAACTACCACAAAACCAGAAGTAGCCAAAAGTTCCAGAAAATTAATGGAAGTCCAATGTATGAAGTTATAAAGAAGTGGTGCTCATCCGGACGGGTAGGAGGGGCGAATCCAGGGAGGAGAGTTCAAGCTGCGCTGTCCACGGCAGCAGCAGCGACAGAAGCAGGATAGCGGTAAGCACAGACACACGTACTTAAGGGGAGGCGAGAAGCGCCTGGGGAGCACCCCTAGCTGCAGACCAGACCTGTCAGCTTGCAATTCCAAAGCCAGGGAAGGCAGACCTCCATTGCCTTGGACTATGAGTCCCGGATGGGGTGGGAATGGAGGAGGAGGCTCCCAGTCTCTCAGTGGAGAGTGGACAGCAGGAATCCAACTTGGACTCCCACCCCCTGCAGAAAATGCCACAGCGTGGTGAGAAGGGTTGCCCGGTTGTGACGAGTACATGGGGCTCCGTCCCCTACAGCATAGGAGTTGTGACAGTCCTGCCCAGGAAGCAAAGATAAACACAAAAAGGTCAGGATGGCACAGATCATGATAGAGATCCCGGTGACACAGCTGACCAGACAGCAAATATCTAATCCAATGAAGCAGCAGATAGGAAATCTGAGGCTCAGTTCAGGACTTTGGTTATAAAAATGTTTACAGACCTAACAGCAGATCTTAAACAAGATGGGGAAGGAATGAAGGCTAGTCCTGCTGAAATGAACAAAAACATATACAAAACTAGTGGTGAGGGAAAGAAAACCAGGGATCAAATCAACAAATCAGAACATAGGGAAGGAACAGTGAACCAGTGCAGAAAGAGGAAACAAGAAGTGAGAAAAATGAGGAGAGGCTCAGAAACTTATCAGACAGCTATAAGCGGGTCAACATCCAAATCACAGGGCTGCCAGAAGGTGAAGAAGAACTAGAAATTGAAAAATTATGTGAAAAAATAATGAAGCAGAACTTCCCTAACTTGGAGAAGGAAGTAGACTTACAGGTCCAGGAAGCACAGAGAGTTCCAGAAAAACTGGACCCAGGGAGAACCACACCAAGACCCATTAGAATCAAAATGTCAAAAATTAAGTATAAAGAGAGAATCTTAAAAGCAGCAAGAGAGAAGAAGAGAGTTACATACAAAGGGGTCCCAATAAGACTATCAGCTGATTTCCCAATAGGAACTCTGCTGGCAAGAAGGAACTGGCAAGATATTTTCAAGTAATGAAAAGCAAAAACCTACAACCACGATTACTCTGTCCAGCGAAGCTGTCATTCAGAATAGAAGGGCAGAGAAGTGCTTCCAGGACAAAGTAAAACTGAATGAGTTCATCAGATCCAAACCACTGTTATATGAAATGTTAAAGGGACTTGTTTTGGAGAAGGAGGATCAAAACTATGAACATTAAAATGAAAACTGTATCACAACAACCAACAACAGAAGCTAGGGAATTGATACAAAGGCAGACTAAGTAGGCAATGAGAGTGAGAAAAGAATTATAGGTATGGGGAACATTTTGGAGGGGAGGTCAGCGAAGAGGGGAAAGGGGGAAAGGGAGGGAGATGGTACAGGAATTAAGAAGCATAGGAGGGAGTGGAGTAGACAGGAAGAGGTTGAGAAGAACTCTATGCACAACCAATGGGCATGGACTAAGGGGGGGGACAACAGAAGGGAAGGGGTGACTTGGTGGAGGAGAACAAAGGGAAAAGAAATTGGGACAACTTTAATAGCATAAACAATAAAGCATATTTTAAAAAAAAGATTTTAGTGTGAAAAATAAATACCTGCTGACTTACACATACCTTTTGTCATGGGTGGGACACTATTTTTGGACTCTTACGTTCACACTGGCTGAGAATGTCCCTCTGGACTTCTGATTACTTGCCTTGGCCGTTGTCCTCTGGGAGTCCTTTCCAGAAACTGGACCCCTCATTCCCAGGCCAGCTCTGTGCTGGTCTGACTCATCTTTTCCTGGTGGGGTACAGTGGGATTTAACTCGGGAAATAGCTGTTTGTGGGCTGGTCTTGGGACACGGCAGATGCTCAGGAAATGGGCTCTCTGCCCTACTTGTCCACGGCCTCAGCTGAGGTCTCAGCAGTGAGGATAGGAGGTAGCATTCAAACTCTGTGCCTCTCACTGAAGCTGTAACTGCCCTGTCCTGGTCAGTGTGTTCTTAGAAATGCATTCACAAAACATTTTCAGACTCCTCTCTCTAGGTCAGCGATAGTCAAGGATGATGAGTTTCCGTGCACAGGGATAAATATGACAGCTCCTGGCCTCTGAGGGCCTCCGAGGGCCTCCGAGGGCCTCCAGCCACTACCTGGATTCATACTGTTTATAATGGTGGTCAATGGGCCATCCTGAGGGCAGGGGCAGTGTGTAGAATCCTCAGGAGGCCCAGCCATCTCTGGGCGAGGACAGTGGGGAAGGCATCCCAGTGGGGACTTGGAACAGGCTCTTACAGGTCAGTGGCTGGAGAGGAGGAGGGGAGGGGGTGTTGCAGGCAGACCCCCTGGGAGGGGGAGAGGCAGAGGATGTTTGGGGAATTAAGGAGCTGGCTGATGTAGTAATGAGCTGTAATGCTGAAGGAAGGAGCTGGCAAGAGTGGGGCAGGAGGCTGAAGAGGTTGAACCTGTTCAAGGCCTCTCCACAGCCAGGGGAGAATTATATGCAGCGATGTGGGGGGGGCGGGGGGGCAGGCTTGTATTGTAGGAAAGGGAACAATGAGGGTGCACTGGAGGGGGTGTGGCAGGTGGCAGTGTAGAGTTTCTGACACAGAAGACTCCGGAGTGCATACTTAGCCAACTTGTTGGACTCTCAGATCCCTGGAATTATTTGGTGGCAGGTGGTGGCTCAACATAGTGTTGGGATAGAGGTAACACACAGTGATCCCCTCTGGGGTCCACTATGGAGGATTTCCAGTCAGAGGTGCCCTTCTTACTTGAAATTGAAGAACATATAAAGGTGTATCAAAAACACAAATTAAAAAAAAGAAGGGGCCATGAGTGTTTGCCAAGGGGGCTGTTCTACCAAAACCTAATCAGAGAGGACAGAAATGGCCACGCCTTTCCTTTATATCCCTGCTTGTGGTTTCAGAAACATAATCATAATTAAATAATAGCATCTGCCCTCTGCCGAACACTTATTATGTGCCAAGTTCCATGTTAGACATTGTACATACATTTTCCTGTGCTTAATCCTGCCACCAACCCTTGTTAGACAAGAAGGAAGAGCTGTTTTACAGATGAGCAAACTGAGACTGAGAGAGGGAAACCTGCCTGCCCACGGTTAGGTAGCCAGCAAACAGCAAAGCTGGAGTTCAGACGGAGGCTGTTGGCCCCAGGTCATAGTATGAACCCAGAAGCTGCATGGACTCCTGGAGGAGAACAATCAGTGTTTTCAGAGTGTGTGTACCTTTGGGTCCCTTTGCCTCCGCTTCCTCTGGCATTCCTTCTCTGCCTGCAGGTGTCCTTGGTGCTGTCGGCTCTCCAGGCTGGGAACAAGGGGACCCAAGCATGTATCACAGCTGCCACTGCCGTGTCTGGGATCATCGCCGACCTGGACACCACCATCATGTTTGCGACAGCAGGGACCTTGAACGCAGAGAACAACGAGACCTTCGCAGACCACAGGTACAGGGCTCCTGGCTGGGGAGAGGGTCAGGTGGGCCTGTTGGACTTTGGAGACGCTACCCAGGAGCCAGAAATGTGGTCATTCATTTTGATTTCAACAAGATGTTCAAGTGGGAAAAGTGAACCACATAATCAGAGTAAGCGCCTTTTGCCAACTGTCAGCGTGGAGCCATGTTCCAGCTTTGCCTCCCTCTTACAGCCTAAATCCACCTGCTCTGCAGAGGATGGCTTTTTGATCTCTCCTCTTGCCAAGCTGGAGAGTGAAGGCTCCAATTTGCTAACCAGCCCCAGCAGGATTGGGAGCAATGGGGGCAGAGACAGTGAGCTCTTCCACGCTTTGGGAAGCAGGGGTCTGAGCCTCCTGTCCCTGTTGGGCTAATTCTTCCAGCCCCACTCGAAAGGCTGGCACCAGGATCTCCATTTGCTCTGGAGACCACGCATATCCTCCCCATGTGTCCAGCCCCCTTTCCATCTCCCTTCTATCCCAGGACTGGTCTGGGAAGAGATTCCCATGGTCACCCCTTCCAGGACCCAGCCTCTTGGGCTCTGATATGCTGGGGGAGTCCCCTGATCCATGGGTTCTCACAGCTTCCTGTAGCTATGAAGTATTTTTAGGGAGAGTGGGAACCCCAGGAAAGAAGCTGGCATCTCATGTAGCTACAGGGCTGGGGGTAGGGGACCAAGCTGGTGGGCCTGAATCTTCCATTAAAGTTTTACTAGTCATCAACTATGTGACTACAGGACTGGCTTCCCTCTCCTTTCTCAGTCCCCCTCCATGGAAGATGGACACCCCTGATAAGGGAGGGGAGACATATTGCCTCTCTTCCTCAAAGCCATTTCACAAAAAGCCCCTATGAGGGGTTTCTTTTCTTCCCAACTATTAGTAACAAAGCTTGGTCATTTGTCTCTCCCCCTTCCAGGGAGAACATTCTGAAGACAGCCAAGGCCTTGGTGGAAGATACAAAGCTGCTGGTGTCTGGGGCCGCGTCCACCCCCGACAAGCTAGCACAGGCAGCCCAGTCCTCAGCAGCCACCATCACCCAGCTCGCCGAGGTGGTCAAGCTAGGGGCCGCCAGCCTGGGCTCTGACGACCCCGAGACCCAGGTACGGGTGAGCCTGAGAGATAGGGGATCCTTGCAATCCCACAAACACTGTGCACCAGGCCTCAGAAGAAGCCAAAGGCAAAATAGGAACTTAGAAGTAAACAATATGTGCATGAGTGTGTCCGTGCTTTGGAGACCAGTGGGATGTCGTTATCCATGACATGGACCGTGGGGATGGGAGATAAGCCAGCAGATTTGGGAGGAATCTGTAAAGACAACTCAGCTGGGCTTGGTAAAAAATTGAATGCAGTGAGCATTTACAGATAAGGGCGAGGGAGGAGGCAAGACTGACTCCACAGTGCAGGCTGGCTCGGTGGAGGGTGGCTCCATGTATGAGCTGGAGCTCTCGGGAGGCAGAGCTGGGTTGGGCAGGGAGATGAAGGTGAGCACACTTTGGGGCATGTTGAGTTAGGAGTGGCAGAGAGACATGCGGGTAGAGCTAGAGTGTGGGCAAAGGCCTGCTCGGGTACGGGGATGTGGATTCAGGGTGTGTTGCCATACAGACCGTGACTGTGACCGCAGAGGAGGAAAAGTGTGGAGTGAGGGAAGAAGGGGACCCCAAGGGATGCACTATTCAAGGCCATTTAAGGAGAAAGAGATGAGTATGGAGATTGAGAAGCAGGTACGGCTAATAGGAGGAAAGCCAGGAACCTGATGTGGAAGGAAGGAAGTGTTTCCATCCACCGGAGATGACTGAGGAGTCAAGAAAGATGAAGGTGTGAGAGCTGGCCACTGGCCCGGGTGGCTTGGAAAGCATTGGCGACCCCCTACTAGGGCAGTTTGTGTTGAGTGGCAGGAAAGCCAGGTGAGGGTGAAGAAACGAAACCAGTATCTGTAGACAGCCTACTTGAGAAACCTGGCTCAGAAGTGGGAGAGAGGAGAATTGGAGGGGTAGGGAGGGGCTCTGTGCTCTCACACTCTTAACTGAGCAATTTCAGCGAAGTTACCTGCCTATTCCTTGGTCCCCCAGCCTAGACTGTCAGCTATCAAGGACAGTAATCATAGCTTATTACTCTTTGAAACCTGAGCCCCCAACCCAGCTCCCAGTACATAGTGGATACCCATCAAATACATGTTCAGCTGTTTTTGAGCTAACAGCCAACCACAGCCATCAATAATGGCTTCTACCCATTTCCAAGTACAAAACTTAAATTCCCTCTGTTCTGTCTATCCCAGCACCATCAAATGGCAGACACTTCTGTTTTCACTGATGAAACCATATTCAGTAAACTAGTCTATTTGGCCTATGTGGACAATACTGGGTAGAAAGCTCCCTACTGTCCCGTGCCTGGGCCAATGGCAGCTACTGTTCTAATTAACAGGTGGCCACCAGCTTTGTTCCCACATGACCGTGGCCTTCCCTCCTGACATCCTCCAGTGGAGCAGAGCTCCATGAAGGAACCTTCTGAGGGTTGCTGTTTTACTCCTTCTGCTGGATTTCTCCTTGATATCATCAGAACTCAGATGGCTGCCCTCTGCAGTTCAAAGTCTTCACAGAAATCCCTGCCTGCAGTTTTGTTCTTACCCCCATGGAGGGAGAAAAGTTTGAAAATATGTCATTGGGGTGGGAACTCATGCTCTCCAAGCCTGGCTCAACTTTAGGAGAGGTGACTTGGCTGGGAAAGATTTAAACCTTTGAATAGAGGAATGTCTTGAATTGCTTAGCCTTAACTCCCAAATGGTCTAGAGAGCCTAACGCTTCAATTTCTCATGAGACCTCTAGTGAAAAATGTCCTCACTTGCCAATCAGTTGTCCAGTGACCAGGGATGGGCCAGGGCACATGGGATACAGGCAGCTGACCTTGGCTTCTGTTCCTCAGTCTCATCTCTGCCCCTCCCTGCTACACTCTCAGGAATCAGTGTGAGGTCCAACCTGTCAGCCTTCCCTGTGAGTCCATCGCAGCCCTACCTACCCTGCAGTTTAAGAGGCTGGCCAAGGTTCCCTGTGCCCTGTGGGGCAGAAGGCACGGGATGGAGAAGGGGGCGCAGGAGACTGTGCAATGACGGTGTCGCTGCACTTGCAGCTGTCTGAGACTAATTTCCAACATGTGTTTTTATGTATGTTATCCAGTTCATCTTCATAGCAGTGCTATGAGATAGGCAGGGCTGGCACTGCTGGTCCTGCTTGTAGGAGCCAGAGCCATAGAGTGAGTGTCACGTCGTCCGCGGGTTAAGACCATGCCCTGGGGGTCACACTGACCAGAGTCCAAATCCCAATTCTCACTCTAAAGCCGTTGGAGCATGGGAGCTCCCACTTGAAATGGCAGTGGTGAGGGTTTAATGAGGTAATATGTGTATCATGCTTGGCTCAGCCCCTAGAACACTGCCCTCAATAAAGTGAAGGTGGTGATGTTGTTATTCTTGGAGTAGGAGTTGTTACGGGAGCAACTGGACCTAGAAGAGTTCAGTGTAATGCCCTGTATCACATAATCCCTGAGTAGGACTGGTACTTCAGATTCCAAGTCTCACACACTGATAGTCTGTGTTCAATCAGAAGAGTGAAGATACTGTATCATGTCCAGTGTCATGTGGGTACACACCTGTGTTTACTCATTCCACGAACATTTACTGAGTACACACTAATATGCCAGGCCCTTTTCTGAGTGTGAAACACACACACAGGAGTCCAGGCCAGCCCTCCTGCATTTTACATCTAAGTTTACATCCAAGTCAGGGGAAAAGGTAGGCAGTGTTTAAGAGAATGAATAATAAAACAATTCCACATGCCGATAAGTGCTATAAATAAAACAGGACAAGCTGATGGAGTTGCAGTGTATGGGAGTGGGTGGCCTTGGCAGGGGCTACAGTGAGGGTGGTCCGAAAGGTCTCTCAGGACATGACATTTGAGCTGAATGATGAAAAGAGCCAAGTTCCAGACAGAACAGCAGGAGCAGAGGCCCTGCAGCGGGAATGAGTTGGGACTTCCAATGGGGAAGCAAGAGCCATGAGCTGGTAGCGTGTTGAGCAGGTCAGAGAACCCTAGGAACCAAAGCCGAAGATGTAGGAGGGTGGCCGCAGAGGCCTTGCAGGCCGGGCTGTGAGGCTTGCATTTTGTTCTCAGCATTTTTGGCCACCAGTTCAGAGTACGGGCAAATGGTCCTGCCTCTCGGGTGTCTGCTTAGCTGCTGCCTTCATTCTTAGGCAGCTTGTCAGCAGACCTGCCCTCTAGCGGGTGTTGAAACATGTCAAGTATCAGCCTCAGGGAGCTTTCCACAGTCTGGATAATGAATCCTCATCCAGACTCCTGCATCAGAATCTCCAGGGTGGCTCTCAGGGTTCTGGGAGTTGCAGGTTTGAGAGCTGCTGACCTAGAGACCCAGATGTCCCCTGTCTCCTTGGGGTGCTCACCTGGGCTCCATGCTCTCTTCCAGGTGGTGTTGATCAATGCCATCAAAGATGTAGCCAAGGCCCTTTCAGACCTCATTGGTGCTACCAAGGGAGCAGCCAGCAAGCCCGCCGATGACCCCTCCATGTACCAGCTCAAGGGGGCTGCCAAGGTAGAGTGGAGCGCCAGCGGGGGGTGAGCATGCAGGAGGAGTGCCAGAGAGAGAAGCACACACGGGAACCGTGAGAGAAGGCACACCTGAGCTCCTTTCTCACTGAAGGAAAGGTGTTTTTGCTCAGGGCATCAGATCTGGAACAAAAGGAGAAGGGATCCATCCTCAGCGCACTGTTTCCTCTCGGCTTTTCTTCCTATGCAGGTGATGGTGACCAATGTCACCTCCCTTCTCAAGACTGTGAAGGCAGTGGAGGACGAGGCCACGCGGGGCACACGGGCGCTGGAGGCCACGATCGAGTACATGAAGCAGGAGCTCACGGTGAGGAGCCCACCTTCACCAGTCCTGGGCACCCATATCTAACAGCTGACCCAGCACAGGCTTCTCTGAGACTGTTAGTATAAAGAGGTTTCACCCAGAGCACCTGAACTAGGGAGGCTCACGCACCTGTCTGCCCGAGGATGGCCACCGCAGAATTGGGTTAGGATCAGTTTGTAATCGTAATAGGAACCAATTGAACTGTATCACTTAGGACTATTCAGGTTTAATTGCACTAAAATGGCAGCATGAAACCAAAGCATTACAGAAGATTCCTGGCAAAGGGAAAAATCTATACAGCTATTTGTACTCACCCTGGGTTTCAGGCATGTGTCCAATGTTCAGCCCCTCTTGATTCCTGTTGCTATCAGCAACACTTCACTCTGATGTGTATGTGTGAATTTTGGAGCCTGAGATTAGCCATTAGAAAAACCTGGATGCTGTTACCTGAGACGCTTCCCTTTAAAATCTAGCTCCCTGCTCTGAAATGTCTTATTTCGGGGAAGTTGACCCTGTGTTCTTTCTCACCTGGTTCCAGCATTGTTGAGTGAGTGTGTCCTGGTGCTACTGTGATGTGGGTATTATCTGTTGTTGTTTTAATTCAATGATGATGGGACTGACTCATCCTGATACCTGGAAATAGAAGTATGCTGGAAATGAGTGTTTTCAAACTGAGATTTCTTTCTAATAGGAGGTCTGATTACAGATTCAGCCTCCTTTTGGAGGGGGAGAGGGAAAGGGAGAAGCTGGCCTTTGCTACCAGTTGTTCTGCATCCTTAGAGGGTCACATGTGAAGGTCACAAGAACTTGAAGGTCAGCAGTGGGCGTGAGTGGTTCTGTTGGGTCTTGGCGTTGGAGCCTTGTGCTCTCTTTTCCTGTCTTGAATGGATTCAAACTTGGTTGCTGTTGTACTTAGCTCTCCTGCAGAGGAGAAACTAAGGAATACAGGTGGTGTCCTCAAGCTCCGCTGCCGTGCACTTACCTGCTCACGCCTGCTGGGGGATTTCTACCAACGTCTGGACACATGTTCTGACAGAAATGTGTGGGCTTAATGGTGGCAGCGGAAAAGATTTGAAATTTGGAGTTTTCCTGGGAAATTGCAGATACATGGTCAATCTAAGTATACAAGCGATTTAAAATGGACCCAGAATGTGTTTCCGTGGCCATTGGAGGTTCCAGAGGAGCATATGCCGTGAGAACATTGGCTGAGTCCTCCTTTCTGCCTCATGCAAGTCTTCCCTGCTGAACCATGGCTGCCTAGGGCTGAACACAGAGCGGCCCCAACTGGTTTGGGAGTCCTTATGTGCAGGGACAGATGCACATCCAGCACACAGCCAGGGCACTCACATTAGAGAGATGAGACAGATGGCCTTGAAACATGAATGGATGGCTTGACTGACAGGTGGAACTTTGAAGTGGGATATTCCCTTACCATGGTTAATTTATTTCACCTCCTCTACAGGAGTGTGTGTGTGTGTGCACTCGTGAGCATGCATATGTGTCATTAAATAATTCATGATGTCACTGTGGCGTGCTCCTTATGAACGTCCCTGCACAATTATGCAGTTGTATTTGTAAGACAGGCTAAGAAGAGAAGAAACTGAATGTTTCATTTCCCCAGCCCCACACCCATTTAAAGAGAGAGAGGTGAGTCCAGAATGATACATCCAGGTCAGTCCTGCTCTGGACCCAACATCAGGACTGCAGAGTTTCTGGAAATTGCCAAAGCTCCAGTGGGGATGGGGCAAGACAGCAGGAAGCCACAGAACCACCTTCCTGGGGATAGATGGTTTACAAATATTGAGGATCCATTTTTGCAATGCCAAGTAGAGGTGTGTAAGCCTTATCCGTGCTCAAATCTTGAAAGCCAGAATACTATTAGTGTACTCAAATTAAATTTATCATTTCCTGCCTATTGACGCTTTCTTCCTGTTGCTAGCTCAGTTTTCAGACACTGAGCTACAGCCTGGTCAGAGGAAAATAAATTATTTTTGTCCTTCCCTTTTTTATTTTTTTCACCTCTTCTATTTCTAACTTTTAGGTATTTCAGTCAAAAGAGGTACCTGAAAAGACATCATCACCTGAAGAATCGATAAGGATGACGAAAGGCATCACCATGGCAACAGCCAAAGCCGTGGCCGCTGGGAACTCATGTAGACAGGAGGACGTGATCGCCACCGCCAACCTGAGCCGGAAAGCCGTGTCAGATATGTTGATGGCTTGCAAGGTAAAGGCCCTGGCCTTGTTTTGGATGGATGGATAGTTCTCTGTCATGATTAAGTGGTCTGGTTTATGGAGAAGGGGAGGGATGGGGATGTGCAAGACAGGAGCAGCTCAGTACCTTGAACTATATAACAAAATGCATGCAGAAGGTGTGTGCACATCGGCCCGTGGGAGGTGACCCTGTATAAGGTGGTTCTGTGTTTGAGAGGGGGATGGAGCCGCCCTGCTGACTCAGCACTTGCACTTTTCCTCTCAGTTGTGCCTTAACAGGCAGGGCGCCTTCTCACAGAGAGCGGAACGCAGGTCACTCTGACAGCAGTAAAGAGGGACAGAGGCCTTTTGTTCCAGGCCCTCCAAATGAAGCTGCTCCCTCATCTGCCTGCACCCTTTCCTGCTTCTGCAGGTCATCCATTCTGCACTAGGAGGGGTGCTGCCATAATTGGGCGAGGATGTGAGTTAGAGGAACAAAACTGAACATCGGGGAACTGCCTTTTTGTTCTCTGGGCTGGATGTTTTGGAGAAACTCTTCTGATTCTTACTTAGATAACTAGGGCAGCTTCCCTGAGCCCATGCTTGGTGAGGGAGCTGGGGAGATATGAGCTCTATGACCTTCAGTTTATTTATTTTTCCTCTTAAGAAAGTGAACCATAACAGCCCTCTATCCCCTACATCCATTGAGCACCCCCAGACCTTGACCCTTCTAGGGGCAGCCTTGCCTCAGGGACTCTGACATGTATGCTCAGTGGTTGATTGATGATCCCCTGCCATGGTGAGCAGGTGGGGATGAACCACAGAAGTTGAACATTGGCCACTGCAACTCCTGCAGCTTGGGGTTGGAGGGAACAGGGCCACTCTGTGGTCAAGTGAGTTACAGGGGCAGCTGATGGTTTCTCAGGGGTTCCTCAGAAGGGGTAGGGTGAGTTGGACGTGGGCATGCAAGGGCCTGGTGTGTGAGACAGCATCATTTCCTGTTCACCTGGGTGTGAGGGAGGGTGGGGGCGGTGGGAGGTGGACAGAGAGGGAGGCAAGTAGATAGGACCACTTTCATGAGGGACCTTGTGTTCTGGACCAGGGAGTTTAAACTCTCTCCTGATGCCACAAGTATTTTCTGTTTTGATGTGCTTGATGGTTTCTGCTTTCCAGAAGTGATGGTTCCCAAAGGGATTATAGTTTCAAGCAGGGAACAATACTTGCCTAGTGAGGTGTGGCCCAAATGCTGGCACGATATGCATGTGGGGCACCTCATAGTTTTGGAAGGGTTGTCATGTGTATTCTCATTTGATCCCAGATGGGAAGGGCGAGGGGAATCATGCTTATTTGATGGATGATGAAACAGGCTTGGAGGGACTAAGTGGCATGACCAAGATCACACAGCTATTGAGTCTCAACCAAAACTAAAACCAGGTCTTCTGAGTTCACAGCCAGTCTGTTTCTGCTGCCGTGGCCTCTCAGCCATAGTGCTCAGTCAAGATCCCTGTGGTGGAGGAGTGGTAGGTGCTTTGTCTCCATGTTACAGACATGAAATGAAAAGGGGACATTAAAAATAAAATTAAATTAATAAAAAGATATACATGGCAGGCAACTCAGATTTTCAAGTCTCTTTCTTAATACACATTCCCCTGTCTGCAGGGGAGGAGGTTCAGCATGAAAGGACGGTGCCCTTGGCCCAGACTCAGCTCTTCTCTGCGCTCCTGCCCTGGATCAGGTCATCCTGATTTTGCAGGACAAAATAACAGCCACGGCTTCACCAGCCTAAGCCAGACTTGATGGCAAGCATCGCTGCTGAGCCCTGAGTCTCCTATTAGGATAGGATTTATTTAGCATACTGACATTTACATTTTCTTTGGTCTCCTGTATTTCTATCCCTTTGCAGAAAGGAAATGGGGTTCATGCAGTAGGGAATATATGGAATCCCAGGGATGTTGAATGGTGGATCAAGAAGGAACCCTTATGCCAGGCAGAGGGCCAGGTTGCCATACGGGGCTGAGCAGGGTAGCAGGGCAGAAATGGAAGTGCAGTAAGTTATAAACTGGCTCACTTTACCAGAAAGGAAGGATTACACTAATCCCTTGGGTGGAGACAAGGCCTTCCCAACACCCTAAATTAATTCTAGTGTCTGTTGTTTTCTGGTCTTGCTTCCATGTGCATATGTTTACATCAGATATAATTTTGTATCTACTGTTACAGTTAACATTAGTGGCTGTTTCTACTGGAAATGTTGCTATGCGTCATTATAACTGACTCTTTAAAACTCTGTTAATGAACACAATCTTTCCCCTATTATCAGATATTTAGGCTGTCTGCACTTTTTTTTATATAATAATCTTGAATGTAAGGAATATCTTCAGGCATATCTGTTTTTTCTGTATTTGATGATTTCCCTAGGCAAGGCTCCCAGAAGTTAGAATTTAGTGGGTCAAACGGTATGACGTTTTATTTTATTTAAAATTTTTTTAATATATTGACTTTTGTGGGGGCGAGGGGGCGGAGAGACATCGATTTGTTGTTCCGCTTATTTGTGCATTCACTGATTGATACCTGTATGTGCCCTGACCAGGGATTGAACCTGCAACCTTAGCATATTGGGATGACATTCTAACACAGCTCTAAATGAGGGCCTTGCATGTTAGCTACTCGAGGTAACCTTGCCTAGCATCACTGTGTCTTCCCCAATTAGTGTCTCACTGAAGCAGATGTGGAGCTTTGTCCTTTCACTCAGAGACATGGGAACAAGGATGAGTACAATGTAGCGGTGGTGAAGAACATGGCTCTTACTGTTGAGCAGTGGTTACGAGCATGGCATGGCTCCCACCTCTCAGGCCTGCTAGTCCTAAAATGAGTAAAACCAGACTCTGGCCACTGGAATTATCCCCACTTCTTCCAAGGAGGTTGGCAGAGGGTGCCAGGGATGGGAAGAGCCCACAGGTATTCCCACTAGCACCCCTCCATCCTCAGGACAGGGGCTTGACTAGAAGAAATGTGGAGTCTGGTCACTAATCCCCATCTGTCTTGACCTTTTACCCTAATGTATGATTCCCGAGTGTCCTGATTTGTGATTTATTTGCAGTTTTCTATGTATTCTTGTAAGCCCCCTCAAATTCTTTCCAGAGTGCAAGGAAGAAAGGTTAAATGGGTAGGGCTGCCAGATTTAGCAAATCAGAAATAGGGTATCCTGTATGTACATTAAACTTTTTCATTATTTATCCAACACTGAAATTCAACTGGGCATTCTTTCATTGATCTAGCAACCCCCATGAGCGGTGTGCCATGTGAAAAGCTATACTGTGAATGACTCATCTTGGCAGGTCACAAGGGCAAGGGAAGAAAGGGGCAAATTGCTGCATTAATCATATGTCCTGGTTTGCTTATCTGGACATATATAATGTGAGACGCCTCTGAGGGTACTGGGGAGCTCGCTGTCTGAAGGCTCCCGGGAGCCAGAGCGCCCTAGTTGGGAGACTCACTGTGACCCCAGCGTGGTCAGGTCACGGGAGTGAGGTCCTGGGCGTGATTATCCTGTGAATGGAGAGGGGCCTTGAGGACTTCCCACGTTTCTGAAGGGAGGCATGCTGACCCTGGGGCAGCAGGTCTCCTGCCTTAAGCTCTAATCATGAATCTTTCCTGAACTTTTCAGTGTCTGTGGAATTTCTGGCATTTCAGTCAAAGGTGGGGTGGGGGGCGGGGAGAGAAAGGAAAAGATAAGAGCGACCAGAGTCCCTTGCTTTTGTCTGGCTCCGGGGCACTAAAAATGTCAAGACACAAACTTGGAGAGAGCCTGCTGTGGAGATGCAGGTAGCCCTGGGAGGGGGAGGGGGACCACCCCCCCTATCCAGGGGGTCAGGGAAGGTTTCTCAGAGGTTACTGAGGTAAGTCAGAGGGAGTTCAAAATTGAGGGTTCAGGGCTACACAACACTGCTGGGCTGGTGACCCCTGCCCCAGCCCCTGGTCCACTCACCAGCCAGCTCTTCTTGTTTTAAAATGTCAACATTTCTTTCTCTCTCCAGCAAGCATCCTTCCACCCTGACGTCAGCGAGGAGGTACGCGCCAGAGCCCTGCGGTATGGGACGGAGTGCACCCTCAGCTACCTGGACCTTCTCGAGCACGTCTTGGTGGTGAGCAGAGTGTGGGCCACAGTTGGGGAAGAGCCCATCCAGGAGCAACCCATCCTTTCCTTGGGAAAACCCTGCTTAGAGCCTGTCCAGGCCCCACGTGTACGCTGGGACTGGACCGAGAGGAAGTCTGCCTCGCGCCACCCAGCACAACTGAGATACAGCCTAGTCGGGGGGAAGCTGCCGTTAGAATCCAGAGAGCTCAGCTGTCCCATTGCACCCAAGAGGCAAAACTAGCATGGAAGAGTTAGAGACAAAGCCGGTGGCACAGGCAGAGCCACCACTGAAAGAGTGTCAGGAGGTCCTGTTAGGAAGACCCCAGTCCATCCTGTGAGGACAGAGGAGGCTCCTGAAAGAAACAGACCAGCCTCCATGACAAGTTAGGAAAAAATATCACCAGTGCTACAGATGGCCTACTAGGCTCTCTTGACTTCCTCTAGTCCTTGAACGAATGGCTTAGACCACATGGAGAGTGGCATGTCCCTTCCTCTGACAACCTTCCACCAGCCTGGTGCACCTGTGTGGGCCTGGGTTAAGAGGGCTGAAACAGAAGACGCAGGCAGGGACATGGTGGCTGTGGCTGGTGGATGGCCCACACCGGAGCCTAAGGCTCGAACCAACTCCCTGCTCCTAGGGGGCTTGGCTCCCCCCAGACCCTAAAGACCACACTGTGGGGAACCAGAAAGTATATGTGGTGTGCTTCCAGGAGCCACGTTTGGAACTGGGGGAGGTCTGGGGAAGGCAAAGGCCTTATCAGGCAGAGTGCTCGGCTTCCTTTAAGGGCTGGGAAGGTCCCACAGGACAGATTACATCATTGGTATTGACCAGAAAATTCCAGACTACTTAAGTTTACATTCCTGGAGAGGTTGAGACTGCAATTAGATCAGGTTTTAAGTTTTGGTCTTTAGCACAGATGACCCCATTTGGGGCCTGTTTTGAGTGTTCTCTTTAACAATCCCTTCCCTTTGAACAGACTCTCAGTTTGACTGAAAGAGGAGGTCAGCACCACACTCTGTAGTTCCTACAGCTTTTACTGAGTCTCTGTGTGATAATCCCAGGTCATGATGTTTTTGCTTAATCCCTTTGATACTCACAGGTCGCATCTCCAGGCTCACTATCTTTAAGGCAGTTCTCTTTGTTTCTGTTCCGATAATCCCATCTTAAGTAGATCATTTGCTTGGTGGTTAGTGGCTGCGAACACGCATTTAAAGGTTCTGAGAAAATACAACATGCCAAATAAATTATTATGATAAATATAAAAAGGATAATATCTAATGTTTGGAATGCACTTTGGAGCCATAGCCCCAAGAGCCAAACCAGTCAAAATCAAATAAGTGAAAGAAATACCCTGTTAAAGGGTCACCTTTTTAAGCCAAGTGTTTTGATTAGTGATCTTACAATACAGAACTGAGTTTCAGTTTCTCTAGAAGTGCTAATCCAAGTGCAGCAGATGGTGTTGGCCACAGCACATACACCTCCTTGCTCAGCGAAAAGATAATCTAGGGTTCTTCTGTTGTCAAGGGCAGCCTTGACAGGAACTAAGGATTTTTGTTGCTTTAACAGTGAATTCTGCAAAGTTTTCAGACCAAAGGAGAGGTTTTTGATTATAGCCTTATTTTTATTTATTTCAAACTGGGAAAGTAAGGACCTGCCAAAGAAAGTGAATCCTGAATCATGAAAAACCTTCTGGTAGGTCCTTTCTAACCTGACAACGTAAACTCAGGGGATTTGACCAATGAAGGCGTCTGTGTGTGTTTGCGAATAGTCAGACAACTGAAGAGACATTGCCTAGCTAGGCGCCAGCCATTTAGGAGAATGATAACCTCTGCCTACAAAATCCTGTCAGGCATTAACCACTTCCACCAAAGTGGCACTGGGCATGGCCAGATTGGAGTTTTTGGTGACAAGTCCCAAGTCTGAAAAGTAACAACCACCGCCCGCCCCCCCACCCTGCCCCTGGCTCCCCCCACCTTAGCAATGGCCTGGAATATATGGATGATGATATTATCTTTCCAGGCCAATGCCAGGGTAAAGGAAAGAGAAAAGAAGAACCAGTTTCATGTTTAGATCAAGTATGAAGTCTTGGGTGGAAGCAGTCTGCATTGATATCAGCTGTTTCTCTTCCTCATCAGTTTGAATCCTAGGTCTCCGGACCAGGTGGCAGGTGAAGCCTTCTTTAGCTGTGTGTCCCTAGCTCAGTGCCTTCTAACTATGCAGCAGTGTCAGTGGTCAGGAGTACTTGTAAGGTCCCTTTCTGGGGGGCTCAAGGGCTGTCTTCCTCTGATGATGCTTGGCCCACAGGATCCTTTGAAATGGGACCTGGGAACACTTCTTTAACCTATTGATGATAAACTGGAGCATAAGATGTTAGAAACTTAGCAGTAGTTGGTCATACTAGCATGAGACAGCGAGGGATCAACAGCAGCTTGTATACTAATAGGTATTGGTCTGCTGGTGACTATCTTGTGTGGAGTGAGTTTGTTTCCCAAAGGGGGCACTGTGAACAGTCAGCAAGACCAAAGGCAATACCTTAGGTCAGGGGAGTCCAGTGGTTTCAGCAAGTTTAGAGATTTTCAACTGAGGATCCCATGAATTCTTTCTACCTTGCCTGATGACCAGGGGTGATAAGGACAGTGATAATTCCGAGAACTTTGCTGGTCTTTCCATCAAGGCTCATGTGATTTTCCCAGTGAAGTGGGTGTCTAGATCACAGGAAATTGTACAAGGTATACCCTAAGTGGGAAACGCATTTTCTAACAGTTCCTTTGCCACTGTGAGGGCATCAGCCTGGCAGCAGGGGAGGGCTTCAACCCATCTGAAAAATATACATACAATAACGAGAGGGTTCAGAAGGTCCAGAGGGAGGAGGTCTGAGGCTTCTGGGGACAAAATAATTTTTCCAGGATTATGGACCTGGCAGGCCAGACATTGCTGGTAGAATGTTTTTGCAAGTTTACAGACATCCCCTCATCAGCATTTATTCATAATTTGAGTCATCTTATATGCACTATGGTGGGTGAAGGAATGCAAAAGCTGAAAAGTAGGGTTTGCCAGGGAGCCTCAAAGAACCAAGTGGCCTTCTTGGGTTTCCCATAGCCCTGACCATTTGTTTAATTTACAGCCATTGTTTATGCATCTTAATTTATCTGATTCAGGGGCAAACTGTTGCCATGTTAAAGACATCAAGATGGCAAAAGTTGGGCAATAGGAGGTCCTTTTCTACAGAAACAGAATGGACTTCATTTACACGTGCCACGATCTTTATAGGTTCTATCATTGCTGCCTTTGCATGACAGTCAGCTAGGGTCCGCCCAGTACTCAGGTTCAGTCCTTTTAGTGTGAGCTGCCGTTCTGACGACAGCAATTTGAGAATGTAAAGGAGCAGCAGTAAGATTATTTATTTGTTGCCCATTTTTGACTGGGGTCCCAGAGGACATTAGGACACTCATTTGTTTCTGTAACACCCCTAAATCATGGACCCCAAAGGTGTAATGGCTATTTGTATAAATATTCAGTTTGTCCTGCTTGAGTAAGGACATGGAGCTCTGCTTGTTGGGCAGGTTTAGCTTGTGAGAGATTTTCCCTTCTGAGTAAATCATATCGGGAAGTGAGAGCAGAGCCAGCTTGAAAATTTCCTTTCCATTTCTATAGTGTGACCCATCAACAGACAGGATTAGATCAGGATTAGTTAAAAGGGTATCTCATAAGTCAGGATGCAGCATCCCACAATGTGATGTTATCACCGCGTCGTGGGGCTCACCTTCATCAGGTAGAGGTGACATAGTAACATAGCAGTATCAAGGACCTTCCCATGTTGAAGATGGAGACTAGGTGGTGAAAGCAGAAGTCTCAGAGGAAGTTAGTCTACTTGCAGAAAAACGTCGCGTCAGTTCAGAGTTAAGATGACTTTGGAGAGTGTGTAAAGCTGGCAAATAAACATCATTTCCCAGGGATGAATATCTGCTGAGGCTTCCACTAACTTTGTGGCTGCAGCTATAACCTTAAGACTGCTGGGCTAGACATAAGCACCTGCATCAAGTTGGTCTATGCTGAAATAGACAAAAGGCCTTTGTTTATTACTATGTTATTGCGTGAGCATTCCCAGAGCTTGATGATTCCCTTCATGCACAAATCAAGTGAAAGGTTTTGAATAGTTAGATAGCGCTAAGGCAGGTGATTCTTTTTTTTTTATTTTTAAGTATACTTTATGGATTATGTTGTTACAATAGTTCCAATTTTTTTCCCCTTTCCTCCCCTCTGCCCAGTACCCCCCTTTCCTCCAGCAATCCCACCCCACCCTAGTTCATGTCTATGGGTCATGCATATAAGTTCTTTGGCTTCATCCTTTCCTATATTATTCTTAACTTCCCCCTGTCTATTTTGTACCAATCGATTATGGTTCTTAATCCCTGCATCATATCCCCTTTCTCCCCCTCGCCCCTCCCAGCTGACAACCCTCCAAATGATCCCCATACCTATGATTCTGTTCCTATTCTGGTTTGCTTAGTTGGATTTTGTTTTTATTTTTTAGATTCAGTTGATAGTTGTGAGTTTGTTGTCATTTTAGTGTTCATAGTTTTGATCTTCTTTTTCTTAAGTAAGTCCCTTTGACATTTCATATAATAATGGCTTGGTGATGATGAACTCCTTTAGCTTTACTTGTCTGGGAAGCACTTCATCTGCCCTTCCATTCCAAATGATAGCCTTGCTGGATAGAGTAGTCCTGGTTGCAGGTTGCCTTTCATCACATTGAATACTGCTTGCTAGTCCCTTCCTGCCTGCAAAGTGTCCTCTGAGAAATCAGCTGATAGTCCTATAGGCACCCCCCTGTAGGCAACTCTCCACCTCTCCCTTGCTGTCCCCAGGACTCTGTCTTTATCTCTCACCTTTGATATCTCAATCATGATGCATCCTGGTGTGGTCCCCTCTGGGTCCAGCTTGCCTTGGACCCTCTGTGCTTCCCAGACCTGTATGTCCATCTCCTTCACAAAATTTGGGAAGTTTCCCTCATTTTTTTAAATTCTTGCTTCCTCATTCTGCACTGGTTGACTGCTTTTTCTTCCTTATGTTCCAAATCACTGATCTGAACCCGTTTCCTTCTCTTCACCATTGGTTTTGTGTGGATTTTCCTTCATTTCACTTAGCTTAGCCTTCACTTCTTCTCTTATTTGTTTGCCGTACTCAAGCATATCTGTCAAGCCTGTGAGCATCTTTATCACCAGTGTTTTTAATTCTGCATTTGTTTGGTTGTCTATCTCCTCATCTATTAGGCTGGCTATCTCCTCGTTGCTTAGTTCTCCCAATGGAACCTTGATCCGTTCCCCCTTTGGGGCCGTACTTCTCTGTCTTCTCATTCTGAGAGGTTCCTGTGTTTGTTTGCCTCCGTGTCCCAGGTAAAGCTGTCACTCTGGTTACGTTGTAAGGGGCGGAGCCTTAAGGATTCGTCAGTACAGGGCAACCTGTTTCACCACGTTGTGGCACTGTGCATGGGGGAGGGCCCGAGAGGGAACAATGCCGCCTGCCCAGCACTTGCCTCTTTTCCAGGCAGCTCTCCCACTTCTGCACCAGACTGGCGCCCCTCTAGCTGCTACCCTAGCCATCGTTCCCAGAGTGGGTGGGTCTGCGGACGTTCTAGGACCCTGGGGGCCCTTTAAACAAGCGGACTTTGCTGAGAGACCGCAGTTTCTGCCTCCACCCCAACCCTCACTGGTCTGCACAGTCAGAAGCAATGAGGCTTGATTTTCCCCGGTGCTGGGACTGTGAGCTGCTAGGTCCAGTGAGGACCTGGTAACGCTCCCCAGGTATCCCTCCTGAATTTAAAACGTGTGACTACGCTTTCTGCCAGCCTACCACTGCCACCAATGCTGCTGCAACCACACCACGTCCTCTCTGCCTCCGCTCCGCCCCTCCTACCTGTCTGGATGAGTATTTCTTCTTTATATCTTTGTTTGCTGGACTTCATGCAGTTTGATTTTCTGGAACTTCTGGCTGTTTCTAGTTTTGAGGTAGTTGTATTCCTTCTTAGTTGTGGAAGGAGACGCAGCATGTCTGTCTACACCTCCATCTTGGCCGTAAGTCAGCAGGTGGTTCTTATAATGCTATTGTAGTCATATATAGAACTGCTCATGTATATCTTCCAAAAGAGGGGGTCCAGGGTCTGAAATTTTAGTAATTCATAGAGTGGAGAAGTAATAGAGAAAAATTCGGAACCCATAGTCTACTGTAACCAGTCGAACCTAGAAATCCACAAAGCTACTGCTTAGCTGTGGGTCTAGGAAATTCCTGGCTTAGCGTAATTCTTTTTGGAGACAGCTGAATTCCTTCAGCACTTAGATCATGACCTAGGTAATGAATACTGTCTGAAGATAATTGTAATTTTTCCTTAGGGACTTTGTGACTTTTTTCAGCTAGCTGTTGCAGCAAATAAATGGAATCTTTCATGGACACCTTTTTTTGTTAACTGAGCACAGCAAGAGGTCATCTATACACTGTAAAAGGGTCAATTTTCCCAGGGAACTGGAGGATGTTTAGATCTTAGTGAAATACTTGGGAGAAATAAGAAGGGACCTCTGAACGCTTAAGGCATGACTGTTCAGGTATATTGTCCCTTGTTCCACATGAAGGCAAGTCGATGTTGCTGTGGGGGTACACAGGGATGCTATAAAGGGCCGAACAAAGGTCTACAACAGTGAACTGTTTTGAGTCTGGAGGAACTTGTGACAACAGAGGGTTTGGGTTTAAAACTGGGAAATGAGATAACTATGTTACTAAAAGCTCTCAATCCTGGACAAATCACCATCCTCGTCCTGTCCTTGGCACGGAGAATGGCGCCTCTGATAGTTAGGTCTCAGGCTGTAATGTCACTTTTGCCCTGGTTAATGTTGCTCAGTTGGTCGGAGCGTCAGCTCATAGCCAGAAGGTTGAGGGTTCAATTCTCGATCAGGGCACATACCTAGGTTGCGGGTTTAATCCCTAATCCAGGCACATGCAATCTCTGGTCTGGTCCATGCGCTAAGGAAGGCAACCAATCAATGTTTCTTTCTCTCCCTTCTGCTCTCTATAAAAGCTATGAAAAAAATGTCCTTAAGTGAGGATTTTTTTTTTTTTAAAGAGTCAAGTTTAATGGTAGCCCATAGATTTTCAGGCACTTCATTTAAATTGGGGGAGCTTTGTTGGAATTCTTCCTCTTCTATGTCAAGAAGAGGCTGTAAGGAACATAATAGATCAAGTTCAGGTTGGTCAGGAAATTCTATAGGAAGAGTTCCATTTGAAACAACATGTGGTAGCCCTTCTAATTTAGAGAAGAGGTATCCACCTACCAGATTGACTGGGGCTGTGTCACAGAACAAAGGGGGGATGTTTTTCAGTGAAGGGTCCCAGAGTCATTTGTACTCTTTGCGATAAAAATTCTCTCTAAATTTTATTAGATGCCCCGACTATGGAAAATTCCTTTTTTTACTCTAAGGGTTTTTTGTGCAATGAGGGTGGGATTTAAAGTAGAAATTTTAGTTTCCACGTGACTTTTCAAGGAAAGTACAGCAAGTCCTCACTTAACATCTGTAGTCCCTTGGAAACTGCAGCTTGAAACGAAAGGACTTAAAATGAAACCAGTTGTATCACAGGCTAAGTGATATAAACAGGAGTGAAGTTCCTACAGTATATTTCTGGTCGCAAAATCATCACACTTCTAAATAAAGACCCCACACACTCCTAATATTAAATATTGAAATAAATGTAAACTATACACACATTTAAGAAAGGTTAATAAAAACAGATAATTCTTTTTCAACCTGTTTATTCCAATTCAGGGTCACAGATGGCTCAGCAGCCCAGGATGCAAGGTGGGACCCACCCTGGACAGGACACCCTACCATCGCAGGACCATTGACACCCTCACTCACGCAGACAGGGACAATGTAGACATGACAGTTCACCTCACATGTACATCTCTGGGATGTGGGAGGAAACCAGAGCTCTCAGAGAAAACCCACCCAGATGTGGGAAGAACATGCAGACTCCCCACAGACAGTGGCCTCAGCTGGAAATTAATTTTTTTTCCATCAAGGTTATAATAAAACAACATTATTCAAGGACCAGCTATACTGGTCATAGCTTACTGGAGAACCCCTCAGAGCCCCATCAACTGTAGGGGAATCCTTGGAAGTAGATACGGGGACATTTATTTGAGTTGATGTTGAAAAGTTCGCATAGGGCCTTTAAGGACCATCTTTTTTCCAGTGTCCCAGTTTATTACAATTGAGACATCAATATCTGGGCTAGTGTTTGATGATGGATCCTAGAGGAGTGCAATTTGAGAGTCCCAGGTGTGATTTGGGGTCTCTGGCCCTGGAGCTGTGATAGTGATAAAGCTAATAGCTTGGTTGATTTTCGTTTTCCATCTTGCTCCAGGGTCCTTTCAAAATGCTCAGCTATAGTCATGAGTTCAGTTAGGCCAGTGTCCTCCCATCCTGTTTTCTGCCTTTTATCAGCCCACTAATCTCAGCAGATAAGCTACTTACCAAGTGAGCAGTTAGAGCGGGTTGGGCGACCCTATTTATCATATGGAACCGGAAAAGCCGTAGGAGAAGGGCTTCCAAGCAGGCTTCAAAGCCTGCCACAGATTCCTCTCTCCCATTGGCATGTTAGAATAACAGACCAATCAGTATGGGCAAGGTAGACTTTAGGAAGGGCTTGTGAAATTTCAGTTACTGTTTGCAAGCTCTTTCCAGTCAAGAATTTTGAATATCCTCAGTGGTTGTCCTTTGCTTCCTGCATTCATTTTTGGGCTTTCCTATGTTCTACCAACATGTATACACGTTGATAAAGATCTGGCAGGGTTTTTTCGTTTTTTGTTTTTGTTTTTGTTTTTCTTTTTTTGAGGGATTTAAAGTTATTATCAGGGCCTATGGCCCTGGACTGCCAGATCTCTTATTCAATGGATTTGTTTTCTGTTATAAATTCTTCCTTCCAGAGAAACAGGACTCTTAAACCTTACATGTGCAAACCTGGGTGGTTGATGTGTCTGTTAAAAACCTGCTACATGAGTTTCTTTTCATCTTTCTATAAAATTATTGCCATTGTAACCTGTAATTATGGTAGAAATATAAGTGTCCTGTTTCTCCATGGCTGTTTTGAGGTTCATAGTATGAAGGTAGTCGTTGTTAAAATTAAATCATTCATAGAAGGAAAAGCTAAATGACATTAAAACTTTTATGAAACATACAAAAAAATAAGTCTCATCTTTTGCAAGGATGCTTTTGCCTATTAGTGGTGACAAGTACCGATGGTTCTGACTTTCAAGGAAATACCTTGGAATAAAATATCATCATGTACATATTTGTTCCCATATTCATTTTCGTCTGTTTAGAAAGCTAGATATACTCTTTGAAGGGTATTTTCTAATAAAAAAATAGAGGGAAAAAACAGCCTCCATAGGAAAATACAAGTTGCTAACTAAGAATTATAGAGGCCCTATGACGCTGTTCTGTCACCTCAACTCTGGACATTTGTGGTTTTCTGGGGCCTGCTGCTAAAAATGAGTTCACATTTCACTTTATTAGCCCTAACTCCTTCTCCAAAGCAGACTTTGAAGAAAATGGGCAACAATGAGGCGAAGCAAGGAAGATTGTTCCACACTGAGAGGCCTCTGAGCCACAGGGCCTCTGGGGCCAGTTCTGATAGAGACTCAGCAAGAAATGAGGAAAGTGGAAATGCACTCACAGGGAAGCTAGAGTGTATTTCTGAGGGAACTTCGAGAGACAGAACCAGAAAGCAAAACCCAAAGTGCCAGTGTAGAAAAGACATCAGATTTGTGTTGAAATTATCTTTAGGGTAAAAGAAAAGAACACTAAGATTAGATGAGCTATTTAAAAGTGGTGAATAAGAAAGCAATGAAAAACTTGAGATTTACACACACACACACACCCCATCCTGCCCTCTTCACATTCTCTAATCTGTATGGGGTGACCATGGATCATCGTTCTGAAAAGAAAGCCCACCGAAATCCAAACTATAGCAGTAGTCGTCCTGGGCCACTTGCAAATTTGACTTCTGTTTTAGTTGATCAAGGAGGATGAGTAAGATCCCTGAGGCTGAAGAAAGAAAAGGTAATCTCTGATGTTTACAAAGGGGAAAGAGAAAAGTAGAACTTCAGGCTTGGAGAAAGTATCCAGCAACTTACAGAAATAAATTGAGGTCACTTTCAGGTGGTACAGTGAGATTCAGGGATTTCTTTAGTGGGCTGCTTTTCTTAAATGAGGGCACATAAAAATGTGGGAGGAATTATACTGCTTTAGCCTTGTTCAGCTCAAATATCTTATAGCCAAGGATTCCTAACCTTTTTTAGCTTGTTTGTATATTTTCGTTTTACTATAGAATAGGTTTTAAAATGCAGAAAATCAGATCAACATCCATGTGCCCATCACCTGTAATTAACTAATTTTGTTAATTAACATTTTTTTTCAGTTGGTTTATATCTTTATTTTTTTAAAGAAATCTCTAAGTAATAATGAATCGTATCTCTTACCAATCCCATTCTCTTTTTTTCACTCTGTCTGGGTGCAAATCACTATCAAGATTTTAGCTTTCTTAACCTTTTGTGGACCTTGGGCCCCCTAGAGCAGAACACCCTTTCCCTGCTTCCCCCACCCTCATCAAAGAAACAGCATACACACAAAATGGTCCTTAAACGCTTAAGAGGGTTGTCAGACCCAAACGCCTAGCTGGATCCTTTTGGAACTGAGGCTCCAAATTGAAAACCCCTACTTGGGGAATCCTTTTCTTTGAAGAATCCAGTTAGCAATCAACAAACAATTTGGGCAGAGCCAGCTCCTTGCTGCTCTGGGAGCTGCTTTATGAGGTACTGGACATGACCATTTGAGCAGTGCTGGCCTCCTGCATTTGCCGTTTGCTGGTTTTTCATAGAAGGTTTGTGTTGTGGGGCAAAAGGCAACCACTTTACCCCTGCAGCAATCGGAGTTCAATATTGCTGCAAAAGCAGTATTGACAGGGTTAAAATTACCCTTGCTTCCCACGAGAAGAAAGTTAATTTGGTTCTGTCTGTGCCTGCTATTAGAAATCATATTGATTTAATCGCAGAACAAAAATAGAACTTCTTTCCCCCTGCTTTATCGAAATAGGTTACTTTGTCACATGACTATTTCCTTTCTGAGAGCCATGGTGTATACAGAAGTGGTTCTCTTTCTTCATCGAGGCTCTTTTGAAGACAGAAGTCCTTCACCACTCCACTTAAGTGATGTGACTCTCCCCACCACACCCTAAACATTTTTTTCAGCATTATTGAGGTATAATTAATATGCAGTACACATAAAGTGCACAATTTGAGTATCAACATATGAATACATCTGTGAAAGCATCACAACAATCAAAATGAACAGAGCTATCACTGCTCAAAACTTCCAGGCAGCCGCTGATCTGCTTTCTATTATAAACTTGTTAGCATTTTCTAGACTCTTATATAGATGGAATCATATAGCATGTGCTCCTTTTTGTCTGGCTTCTTTCACTCAGCATCAGCTTGTTCCATTCCATCCATGTAGTGTGTATCAATAATTTGTCGCCTTTTATTGTTAAATAGTATTCCACCATGTGGTTGTGCCATAATTTGTTTATAATCCTATTGATTGACGTTTGGGTTGTTTCTAGGTTTTGATTATTACAAATAAAGCTGCTAAGAACATTCTATAGTATTAAAGAACAAAAAGTTCATCCAAGTAAACCTGAAGATCTAATTGGCTTTATTGAGCAATCCATGAATCGGGGCAGCATCCTATCTAGCAAATAGAAGGGAATGCCAAACAGTTGTATAAAACTAAAGGGTTTTTTATAGGCACAAATTGGACAGGCTAAGAAAGTCATTAGCAAAAGAGAAAGGGTTGTTTCAAGTAAGGGCACCTTTCTTCAGGAGGGAAGGCAGCAGGGGTCTTGTCAGGAAATTCCTTCCTGGGTGGGGTTGAAACAACAATTAAGTCTCGGTTTTCTGTCCTGGGGGCAGGTGGCTCTGCCTTGGACCTGTTGTTTCTTTTTCTTAAGAATATACAAGTCTTTGTGCCTGTACATGTTAATTTCTCTTGCATAAATAACTAGAAATGGAATATTTATGTCATAGGGTAGGTATGTTTTTTAAGGTGTTAGGAAACCACAAAACTGAATGTTAAAGTGGTTATACTATTTTACATTTACATCAGCAGTGTATGAGAGTTCTGATTGCTCCACATCCTTGTTAACCCTTAGAATGGTAAGTCTTTGTAATTTTAGCCATTCTAATAGGTATGTAGAGTTACCTCATTGTGTTTTTAATTTATACTGTTGAACATCTTTTTACATACCTGTTACCTTCTGCATGTTTTCTTTGATGAAGTGTCTGTTCAGAACTTTTGCCCATTTTTTATTGAGTTGTCATATTATTGAACTTTTGGAGTTCTTTATGTTTTTAAGATAGGAGTTCTTTGTCATATATATTTTCTGCAAGTAGTTCTTCACAAGGTCTTCTGGTCCATGAACATAGTATATCTCTCCATTTATTTAGATCTTCTTTAATATTATTTTCAACAATGTTTGTAGTTTTTAACATTCAAATCTTGCAATCTATTGTCAAATTTAATTCTAGTATTTCATAACTATTGGTGCTATTATAAATTTAATTCCCAATTTAACTTTTAAAATTTAATTCCCAATTTTATTGCTTGTATATAAAAATATAATTAATGTTTATTGAATTTATGTCTTGTGACTTTGCTGAACTCATTTATTAGTTCTAGAACTTCTTTTTTACAGATGCCTTAGAATTTTCTACATAGACATTCATGTTGTTTCTGAACAAATACAATTTCTCATCTCTCCTGTCATCTGTGTGCCATTTATTTCTTTTTCTTTTTTCACTGGCTAGGAATTCTAGTACAATACTAGTAGAAGTGTGAGAACAGACATTTTGACCTTACTTTTGATCTTAGCAGAAGAATATTCAGTCTTTCACCATTTACTATAAGTCTCCCCACCATATCTTTAACTCTTTGCTTATTCGTGTTGTATTGGACATGGTAGAGAAACCATTTAACACACCTATGGACTATTTGGCTATTCAGACCTTGAGTGATAACCATTATTCACCTGATAACCTTATAACATGTATTGTTTCAGACATATATTGTATAAGCCTTTTATAATTAAGTGGTGGTAAATGCTACCATTTGAGTTTAGAGCAGTGGTTCACAACTTTGACTGTATATGACAATCAGCAGGGGAACTTAGAAAATCTTGATGCTCAGGTCATACACCAGACCAATTCTATCAGTAACATTGATGGAATTATATATTAAATTATATATTTATACAGTCCTTACTACAACTCTATAACAAAAGAACTGTTATGATCACTCAATTGGTAAGTAAAGTTTAGAAAGGATAAGTAACTGGGCCAGGGTTACACAGGCACACTGACTCCAGACCCTACATATAACCAAATTGCTTTCCCATTGCTATGTTAGAAAGTAAAAAGCACTTAGCCCCTCCTTCCCATCTCTCCATGGTTCTAGTGTTGTTTTGGAACTGGTCTAGGAAGCCACCATATTAGGAATTGTTCCAGTAGTGTGTTGGTCTCTTACAGTCATCCATTTATTTGTTCACCTCTTCACAGGTCTGTACTGAGTTCTTAGTATCTGTGTAGAGATGTGTGTCTATCCTAGGGTGAGATAATGAATAATTGAAATCATAGTACAGTAGCAAATATAAATTTGAAAGATTGTAAGAGAAAGGAGGATAGGAATAGATATATATGAAGTGATGTTCAAAAATCTTTGACCAGTCAGTCTGAGTATGTAAACATTCTCTTTATGCTCTGGTATATCTGGGCTGATCAAAGTATAACCCATTGGCTCCCAGCACTAGATTTTTTACCACATTTCTTACCACATTTGTCTTCTTTTTTTTTTTTTTTTTTAAGATTTTATTTTTAGAGAAAGGGGAAGGGAAGGAAAAAGACAGGTAGAGAAACATCAATGTGTGGTTGCCTCTCACATGGCCCCCAGCTGGGGACCTGACCTGCAACCCAGGTGTGTGCCCTGCCTGGGAATTGAACCGGCGACCCTTTGGTTCACAGGCCAGTGCTCAATCCACTGAGCCATACCAGCCAGTGCTGTCACATTTTTCTTATAGTTATGACATGAAGGAGTTAGGCCAGGGTTCAAAAGTCATCTTTTTCAGACTCCTGAGAATGAATATGTACCTGGCTAGGTGAAAGAGGGGATGGGATACCAAGAAGGGAATTAATATTCAATGAATGCCTACTATGTCTCATTGAGCAAGATACTTGCCATTTATTATTACATTTGATCTTTATGGCAGCCCTGAAATATAGGCATTACCCCAGTGTCACAAGCAGAAAACAAGTTCTAAGGGGTTCAGTAGTCTGCCCAGTCACAAACCAGTTGCAGGCAAAGCCAGGTTCAAACACAGATCTTTCCAATCCCTGAGCCCATGCCTCATTCCCTGCTCAGAGGCTCCAAAATTGTCTAGAAGGAGACAGCGGTTGTGCTTTTCTCCGGAATGTCTAAAACATTTCTAAATCTGAAGATTACCATTGCACAACATGGGAGGAGATGAAGCAAAGAATGTTGGAAGAGGAATTTTGAAATTAGGAAGGAACAAGTGGGTATAAGTCAGAATGTAAATCCATGGCGAAGGTTGGTGAGGAGCTCTCTGTCCATTTCTTAGTACTGTTCTGGAATGAATTTGGGAAGAATTCAGCTGGGATGCCTTTTAAGTTAGATTGTGGGTTGCAGTTCCAATATATATATTTTTAACACCACAAAAAAAAAAGCAACAGACATTTTTACAAACCTTTGAACTAGTTCAAAAGAGGGAAAGTCTGTGACTTTTCCCCCAGAAGAGCTTGCAGTGAAAATGTTAGAAATGGATCATTCTTTTAGGAACAACCCTCCTAATTAGTTGGTTATTGTTGCTGTCTTGATGATTTTGCTCCCAAGACCCCATCTGAGTGATAACATTTCTTCTTCTGGTACCACATTTGTTTTGTCACAAGTTCCAGCTGACCCATGGCCTTGGGCTTTTGTGTCCACTCAGAGTGTTCTTGGGTAATGATGGGTAATTTTCGTGTGCATGTCTATATTTTATGTACAAGCAGAAGTACAAATAAAGGACAATGGAGGTATAAATAAAGGTCAAATAAGGTTTTTGTCTCCTCTATGATCTTAAGGAAATATGTCAGAAAGGACTACAGAGAAAGCCCTGGCCCGCTATTATTTCTCATATGAGACTGAAGATCAGTGAGTTTTACATGTTTTCCCCAGGATTCTGCAGTCACTTGGTGACAGAGTTACAACCTAAAACCAGAATGTCCAACTGTGCCCACCAGTAAGAGTGTGCTTTCTATCGCAATGGTTGCCATCTTCCTTACACATTTGGCTTGTTTTTCACTTGTAGGTTCTTCAGAAACCAACCCCGGAACTCAAGCACCAGCTGGCTGCTCTCTCCAAGCGAGTCGCCGGCGCTGTGACTGAGCTCATTCAGGCAGCAGAAGCCATGAAAGGTAGGGTGGACCCTCCTGTGTCCTTCCGTGGGGCACCACCCCAAGGCAGTGCCAGTACAGCAAACTGAGCAAAGACAACATGCAGCAACACAAGCCCTCTTGGCCTATGCAGTCAGAAGGAATATAGTGAGGTACTTTTTTTTTTTAAGCAAATAGGAATAGAATTAGATTTAAAACGTCATATTCTCCTGAAGCAAGTCTTTTCTCCAGTCTTTATGTTAAGGACTTAAATGGCTTAATCTAGAGGTCCTCAACCTCCAGGCCATGGGCCAGTACCAGTCTAGGCCTGTTAGGAACCGAGCCGCACAGCAGGAGGTGAGCTTGAATGTAATGTGCTTGAATGTAATGCACTTGATTCATCCCAAAACCATACCCTCAAACCCCCCGCCAAGGTCCATGGAAAAATTGTCTCCCATTAAATGGATCCCTGTTGCCCAAAAGGTTGGGGACCAATGGCTTAATCCATCTAGAACTGTTCACGTCTCTTTTAAAGGTCTCACCACTTATTTTTTCTGTGTTTTCTTTCATCAGAATACTTATTCTTATTTAAATACTATCCTTCATGTTTAGAAAATGATGCTTTCTGGGTACATTGTTGGCACACCCCTTCATGATTCCATAGAAGCAATTAACTCACCAGGGAAAGGTTTTCTCACCAGTGTCTCTTTGTTTGAATTGAGGTGACTGGCCATTCCTCATGAGTGCCCAGGAGAAGAGCATAGTAATCCTCTTTGTGCTCAGCATGGTCTCAAGTCTCCTGAGGTTGCTTGCTTTTAGTCATGGGCCCTAAGTTAGAGGTCAGAGTCATGTTAAAGCTGGCCTTGATCCATTAAATACTGATTTTTGAAACTATCACTGATGACTGCTCCTTGGTAGGGCTGTATGCACAGCTGGTGTAGAAAACCAGAATTAGACAGGTGCCCCTCTGCACCCAGCTGCTCTCTGAGAGCCAGAGAGTCAATCCCCTAGGACAGTGCACCTACTAGGCTCATGGAACTTCTCTGCATGCAAGTCCAGATACTCTTTGTAATTAAGCCAGTACCCTGAGGTTCACAGCTACCAAGAATGACCCTGTTTGGACTGATTTTTAGGAACAGAGTGGGTGGATCCAGAAGACCCAACCGTCATTGCAGAAACAGAATTACTGGGGGCTGCAGCATCCATTGAGGCTGCTGCTAAGAAGTTAGAGCAACTGAAGCCAAGAGCAAAACCAAAAGTGAGTGTCCGTGTGTGGCTGTTTGTCTGTGTTGGTAGGTCTTCCGATGTATGGCTGTGAAACAGAACTAGGTCTGCTGCAGGGAGCTCCTCTTATTCTGAGTGGTTAGCAAACTACAAACCTGCTCTACCTGTCCAGCACCTTTTTACAGGGTATGGAAAAAACCCAGTGGGAGAGTTAGGTTAACCACCCAGAAAAATACCTTTGGATATCCAGAGGAAGAATGAGACATTTACAATCTTGATTTAGTTCCATTATAGATATAAAGCAGGTATTGGATGCTTCCTTTAAAAAGTCCCTATTACTGAATGTGAGATTGTCACCCTCAGATTTTCTAGTTTCCATATGCCTTTAATAGAGAAATAGCAACACTGGGTCTCTCCTTTTCTAAAAAATTAAAAGAAGGCCATATGACTCTCAAAAGTGCACCCAATAATTAAATTTTTCAGTATATGCTGGAGACTGTGATTGGATAATGTGTGTTCTCCAGCTGTATTTGTCATCTAGATAAGTGTTTAGAACTTAAGACCATGAATATGTGTTAAGAGAAAGAGCCATTAAGTTTGTGCAGTAGGGAGGACAATTATTAAGTAAAAAGGGTGGTGAGCTAGTGCTGTCTGGGGGCAAAGCCCAACCCTGTTAAGAAGCTATAACCACCCCACCTTGAGAAGATAGTAGAACCAGAGGAGGCCTCTTTTTTGGTTTATTCAAGCAAGTTTCTTCTGGTACCTGTAACCTTACCTCCCTTCCAAGGACCCAAATACATTGGGAAATAAAATCTGACCTTTCCCCTCAAAAAAAGTTGAGCCCCTCAGTTTATGTAGACCTTGATCAAATTCTACCTTTTTTTGTGAGACCAAAAGAGGGAGTGTGAGTGCCGGAATACACCAAACCGCCCCAAAGCAGTGCCTGCCTGGGTCAGTGTTGTGTGTCAAGTACACGTGAGCAGACAGTGAATCTGTTAAGCTGGGGAACATTCTTAAAACCATGGAAATCTTAGACCCAATCTCCTAAGAGTCACTCTAGACTCGGTAAACACATTTACAATTTTTTCTCATCAAAATGTAATTGAAGAGTTTTGGCTTCTGATTTTGGGATTTCTCAAGGTTCTCTTCACTGGCATCTAACCTGAGGATCTCGGGTTATCTGACAATGAGTTTTTCTTAACAAACTTAAGAGCTAAGTGAGGGTATAGGAGCAACTCCATTTCCTGGTTATATCTGTTTCTGCTTTGTAAATCAAGCTAGTTGTGAATGGAAAATGTACTTTCAACTTAAAAAGCAAACAGCCATCATTGACTAATATCTAGAGAGCTCATGCTTAATTTGTTTTTCCTTTTCCATACATGATTTATAACAAGTGGCCTCTCTTGGGAAAGCTTCTGCCTGCTAATGCTGAAGTCCTGTCAGTGGACACTCATTCTCCTTGAGAATTAGTCTGGTACTCATTTAACATTAACATGTCACCATATTCCAAGAGCTCCTGTTGCAATCCTGTTCCCTTTGTCCTTTTGCCAGGTCCTTCTGCATCCTTGTCTGTCTCTGAATCTGGGTTTCCCTCTACCGGCTGTTTATTGACCTGACGAGTTTCGATCTGAAAAACAAAGTTATTAGAGTTTCTACCCAATAGGATTGTTGTTATAACAAATGAGCTAACTTAAGAACACAGTGCCTGGTATACAGTAAGACTTAGTAAGCAGTAACTGTGTCAGTCTCACTGAACATAGGCTTTGGGGACTTTTATCTACTACCTCCTAGGAAAGTGCCTGAAATAAAAATTATTCCGTAGAACCATGAGCTGATGGCCTAAGCACAAAGAAGAAGAAAAAGAAGGAAGAAAGAAGAGCAAAACAAAAGGTTCCGTTGATTGGGTGCCAAGCATGTGCCAGGCAATCTTCTAGGCGCTTTACGTGGGTTAACTCATCTGGTCCTCACAAGTCTGTGAGGCAGCACTGTTGCCATCCCTGCTCTACTGATGCAGAATCAGGCAGGTTACCTGGCCAGTGTCGGGGGGCCAGGCCTGAGCTGACAGCAGTGTGTGTGGGTGGCAGTTCTAGTCCGGACCAGTCCTCTTGGCCCACCCAGTGTCAGAGAGGCTGGTGCAGTCCCACGGGAGAGGTTTTCAGTTTGCCCATACCCTTGAAGCCATTAATCCCAGCTCTGGAATCTGTCCTGAGAATGAAATCCAAAAAGGAAAAAAGTTGTGTGTGTGTGAGAGGGTTGTTCCTTTCACCCTTGTTTGTAGCAGTGAGAAGCTGGACGTGTCCTGAATGTCTCCTTGAAGGAAAAGGATGTGGCTATTAAAAAGAATGGTTGATAAGATTATGTAGCATCAAGATGCTCATAGAATAATGTAAAGTTTAAAAAAGAGAAACAATACAAAATTGTGTACTTGTATGGTTACAACTCTGTAAAAATCACTTGCATATGAAGGAGACAGGTGGGGAGTCTATAAGAATGGTGGAATTGGGGTGGTGGGAGGGTCTAATGAGAGCGCGTAAATTAATGATGGCTGCTAACGTGGGCACATGGTCACGTCCCACACTACTCAGGATCATTCAGCCTTCATGTTTACAGTGTTGGTTTTGTTTTGTTTTAATGGAGAGCTGAGATATCCTTTGAGTAAGGTCCTAGTTAGCCTAACTGTTAATTTGAGTCCCTACGTTTCGTTATGGAGCCACCTGCTTTAGGTCTCTCCCATCTTCCTATTAGGAAGGGTGCTTGGAACTTCTAGAGTGCTTGAGAGTAATCTGAAGTCTCTCTCTGCCCAATGACCAGAGGCTCCCACCATATAGTTTATATTATCTATAAAACTGTTTTGAGGAAATCATCCACCAAAACCAAAGCTTTTGTGAAAATACCTTTCTGTTTACCAGACAGGATGCTGCCTGATTCATGAATCAGTCAATAAAGCCATTAGCACACACACAAAAATAAAACATAGTTTTTGTTACCTGTCTGGGAATGCCATCTGCTTTGTGGTAATATCTGCATGAATAAAATATCTTCCTTGGCTTTATAAAGGAACTTATTTCCCCAGCTTAAAAAAAAAATCCCATTTTTACACCCAAATCAACCGATCTATTGAGATTAATCTCTTTTCTCCATTCCCTCCCATAATCTGAAAAGATAAAACAAAACTTAGGATAGCTGTGAATAAGCAATCGCTATGAATCCCCATTTCTGTACCTCTACACACAACACATAGCCCTCAGTAGGGGGTGAGCACACTGTCCTTCCATAACTAGGCAGCATTTGCACTGCTTTGAGGAAGAGTTTCGGGGATGGGCAATGTTTTTGTTTAAATTGTTTTGCTCACCACATTCTCAGGTTGCCTATTTTAAAAGTAGAATAGTCTGTGGTTTATGAAGATGATTCCTGGTTTATTCCCACTTCAGGCCCTTAACACTTAAGCACCTCTTTTTTGCCTGGAATCTCCCAGACATGAATAACGAACAAGTTTGCACCATTGAGTCCACCGTTTGCTTGGGAAGATGGTATAGAGGCCAAATGAGCATGTCGGCGAGCTCTGGTGCACGTGCCTACAGTATCGCTCATGGCGCCGATTCCACACTTGCAGACAGACTGTGCTCCACAGACAGGTAAAGGGGTTGCAGTGGTGACCACCCCCCACAGCGCAGCCTGCAGTACTGTGCCTATTCTCGAGCTCAGTCAGACCTGGATGCCTTTTCTGCAGGCCTCTGTGTGATATGTTTGATATATTAGGTTGTTATTTAATCCAACTATATATCAAACATATTCCTACAGTGTCTTGCCCTGTCTCCGGGGGTTCCTAATACAGTTTTAAGGCAACAGGAAAGAATATGTTAAAATCACAAGTAGACTTGGAAAATGGAGTGTTCATTACATTTCATTATGTTATATTCCATTTCTTCTTGTAGCATTGGAAACCTGTACCAGTATTGCTAGATTATTGTATTATAGAAAGAAATCATAATTATTGATGTTCCAAAAGAGCTTGAGATGCTATGTGCAGCTTAGTTTTTGCAGTGATGAATCCTCAAGGGACATGCTCATTGGAAAAGTGGAAGGTTCTGCCCCATGTCTGTGACATGAAATAAAGGTCAGGATTATAATCTCCAAACACATCTAGGCTTATATTTCATTTTAGTTCATTTGTACCCTGATCTTCAATTTAGAAATTAGTAATTTTCATCATTGAATTTTCATCAAAAACTCAAGCACAAATCAACTCTCTAACTTTTCCTTTCCACCTATGGTAACAAAATGTGTAAACCAAATCAGCCATACCAGCTGTATGGATGATGAGTCACTGGGCTTCATGCAAGCCTTGGTTAGGACTAAATATATCTAATAAAGATAATGCAGTGTGGACTGTACTCTCTGTCTGTTGAATTTCCTGTTATAAGTTAACTTGTCAGTAAAAGTTGACAATATTTAGACTAAGCCGACAATCAGAAAGTAATTCCATAGCCTAATTGGGTGCAACAGGAAGTTCAAGATTATGAAATATTTTTTCTGGCACAGAACTGCCTTCTTCGGCTGACTTTGACCTCTCCCTCCTAGAAGAGCCGGTGAGGTATGTGTGAGTGCGTTCTGATCTCTCTCAACAAAAGACTGTGAACACTGCTTCCTGGAAAGAGTACTATCATGCTAATAGCTCAACTTTTGGGCAAGGTGTTCTTTTAGAGTGCTCCTGTGTGTAGGTAATATCCCTCACAGGTGGTGAGCCAGTGGATTGAACAGGTGGCTCAGGAAGGCTTCCTTTGGTAATGTCTAGGAGCCATCTCTAAGTTGCTTGGGGTGAATGCAGAGTGACAGGTCACTGCAGCGGTGACAGCAGAAAAGCAATGACAAGGGGGGAGCTAAAAAGCAGAGCTCATCCTCGGAATCTTTTTCCACTGAGAAGTGACCCATGAGTGTGTGTCAGCAGGAGCTCTTGCAGACAGTTTTCAAGATGCTGGCAAAATCAGTGCCGACTTCACCCAGCTAGAGAACTTTGGGGTTTTCAGTGCAGTTGAAGCTATTTGACCAAAATGGCAAATGGTCAGGGAAAAGAGATGGCAAATTATTATGAATAAAGAAAAATGCAGTTTTAAAAGAACCTTAAGGTAAAGCTCATTCATTACAATTGATGTGGTTTTCATGTTTCTTTTGGTAATTTTGCTATAGATCAGCATGCTATACTGATTAATTGGGTGCATAAGAAAGGCAACCAGATGATCAGGGAGCAAGAAAAGCAGATGTAGTATTTTCTATATGGCCAAAGTGTGGACTCTGAGCTTATCTGCTACTGATTGGTTCCAGGCCAGGAGATGTGTGGGGTGTGAAAAGCAAAGGTGTGTGGGGAACTCGGCCTGCACATGTTCTCAGGGAGCTCCCTACTAGTAGAACCGTAGTAGTTCCTTGTCAGACCCTACTCAGACACACACAGGGTTCATATCAAGGTGTTCATGTGTAACAAATTTATCTGATTAACCCTTGAAAGAACTCTGTTACCTTTTCTTTGTCCATGTTTCCTATATAGACATTCAAGTGCCTTTTTTTCTGAGAGAGCATGACAAAATCTTTAAGAGTTTTTCCATCAAACAGAAATAGCAATCACAGAATCATTTCAATGGCATTACTTTTTACTTTCAAAAAACGTGCTAAAACAGTGGATACTATGGGAAAACGACTCCCAAGATACTGGTGGTACAAGCTCAGACCTTTTCCAATGGATACTGCGTGAGTGTGCGTTTGCTCCACATCTGGATGCGGAAGGTGGTCCCTCCCCAGGTTGCAGGCATAACCATGTCAGTGCTTTCTATCTGTCACCCACTTTATCTGTTAACAGTTTCCCTGGAACTTTCCCTGGGGAATGGAGGGTGTCAAGGCCCTGTGTCAAGATCTAAGCCCTTCTCAGTTCCATTTGTTCTAAGAGGTTTCCCTTTTATTTGAACTATTTAGGATAGTGGTCCTAAAAACACCCTCCCATGAGTTCTCCAAAGAAGAAGCTGGTCTGACTCTGGTGCAGTTGGGTCTTTGGATACAGGCTAAGGTCTCCCCCAAGGCACCTCTCAATTCCATTCCAGAAGCAAATAGTAGCAGCCAAACTCACTACAGAAAAAGGAGAAACGTGGCTGCCTGTTCCACTCAGCTTCCAACTGGCAGGAAATGCCTCCCTCGCATTGCAGAACGCCTTGGTTTGGCTTCCTTTTTTCCCTCGGGGGCATTTGAATTATATTCAGAATGTTCATACTTTATATATATACACATATATATCTCCAAAGAATGTTGTTAAGTTTCTGATGTGCTATGACCTTGTTTCTCGTGGCAAACATTCTGCAGGACTTTCAGTGACACCGAACAAAGCATGATTCCTAACTGGGAGGATGGCACCACGAGTTGTATTGGTTCTGTGGCCAGTCGTGAGAAAAGTCGTGACTATTTATCAGCTCTCAGCAAGGCATCTCTCAGAGGTTTCATGGAGGAAGACAGAAATTGGGGCAGTGACCCTTTGGCCATATCCATATCCTATGGGTGACTTCTGCTCCTTTGCCTCAAGTTCATTGAGAGAAGGGGCTGCAGGGTTGCAGGAGTGTGATCCACAAAGAAAAGGGAAAGAAAGAGGATGGAACTGCTCTTCCTCTGCCCTGCACTTGCCCTGGGACCTGTCAGGGAGGATGGGCCTGGGGCAGATTGGTAAAGGCACTGCAGGAAGGAGGCCAGGCTCCTCCATGAAGAGGCCAACAGAGAGGAAGGAAGAGAAACAGTATTCCCTGCTTATTTTAGTCAGTGCCTTCCAAGAAGGGTTTAATGTGAAACCATAACTTTTCTCAGCTGAAGGACCAGGAGGGTTGAGTTGCTCCTCAAGTTATGGACGGAAAACTGATTGGTACCAGAGAAGGGGGAGCGAATTCCCCAAAGTCACGGCCAGAAAGTGCAGATCAGTGACTAAAACCCAGGTTATCCATCTTCTGGTTGGGTGTTGAGGGAGAAGCTGGAAGCAGTGCCAATCTGTATCATGTGTCACTTGATACTTCATTTATCTTGGATTTGTGTTTTTATTTATAACTATTTTAGGTTTTAATCAGAAACAACAGGTAGAACTGTTATTAGAATTATGAGTGGAAAATAACATTCAGAAAGGGAAAACAGACTAGCTTAGCCCAAAGCCTGAAAAAAACAAGACCACAAAAAATATATGTAGTAGTAGAAATAGTAATGAAATTAATTGCTAGTCGTCGGCAGCCGTCCGTCTCGAGAGACGATGGTGTAGCTTCTTAAGAGTCTATCTGCACCGCCGAGAATGGTTGTGCAGTCCGACTCGGGAGTGACACGGTATCTGTCTCCTCCCGTGTTGAATCGACATCTTACGATGACGCTGGAGTGTCCTCTCCAGTGAAGCTGAAGCTACAGAGCCTGGGCAGGGTGATATGAAGGGTCTGCTGTTGCCCATGCAGCAGACCCCCCCCCCCCCCTCTCTTCGCAGCTGAAGGATCCAAGGGAAAGACGGAGTCAATACAGCTTGGTTTCAGGTGCGCTGTAGGAGTTGCCAGTGTTGACTACAACATCAAACCGCCTTAGGGACTCCGGCTCCGAATTTTCTGTCGGGGTTTACTCCCTTAGCCTTTCCCCTGAAGAGGTATGCCGCAAGGCAGCGGAGGTTTTTTGGAATCAGAGTTTTCCTTCTCTGATGTACCCTGACTGGAAGATCGAACCAGCGACACTTAGCTCGCAGGCCGACGCTCAATCCACTGAGCCAAACCAGCCAGGGGGAATTGCTAGTAGTCAATTAATATTTACTGAGTCAGTTTTGCTCCATGTATATTAGTACATTATTTGTAACAGCCTGTCAAATAGGAGGGAAGGAGGTTGCAAAAATGAATGAATTGCTGCAAAGACTGTCCTCAAAATCCTTTAAAGGCAGATGATACTATGAAAATGAAGAAAAGCCTCCCATTTTCTGTTCCTTTCCACCCTTATTTCCCCTCCCCTGCCCCAGTGGGAACTTCAGCTCCCTAAACTTTAGACCAATTGGAGTAAAACACTCAAAGCTCTCCAGATGTGCGGAGCAGGCAGCAAAGAGTCAACCCAGAGTGTGGCCTTTCCCTGAGGGAGTTAATGCACCAGACCTCTATCTTTTTAAAAGGGAAGCTCTGTGTAAGATCGCCAAACAAGAAAAAGATCAGCAAAGGGGTGCTTAAACCAATCTCAAAGCTACCCAAAGACCAAGGTGGGGAGAAACCCACCCTTGGCTAGTCTGCTAGATATTTCAGGAAAGACAATTGTTATGAGTTAGTGGTGACCTGGCCAACAGCCTTTTCAAGTGGAGGGGAGAGGGGAAAAGAACATGGTACCAAAGAAGAGAGAATAGATTCAGGTCTCAGAGGCTGCAGCTAACACCTTCATAAAGCAGAAGAGATTCTTAGTTGCACATCTGTTATTTTACCCCGTACTGTTTTATTGAGAGCCTCTTTGTAAAATGCTGAAAATGCCACTGTGTTTACATTTGTACGTGCCTGACTAAGTGTCACCAACTCTGCAGGCCACTTGAGGATGCAGGCAGAGTGTACAATGAACAAGCCACGGCTTTAAACGGACTGGAGGCTGTGCATGGTTGTGCATGCCTTCATCCCCCAGGAATCAGGAATGGACAGTTACTGATGTGGATGCTTACTTGATGCCTTTCTCCTTCTCTAACCATGTAAATTGTCCTCTGGCTGAACTCTAGAACTCAGAAGACTCATTTTGAATAAATACATTCATTCACCAAGCCTTTATCACATGGGCTTCTCTGTCTGATTTTGTGCTCAAGAGACATAAGTTGAATAAAACACAGTCTGTGCCCTGGAGGAGATGAGAGGCTGATGGGATTCAGTTAGTGAGTGTCTATTTTTCCTTAACCCAGGCCAGCATTTCCCACAGGGTTGGCCAGAATGCCTCTGTTAGAAATACAGGTTCCCAGGCCTCACCTCAGACCTACTGGAACACAGTCTGCAGCTTTAACCAGATGCTCAGGTGATTCTGCAAAAGCTATCAGAATAACCCGTTTAATGAAAGTATTTCCTTAAGTTCATTGCCTTCACTTGATGTGAGTAGCTTTAAAGAAATATAGCATTAGTTATAATTATTTTAACAATCTTAATGGCTCCAATTGTTGGGGTGTGAGGGGGAAGGAAAAACTCAGGAGTGAAAATTTCACTCAGTCTTCCATAAATCACAGGGATAAATTCGGGAACCATTGGTTAGATCAGTAAAATCTCTCAGCTGAAGAGTGTCTTAAGAGACCAACCAACGGAGCCTCTCTGGTGGGTAGCAGAGAACGAGGAATCAGTGAGGGAGCCCGACCACCCAGCCCATGGTGCCCTGAGTCTCCAGATTCCTCGCCTAGGTCTCCTTACAGCAGCTTCTCCCCAATATCCCAGCTACAGTAGGGTTTGGCCTGTTAACAAATCCTGCATTTTAACTGTGATCCTTTTATTTAAAACAGTCCTTCAAAGACTGAGCCAACTCTGTTTCTCTCCTTTTTCGTACTGTGGTTAAGCAGTGTGCGTCCTGCTCTCTTCTCCGGCCGCCCTCACCGCCCTTCTCCCAGATTCTAACCTCTGTGCTGGTGGGAGCAGAAGCTAATGGGACACCCTGACTGGGGTGCTTGGCTTCTCACCAAGCCTCCTGGGCATGGGGAGATCCCATTTCGCTGAGGCTAGAAGTTGTATGCTACAAGGAAACCTCAGGTGTTGACGTCAGTCTGCAGCAGGAGAGACGGGGTGGGGGTTAGTACTAATGATCAACCTGGCCTGCAGAAAGGCCTGGATCCAGCGACAGGTGGCAGCTTTCATCAGGGAACTGCCCAAATGGCTGCATCTAAGCATTCGCCCTCCATCCCTGTTGCCATCCCAGTCAGCTTTATGAAGCCTTCCCTGCGAAACTCTCTTGTACTTTTTCATCAGAGCAAGTGTCTCCCAGAAATAAGGTTGGCTGCTGTGTCCATTGAAAGCATAGAAATGTTATGTAAAGAAAAATAAAAATCCATCAAAGGGCATCACAGCAGTTCCCATTGTAAGAAAAATCAGTGGGTGTCAAAAATATTTCAAAGTGGAATATCTATTTCAAGCATGTGTTTTACCAAAATAATAATAATAATAACAAAAAACCTGCAGGGCAGCAGAAGACATGGGACAAGCTTTCAAATCAGTTGTAATGAGATGATTTCATCACATTTATCCATGCTTACAGTTAGCACTTCATTTTAAGGAAATACCGTATTTGTGAATCCTAAAATTTGGGAAATCAGAAACTCTGGATGGGTGCTCCACCCTGTCAAGAAGACTAAATCTCACAACACATATTGTAGCCAAGGCCCCTGAGACAGGAATCAGGAGGCTTCCGGGAGCCACCACAGGTCTGTTTTCTAAGCTGCAAATGAGGAGGGGCTCCTTTTGGACTCAGAAATTCTGTGATTTCCTTGGTGCCTTAATCTGTTATATGCTTGATTTTCTTTTGCAGAATGAATTTTCAAAAGAGCGTTAATTCATTGAATACATTTATCAGAGCCTAGTATCATCTCTTTGGGGCCTGTGCATAACAATACCTTTCACACCAGAGTGTCTTATAATGAGTCATTTTTATATTTCAGTAAACAAATTTTATATTCCACCATTACTACTCCCCCACTCCCGCCCCATAATGAAGAATCCAAAATGATTCCACTGGACCTGAATCCATTCCTGTCCCGAATGCTCCTAGAGCAAGACTATCAGAAAAAGAAAGACTCTCCAGCATCTGCCTCAGAGCTTCTCACGTGCCGCTGCTGTCTTTCGGACCCACTGCATATGCACTGAAATGTTATTTTGATAATTTGGGTTGTAAAAACGAAAATGAGATTGGCATCTCTCGTGATTCAAGATGTGACCATTAAGAATAGGGAACTGGAAAAGAATTGTATCCGTGTATCTCTCCTGTTTGATGTCTCATATGGGACTATTAGCGAGCCGACCTTGAGCCTCTGACCCGAAATTATTCGTCACTGATGCCCGGGCGGGGAAAGGGGGGTACAGTGGCCCTTGGCTAGTAAAACATATTGAGGAATCAGAGAGATTTAGGTTGAGGTCTGGCTTAGATTTTTTGTGCTTCCACGTGATTTGGAGCCCCATTTTTCACTTCGCTGAGCCTCAGTTTTCTCACCATAAATATAAGGATGTAGATAACTACAGTACAGGATTTTTCCCCCTCTTTTTTGGGTGATAAATAAGATAATATACATGAAAGTGCCTAAGAAACTGCTTGGCACATAGTAGGCACTTTTAAAACCGTATTGCTATTGTACAGCATTGCAAATGTACTTAATGCCACTGACTCATATACTTACAATTGGTCCAGAGGGTAAATTTTATGTTATGTGTATTTTACCACACACATGCAAAGAAAACTATCACTACACCTAATCATCATCTCTTAATACCTAAAAGGTACCAGCCATATCTTCAACATTCTGGGGCCTAAGGGGAATTTAAACATTATTGACAGAATGTTAGTGCTACAGGGGACCTTGAATGTTATCTATCTGACCACCCCAAATGGTGCTGCTCCATCCCCCCCACCCCACCCCAGCCCAGGACCCAGCTCTTCACATTTGCCCCACTTCCCAAAAGCTTCTCTCCAACTTCCCAGGTCGTTCTGGCAGCATAGGGCATGGTGGTGGTGACTCTACAGCAGAGCCTGCTGAGCTGACAGCACCTGCGCAGTGGTGGCCAGGGCTCTTCCCCAGGTGCCGCCGGGCCCCCGGGGCCAGGTGACTGAACAAGCTCCACCCTAATGGATTTCTTTTCCATCATGGGGTGGTCTTTGGTTGGTATGTAACTCTCTTCGTGCTCAGCCACAAAAATGCAAATGCTATTTTGCTTTTGTTTTTACCCCAGAAAAATAAGGTTTTTTTTCATGACTGATAGCCATTTTTGAGCCTTAAGCCCTGGAAGAATATGCCACCACCAACACTTTGGATTTTGATTATTGATTATTTTGATTTTGGTTATTGATGCTGATGAAACCATTTGAGGTTGTTGATTCACAGTGCATTTCTGTCTCTTTAAAGATTCTGGCCTGGAAAAATAGTCTGCCTTAGAACTCCCTGATTTAACATGTGTGCAGAATATTAGAGCTGGCAGCTTTCACTCTTTAGAGAGGGGACACGGGGAGGCAGCTTAGGCCTTTCAACCTGGGTGTGGTTCGCCAACGAAAAGTAAAAGACAGATGAAGAACCAGGTGACCAAGCAGTAAGTAGCTTGGCAGAATGCGCCCTTTGTGGATATGAATGGCCTGTGATGCTATTTTTTTTTGCTTATAGCAAGCAGATGAGACCCTGGATTTTGAAGAACAGATCTTGGAAGCTGCTAAATCCATTGCTGCTGCCACAAGTGCCCTGGTCAAATCAGCCTCGGCAGCCCAGAGGGAGCTGGTAGCCCAAGGAAAGGTGGGTAAACCCCATTGGCCAAGCAGTGGGATGTTCACATAGTGAGAGCCCGTGAAGAAAAGGCGTCAATGCTTTTGGCCTGACCAATCAAACCAGTGCCTTGCCTTCCCTCACTGACCTGCCAGTCTGCCCCACTGCCCAAAACCTGTTTGCTTAAACCTGATGAACAGAATGAAGGGTTTGGCTTCCAGGCCTCTCATCTGCTTCTGGTTAAAGAAAGAAACCCTCTCCAGGCAGTGATCAGGGCCTGAACAAGACATTGATATTCCCACTGTACAATAGGCTATTTAAAGACATAAGCTGTCCTCTTTCCCTGGTGGCTGGCTATATAAGCAGGATCTTTATAATACCGTCTTCCAACTCCAATGGCTCCATTGACTCTTCAGCACTGGGTAGCGGAATGCTCTCCAGTTCTGCAATTACCATTTTCCTGAGCCCACTGGCCAGAAGGCCAGTCTGGTTTTAAATCTGAGATGTCTTTGATCTGCTTCATCTCCAGTCACCCATTCCATCTGCATTAGCCTGGAAGCACGGTTCTTTTTCAGTAATCCAAAGAATTAATAGCACATTAGACTAATCCTCGCTATGGGAAGGTTTTCCAGTTTAAAATACTCTCTGTGTCCTGGTTTCCCATGCAACATGAAACCACTCCATCCATATTGTGTCTGCAGAGAGCCTCTCCAATATAAACGGACTACAGAAATCCTGTCAGGTTGTGGGTTTGGGAAGTTTGGTCATCATACTTGTCAGTCACTTCTGTTTGATATTAAAAGGCCTTTGCTGCCAGTGTACAGATAGATGGATATGATTGTGTCTTGACCCAGGAGTATGCAGCACAGACAGAAAGTTATGCCCAACCAGTACCTGTCCATCTTCCTCCAGGAAGTGTCTTGTGAATTAGCCATGTCTTAATCGTAAACTGCATACTCCGGCTTTTCTATCTAAACCATTGTGTGGTATGTTATTCAATATAAACATATGTACGTCTCCCCGAGTGGCATGCAGTGTGTCCCTTTACGTTTCTCACTTCTCCCCTATAGGTGTAGCAGAGTGCTAACCTTACTTACCAAGTATTTGTTGATCAATTAATATGTAAAGGCCAAAAGTGGGTCATTGAGAAGAATGGCCTACCTAAAAATTCCAGTTTATTGATAAAGGGCCAACTATGTGCCAGACACATTGCTGAAGTCTAAAGAATCTAACTCGAATGTGGCAGAGCCCCTGTCCTCCAAGGGAGTCCAGTGTTCAAGCATTTAAAAAGTTGCTAAAGGATGTTCACCTGGACTGGGATGAACTCTAGGTTTATATGCAGGACCTTGGGGTTTACCTGACATTCCCTAAGCCCTGATGTGCTTCTTATAATTGCTGACAAATCCTCAATTTCATATTCAAATAGAGTCATCATCTGCCCTGGCCGGTGTGGTTCAGTTGGTTGGAGCATCATCCTGTAACTGAAAGGTTGCGGGTTCGATTCCTGGTCAGGACACATACCTAGGTTGCAATTTCAATCCCCAGTTCGGACCCATATGATCCCTAGTCCAGGCACGTACAGGAGGCAACCAATCAATGTTTCTCTCTCACGTGGATGTTTTTCTCTCTCCTTCCCTCTCTCTCTAAAAGCAATGAAAAAAAATGTCCTCGGGTAAGGATAAAAAATAATAATAATTTTAAAAATTTTTAAATAAAGAGCCATCAACTACCGCTCCACAAACCTCCCACAAATGTAAAGGTATTTCCTCCCATAAATATTCCCTCTACATCTGGATAGAAAATATTTCACTTGTTGCCATAATTTCTAACTAGAAGCAGAGATCATCTTACTTCCTGCCTCTTAATTCTCTTCCCACCCCCAACAAAACGGTCTATATTTCCTTAAGAGTCTGCACTTCGTTGTACTAAAGGAATGTGCCACCCATTTTTGCATCATCTGCCAGAAAATCACAGCATGGCCTCAGGTTCTGTGATCAGGAGAGATTTAGGTTTCCCTTGGCACTTGAAAGAGGAGGCCTCGGAGGCTCCCGTGTTTGAAGTGGAGAAAGGTCAGCAAAGGAAATGAGCATGTAAAGGCAGCCTCAATCTATCATTCCTGAGCCATTTCCCAGGAGCACAATACCTGGCAACGACACAGGCCATTCAGAGCCTTTCAGAGGGTCTCCTTGTGGCCCAGGAGGAAAACAGCCAGGCTGTGCTGTGCTGTGCATTCTTGGAGTGGCCACAGTCCTCCCACATGGAAAAGGGGGCTCCATTCTCATGCTGGTGCTGATGGCGGGAGTACCTGGTGGTGCTGCATGTCTGAGATGTTTTTCCTTCTGGTGCCGAACAGAGTAGAGTCTGAGGGGCTGCAGGTCGCCCCGAGCCTTCCAGCTCTCACTGTAGATTCCTAAACTCCACCCTCTAGGTGGGCTCCATCCCCGCCAACGCCGCGGATGACGGACAGTGGTCACAGGGACTGATTTCGGCCGTGAGTCGCCTTCTTTTTCCTCCCCATTTGCTTTCGGGAGCCCCTGTGGGAGGTTTGGGCCTTGGGTCACTTCTCTGTTGACTGTCCCCAGGCCCGCATGGTGGCAGCTGCGACCAGCAGTCTCTGTGAGGCGGCCAATGCCTCCGTTCAGGGACATGCCAGTGAGGAAAAACTCATCTCATCCGCCAAGCAAGTCGCCGCTTCCACAGCTCAGCTGCTCGTGGCCTGCAAGGTGAAGGCCGATCAGGATTCAGAGGCCATGAGGCGGCTACAGGTAATGGTCACTGATGCTGGTGGGAAAATACTCCTGCTGGAGCGGGTAAGTGTCACCAAAGGGGACAGTCTTACTTCCTTGGCATGACCCACCAGGCCTCCCATCAGCCAACTCTGTCCCACTATTCTCATTTTCTACCACGCGCAACCATGCATCCGACACCCACTGCCCCACCAACCTGACAGTCCCCACATGTCATGTGCCTGCTGGTCTTGTGCCTTGGGGCCCTTCTCCCCACCAGCCCGGCCTGGGGAACTCCCACTTGCCCTTCATGACTCAACTCCAACATCACCTCTTCTGGGAATCCCTTCCTGACTCCCAGGCCTTGGACAGCCAGTCCCTCCTTGGTCCTGCCAGAGCCCCCAGCCAGACCACTCTTATAGTTCCTGTTACCTGGTCCACCACATCTATCTTTATATCTGTCTTTGACAGGGTGGGGAGCTCCTTAGGTACGGGCACCAGATCTTTATCTTTGTGTCTCGCACACCTGTGATGGTGCCTTTTTTGGTGGAGGCCCTCATTCACTGTTAGCTAGAAAGGGGAGAGAGAGGGCTGAGGTGTTTGTCCGAGACTGTTGCCAAGGTTTCCCAGGGCCAAGAGAACATGCTTATGAAGGTGACAGTCGAGTCCTTCCCACGGCATCTGTTTTCCTGCTTGTTTTAATTACACAGTATTTTAAACACAGTGAAAGAGATGTTGGATGAAAAAGTCACATGGCCTCAACATTGCTACGTGTCAGATATTATCATTTTTCTCTTCCTGTGTTTATCTGTGTACAAAATAATTTTGTCTGGTTGTAATCATAGCAAGAGACATTCTGCTTTTCTTCACTTAACATTTTATCATACATAGCTTTTTCCTTGAAGGAAAGTCTTCGTGATTTCTCTATGCAAAGCTAACTGGTCATTCTTCATGAGTCTCATTTTCAAAGATTGCATGATATCACATCAACTGATTATGACCAAATATCCCTATACTTTGGACATTTTGTTTCCAATTTTCTAGATTTTTATTATGTGTTAAAATGCATATTGTTTATATTCTAAAAAAATTTGCTTATATTAGTCATGAATAATTTCACAAATGGCAGAAATATTTGAACAATTCCACTGAAACTCAGAACGCTCGTTTTATTGTGGACTCCTAAAGTGCATTTCTGTTGTTGGGGCCTCCTGAGTGTCTCTGACCCACCTCCCTCACCTTCATCTGACTCCTGGGATAAGCCCAGGTGGGATATGGGAGCTGCATGTTGGTGAATGTGTATTTCGTGGATTTAGGGAACATTTTTGAGGAGAACATCCTTAGTTAAGAAAGACTGGGGTTCAAGTCCTGCCTCTGCCATGTATTAATTATATGATCTTACACAAATCACTCAGAACTTTCCAGGCTTTACTTTGGCTCATCTATAAAATGGGAATAGAGATACCTGCACTGGCTGTTACGAGGGTCAAGGCATTTAAATCCCAAGGTTTTGCTGCAATGTCATGTCTGAGTTCCTTTAAATGACCCGGAAGTTCACTGGGGTTAGACAGACCTACTCAAATCCTGGCTCTATAACTTACTAGCTGCAGGATTTTAGACAAGTTACTTAACTTCAGTTTCAACATCAGAAAAGTAGACTAATGAGCTCTGACCTCATAAAGCTATTTCGAGAATAAGCACTCAATGACTACTTGTCAGAGATTAATTGGTTTCCCCTTCCCCTCTGTGCAAGCCCTCATAGTACCTATTTGTCACTTTAACTCACAACCGGATGAGCCACTTAACTTTGAATGAGAAAAACGCTTAAGTTTCTAAGGCTTAACCCCCTAGCAAGCACAAATCCTTGACTCTGAGGGAGCTGGGCAAGGAATTCAGGAGGTATAACAAAATCTTGACCATCATTAGAAAATAATCTCAAACCTCCGGTGGCAGAAGACAAGTCCCTGGGGCCATGCTTCACAAGCATTAAGCGTAAGCCAGTGTGGCTGTAGCCCTTACTGAAGATCCAGACTAATCACTGGACAGCTTTTCTTTGCCTGTCTCTAGCAGTTGCCCATCCTCAAGCAGGTGGCATAAAGCCCAGCTCTGACTCTAAAAGTACATGTGTAAAGGCCTTGCTACTATGAGGCGCCAGCCCTTTCCTGCAGGGGTAGGTAGTGCTTCCATGGCCCTTCATTTGACCAAAAATCATTCAGTGAGCACCAACCCCTGGCAGCCACTGGGCCAGGTGCTGGGGATGCAAAGATTCAAGTCGCAGACCCCGTCCTCAAGTCACTCACTGTCCAAGAGGGAGAAAGTCACCCACAAGTGTGCTAAGAAGGCAGCATGGAGCACTGCGGGAGCATTGGGGTGGGTAAGACTGAGGTGGACCAAAAAAGTGATGTGAAAAAGTGATGTCCAAGCCAAGGCCTCAAGTATGTCTAAGTTGAATGGGGCAGAGGGGGTGGTTTTCTAGACCAAGGAGACAGCCTCAAGTGCTTCTGTTAACACACACATCACATTGCTACAATCATTCATTTACCTAATTATAATTCCCCTCACAAGTACGTGTTCCTTAGGGGCCAGGAACTGGATCTCATTCATCTGTGAATGAGCCAAGATTATGTAGGTGCCAACGTTGGTAGAATCAGTGGATGGATGGATGGACAGAGATGGACCAACAGATGTATACTAACTAGAGAGAACTTCTGTGTTATAACTAGATAATAAATTCATAGTCTCATGAACTGCACCTTCATGTCTATTCTTGTCAGATCCAAATGGCTGTGTCTAATGATAATCATGTGTGTTTTGTTCCCTCTCCAGGCAGCAGGAAATGCTGTGAAAAGAGCCTCAGACAATCTTGTTCGTGCAGCCCAGAAAGCAGCATTTGGCAAAGCTGATGACGATGATGTTGTAGTGAAAACAAAATTTGTAGGGGGCATTGCTCAGGTTTGTGATTAAATCCAGACAGTGTTTACTCCCACCATGGGCATTGTGTTATAACAGAGACACAAAGTAACAGTGACTTAGACAAGGTGGAAGTTTATTTCTCCCATGTGACAGTCTGGGTAGAAGCAGTCTAGGAATGGTATGGTCGTTCTTTTGTGTCTGAAACCCAGACTTTATCTCCCTGGTGTTATACTATCCCTGTGATGTTGCTCTTGGCCACTGGTCCAAGGTAGCTCAGTAACCACCTGGGCTTTCCAGCCAGCAGGAAGAAGGAAAGGAGACTGTCTGTCACGTGCCATTGGTCAGCACTTAGTCACATGGCCAACCTCACTGTAAAGGAGGCTGGGAAATGCAGTATTCTTAGTAGTCACATGCCTCGCTAAAAACCAGGGATTCTATTATTTAAAAAGGAGAAGAGAAATTGGAGGACAGCAATATTAGTATGTAAATTAGGTTATGCATTTAGAACTGCTACCCACTCAGGATATTTGGCTCAAAAGAGAGAATGAATGATGATGCCTTCCGGGAACTTTTATGGGAGTAGATGGGGTAGTAGGGAAGTAGCCTGATTATGCAGGGTTGCATTCGTGCACTTGGGAATGAGAAGGAAACATCAGGAAATCAGGTTTGCAGTTTAAGGTATGTGTTGATATGAATCCATTATTGAGATTGGTCTTCTTTTAGTGCCAAGAGCACTATTACTGACGTTAGTTGTTCCTGTGCCAGCCTTCATTCTTTCTGAACCACTCCATCTATTTAGTAATACCCTGGGTTTATTGTCCCCAGACTCTGTATCTTGATACACTGGTTCCATGAGAAGTTCCATGAAGAAGGGTCTCTGATCAAATAAGTCTGTGAAATACTGCGCTCTCTACCCCGACCTCAGAGTATCAGTGATCATTGGCCTAGGAAAGGCTCTGAAAAGGCCCACAGCAAGGAAATCTATTTGGCTTTCTTGAACACACACTTAACCCTTTCCACTAATACCTATTTACCAACATTCCTCATACCTTTCTCACATAATACCTACTAGTATTCCTCATAGTGTAGAAGCATGAAATAAATATATGGAAGCCATCTAGTTGTTAATGACTCTAGCTTTGGCTTCAAGAATCCCCGGGCCAGGTCTTGCTCCACTAGCCAGGAGACTTAAGGTTTCTCCTTGGAAAAATGGGCCAGTCAATGGGTCGTGCTTCAGTGTTGCCAAGAAGATGATGGGGCACTCTGTGTGAAGTGCTTTCGCCAGAGCCTGGTGCATAGCAGGGATGACATGGTCACTGATTCTCTGAGGTGGGCATAGAGAGCGCAGTATTTCACAGACTTATTTGATCAGAGACCCTTCTTCATGGAACTTCTCATGGAACCAGTGTATCAAGATACAGAGTCTGAGGACAATAAACCCAGTGTATTTCTAAATAAAATAGTATTTCTACTATTAAGTCAGTGGCCAGAAGTCAGCTTCTTGTCTTGGGTCAACTGGGTCATCAATCTCAAAACCTGAATTGTGGTCCAGAGGCTGGTCTCCAGAGCTAATGCTTCCTCCTGGTGCCTTGCTGTGTCTTCCTGTTGCAGACGCTATGGGAGCTCAGGAGGCTAGCGGTGGAGGGGGAGGGCAGTTTACTAGGAAGTTTTAGGTCCCTCCAGCTTGTTGCTTGCCTTCTAGATTATTGCTGCCCAGGAGGAAATGCTGAAGAAAGAGCGAGAACTGGAAGAAGCAAGGAAAAAACTGGCCCAGATCCGCCAACAGCAGTATAAATTCTTACCCACTGAGCTGAGGGAGGATGAAGGCTAAGGCCAGAGCCAAGATGGCAAGCCCCAGGGGATGACTCTTCAAGAATTGGACAGACAGTGTTCCTGAGAGGCTGGGCACTTTCCTGGAAGCTGCCTGCTTCCCCCCCTAAGGGCCAGCCCGGGGTCCCGAGAGCTCATTCTCACTCTCTGTCCTGTCGTCGGGCACCAGCTGCATGATCGTGATGTCACACGGTACAGTGTCCCCCCCACAGCTCCTCCGCCACCTCCCCTCATGCCTCAGCTTATCTCAGGAGAGAGGGGCGCACATTTCGTGGACTGTTACCAAAAAAGGGAAGTCAGTATTATGTCGTCCTCAGACACTTGTGCTTTCTATTGGTCCTTTTCCAGGCCTGCGCCTGGGCCTCTTGTGAAATCATAATAGGAAAAAGATAACGGCTCGAGGAAATCATTGATGCCATAGATATTCAAAGATACTCTTCTCCCTCTCAGAAGAAGGTGGAAGTTGCAGTTGAACATGGTTAATAAAAGACATAAACATAAACCAGTGTGGACTCCAGGAAGGTGACCAGCGTCATCCTCCTGTTTCTCAAGTGCTGGGTCGCCCAGAGGATGAAGAAGATTTCCTGCTCCTGTTTGCACGCCTTCTTGCCTCAGTGTGTAAGCTCCTTGTACAATCTAGACCCATCTTGTATTCTGTGGCCCCGAAAATGAAATGATTCTTTTTTTCTCCGTAATCCAAAGGGCAGAGGTATGGGGTAACTGTCAGGGCTTGGTGAGCAGGGGCTGTAATAAAATGTGTGGGCTCCTTACTCTACGGAGGCTGTTTCAGTTCATATAAATGCATTCACACAAACCCATGTCCCACAGATGACAAGCAGTACAGCATCCCTCTTTTTGGCATCCAGGGTACAGGTTCAGCTGAGATAAAGCAATTCCTTGGTGACTCCATCCACCAAGTCCCGCATCATCTCCCCTGCTCCTAAAGTGGTCAGAAATAAGAATTGGGAGGCATCTGTTTAAAAGTCTGTCACTTTTCCTCCCTCCTGAGATGGACATTTTCCCTATATCTTAATATTTCTGAGATGTAGGTGCATCCTAAAGTCAATATGAACCTGTAACAAGGTACTTTTGCTTATTATTACATCTTATAAGTAAAGAGATATGATATTTTGAGTCTGTCTTCTAGATGTCCCTCTTCCAGGATTTTATTTTTTTTCCCCCTCTCATTTTTCAGAGCCCTCTCTTTGGAAGGTATTTTAAGACCTTGAATTTACCTTTAATCTGAACCTTGACCCAAGAACAGATCCTAATCCCATGTAGCAAGTGGCTTTGAAAGAATTCATGGAGAAAAGGCAAGGGGAATGAGGGGACATGATTTTCAAAGCTGACGACCGTGGAAAGCCGTCCTTCCCTGCTTCCCTGCAGCAATGTGGTGTCATGTCTCATCACGCCCACAGTACGGGTTCAAATTCCACCCAGGGGTACAGTTGCTGCTTTGGTCCTCAAAAGGCGTCACCTTTAGCCCTTGCCAACAGTCCTGCTTTAGCAGACTCTAGCCCATGCCATGGCTTTAAAATATAATTAAACTGACAGTTTCCCATATTTATGAAAGACTTGTAAGTGCTGCACATAACAGAATTTTTGCCCAGACAAGTGGAAAGTTAGAGGAAATGCAGTGTCAGTACAAAGCAGGTGGAGAGAGTGTGTAGGGAGGTGGGGATGGAGACGCCACCTCTGAAGGGGAGGTTAACCAGCGGAGCCCTGGCATCTCAGGGGAGCTTACATGCTTTTGCTCACTCCTTTTGAGTGTAGCTAGTACACTCTGCCCTGGGCTGCATGCCCTCACACCTCAGGATGAAAACTGAGGGTCCCAGGAACTAGGACTTTTGCCCGTGAAACGCCGCAGACAGGCACAGGGTGCTTTCTGAGACTTAAGGATCAGACCCAAAGGCTCCCCGTCAAGCTGTGTTAGCGCTCCTATGTCACCAGACTCTGGGGGGCCCTCCATGGCCCACCCTCGCCCCCTTTTGTTCCAGGCTGTGTGGTTGCTTCTTCCCTTCCACCTGTCCCCTGTCACATCCTGGCATCCCAGGAGCCAAGCAGTGATAGGCAATAAGTTCTCTGTCCCTGCCTCAGAATCATTAAAAACCTCTACTGCATTTGATCTAGAAAAACTTCCAGACATGAGTCAAATGGAAAGATCTGTCCTTTACAACAACGAAGAACAGGCATGGAGCCAAGTTTATTTTTGTAGGACCTGTGCAAATATCCTCCTGTCTGGAGTGTTCTGCTAGGACACCTGTGTAGTGCTGCTATTTCAACTGTCCCTTCCTCGTCCACCCACACAGGCTGTGACCGGCCTCATGGCTTGTCTTCCATTTCATAAAATGGTTGAAAGGCTGTGCTTTGGGTATTATTTAATAGGTGCTACAGCAGATGTCCCCAGGATGAAGGGGGCTTCTGGTTCTTCAAAGGAAAATAAATGTAGATATGAGTTGCAATGTGCGTGCGAGTTTTCAGAGCATCCAACAAAAGCATGGTTTCAGGATGAACCAGTCCCAGGCCCGGAGCATAGGAATGTGTCTCAGTGTGCAGGGGAGCAGGTGTGGGTTGTGTCCCAGGACATGAGCTAGCGCTGGGCTTTGAAGCCTCAGGCCAGTCTTTGGGCCCAGAGATCGCTGTCTCTGAAAGTCAAAAAAGGAAGCTGACCTGGTCTTCAGAACTGCCCAGTAATTTGGGAGTTTGGGTTTTGTTGGTTCTGCTTTTCAAAAGAATGCTAAAGCCACATTCAGTTAACCAGCCCTTGTGTAAACTGCTGGCATCCAGTCTGATGCGGGCCTGGTGATCCACACAGGAAGGTAGCTAGAGTCCTGGGCCACCCTCCAGTCGGGTGTTATGGGCCTCCAGTCTGCCTACACGTGGCCTCGAGGGATGAGCACCAGCGCACATGCATGATCACAGAAAACCCTGCAGGCCTCCCCTAGGCTTTCCCTGCTTGTTTTCTGGGGTTTTATCAGTCAGTGAGTTTACAAGCAACAAAAGTCTGCTCCTAATTTATCAATATATAATAACCCAAATTCACCTGCCCCCAAGAGAGTGAAGCCTGCCACCAAAGTAGTCCCAAGGCCACAGATACACGGGAGCCAGGCAGCAGGGCAATGGTGATGAGCAGGCCATGGTCTCCACTCCTGGGGGACTCAATGGCCTCCTGCTAATGAGCCTGCTTCCTCCTTGGCAGTGAACCCCTAAGGACCCCCCAGGTCTGAGTTCTGGGCTTTGGCAGGGCCTCGAAAGTCTGCCCATAAGCTCTCAGACTCCTGGAGGAAGCATCCTCTCTGCTGACCAAGACGATGGCTGAGAGCCTTGGGAGAACCAAGGGATTGGAAGGAAATGTTTGCTTCAGGCAAAGAGGCAGTAGGTTCAGAAATCCAAAGATCCTGACAGCTGTGCCAGGGGCTCAGGTCACCTGTCCACAGTCTCCTCAGGAGGTGGCCTCAGGGGAAGGTGTCTCCCCTATATGATCTCCAAGTATCATGTTTAAAAGTCCCTGAGACAACTGCTCTGTCTTTCTGAGCATTGCTGAGCATGTTATGTTTATGGTCATTAGGAATGGGCATGTGACAGAGCTTCTGTTGACTGCTCAAACAAAAGCAAGTAGCACATTCCTTTTCTGTATAAGAGGTTTGGATTACCGGCCCTCCTCCGAGCCCACCTCCCAGCCCTCCTGTAAGCATCCATGTGAGTCAGCCCGCCGGTGTCTCCTGATTCCAGGAGGCTGGTTTCACTCCATCTCCTCACCAAGATGCAAAGCCCAAAAGCAAACGGGAACATCCAACTCTGCTGTGCGTCTTAATGTCTTTACTCTATTGATCTGGTCCATAAATTATTTTTTTTATTCACCAGAAATAAACTTTTAAAGGAACGAACCTGTGTGAAAGTCTCATGGGAATGGGAGGTAGGTGGAAGAGAGACAGAGGAGAATACATCTTTATCATGTGAGAGAAATTCTACCTTGAGTACCAACCAGCACCATAGTTGCCAGATGTATGTTAGAGGAGGGGGTGGGGTGTGTGTGTGACAGAGGCAGAGCCAGGGGGTACCACTGAATTCCATGCAGCTTTGCTGACTCTAGAGGAATTTCAAAGAAGAAACAGACCATGAGGAGGAAGATGCAATGATTTTTCTCTGAAAGTAGCTCGTGGCCCGTGGTGTTACCTAATTGGAAGGTTGCACAACTAAAGACAGTGCACCTGTGTCTCTCCAAACACTGCGGGGCCTGACCCGGGAAGCTGAGCACCACCTCCGACTGCCAAGCCAGAGAGGCAGCCTCCAGGGATCAGAGCCACCCTCTTCCTGTAGAGAGGGCCTGCAGACTGCCTGGCCAGGGCCCTTCTTTGGGAGAAACCAGGCTCAGAAAAATGAGAGGCATTTCTAATCTGCAAGAGGGCAACGGAGACTATGTCCCTGGTATGTCTAAAAACTAAGAGGATTGTGTTCCCCAATAAAATGGTGATGGGGGATCTAAGTCATTGGTAACGTTTCTCTCTTTTGACTTCACTAGAATAGGGATGGAGCTGACTACCGCCTGCACGAAGGTGGGGAGACAGGGGAAGTCCCAGAAGGTGTCAATGTGAGAAACATTCAAACATGTAGAGGATTTGGGGAGTTTATTAGAGCCAAGCTGACGACAATTGCCAGGAAGCAAAATCTCAATGGATTGGAAAAACGCTCTGGAAAAGGGCAGTTTTGCACCTTACTTTATACATTACAGTCAAAAGAGAAGACGTAAGTGGGTTAGTGAGATCCATCGGTGACAGATGAGGGAGGTGAAAGAAAGTAAAGGTTGCGGGTGGGGTGGGCCCCTGGGATTGGATAAAAAGTAAAATGACAGGTACTTCTTTTACACAGGTGGCTACAGGATAATTAACAGTCAACAATAAACATGGTAACAACAACAAAGGGGATTTGTGGTCTCAGCTCTGGTGCAGGTGCCTGTGCTCTGAGGGGTCCAAAGGTATGTTATTGTAGGTGCAGAAAGACAAAAAAGGCTCAATTAAGGTAAAGATTGACTCTTGTCAGGGAAGATTGGAGCCTAGGACACGACTACCTACCCTAAACTTCTTTTAATTAATGCTTGAATTTCAGACCACCCTTTGTGGTTACTTGAGGTCTCCCAGTTTGTAAGGCCGTCACGCAGGCTTCCCCTAAGCTTGTCAGGCCTGGCATGTGGCCCCTTTTCTTCCAAAGAGGGGAACTAACATCTGTGGGGAAGATGTCACTGCGTTTTGCAGAGGGCAAGCCAAGACTCTGCAGGGCAGCCAAGCGGAGGGCTCTGCGCGAGTCCGTTCAGATCCTCTGTGCAGCTGAGTCAGGCCGACTCACGGTCAGAGCAAGGGTCCCATCGCCTGCTGTTTGCAGGACACTGGGGGCACTGTCTTATTCCTGGAGAACTAACTTGTGCCACGGTCATGGGAGAAAAGGGCAGAGCCCTGGAGTTGGGAAAGACCTTTGAGAAGAGGGCATTTGGCCTAACTCCTAATGAACAGGAGTTTTCCCGGCAGAGAAGGAGTGGGGGAATGGCATTCCAAGCAGTGGGAACTGCGCGTGCAAAGGCCTGGATTCATGAAGGCCTGGAATGCTTAGGGGAACGGAGTGATTCAGCAATGGCAGGGCTTGGGGCGTGGGGCGTGGGGCATGGAGAGGAAGGCGTCCAGGAACACACCGTGAGGGGCCCGTGGCGGGCCAGGCCATGCTACCAGAGGAATCATTCTGCAGGCAGATCTGAGGAGATACTCCGTCCTGGGAGAACTTGCGATCAGAGTGTGGAGATGTACTAGCAAAGGTCAGCAACTCAGGAGTTAGGGCCCCAGCTCTTGTGCAAGGCAAGTTTAGAGCAAGGAGAGAGTCCATGATCTGAGCCATGTAGCCTCTGGCATGGGAGATGCGCAGCCTGAGGGACTGCACCCCAAGCCAGGGCAGGCTTTCCTCAGACAGGAGTGGACGTTTCATCTCTAGATAACTGACACTTCGTGTCCTCCTACCACAAGCCAGGCACAGACTGTACTGCTGCCATTAAATCCCCACAACAATGTAGAAAGCATGACACAGGAGCACCCTTATTATCCTCATTTTGTAGATGACAAGGCCAAGGCACAGAGTGGTTGGGTAACTTGCCCAAGACCACACAGCGAGCAGAGCTGGGGTCTCCCAGCCACTGGGCTAAGGTCACGGAGCGGGTGAGTGCAAAGCAGAGACTCAGACTCCTGTTTGTTTCCAAAGCTCATGTTTGTAACCTACAGTCTGGAGAACCTGTTTGAGCCTGGCAGGTATAGGAGAAGGACCTCAGAGCAGAGGGAACCACGTGTGTCTGTGGCAATTGGGGACAGGGAAAACTGGGGGCTGCAGGAGAGGATGGCACGTCCCCGTGATAAGGGGAGAAGGGGGTCACCAAACGAGCGCCCAGCTAACTAGCTTGTTCTTTAACAGGCAGGTTACCGAGAGCCCGGCTTGGCTTTATTCTCACTTGGCTGTCTCCAAAATCCTCGTTTAGGGTCTTTCTCTGTCAGACCACAACTCTAGCCTGAGTCTAAAACACCAGTGCTCAAGAATAAATCTGATGGTTCAGAAATTCAACCATGTGTTTTTATTTGAGCATCCTCCGCCCTGAACAGCACATGACTGCCACATTCTGCTGCTTGAACTTCCCAAAGCGAGAGGCCCTCCATGCCCAGGGGCAGAAGTGCCTTGGCTCCTGGGAGGGGTAGTAAGTAACAGGCTCCAGCACCTGGGGCCTTATTGGGAGCTTCTAGTCTGCTGGGGTCTCCCTCTTTCTCTCCCCCGGCCCCCACCTCCATGGCTTATTTTTAGAGAGCTTTGATTCAATTAAGTCCAGAACTGAATGTGAAAGAAATGCTTTCTGCGCTCACCAAAAGGCTGGTCGTGTTCTAGTTGTGGCCCGGAGTGAGAAGAGGATCTGAACCAGATGCTCGGTCCTGTAACCCTGGCACCCTGATACGGCAGGGGCGTCCCAGGGGGAGCAGGAAGGGTGAGACGGACTGGACTCCATGGGCACGAGGGAGGATGCAGAGTTGGAGAAGGCAGTCTCCTGTAAGGGAAGTGAGAACAATGCAAGTTGCCCCCTATTGGGCTGAAGGCTGGGAGGGCAGAGGGCGTCCCTCGGAGAAGGAGCATCGACTGAGGCTGGCTTCTGGGGGAGGAGGTGGGCTGGAGCAGCCCTCCAAGGCTGGGAATCAGCCTGGGGCTGGTGGATGAGCAGGGAGAACATTTGGGGCCTAGGCATGCAGGCAGGAAGGAGGAGAAGAAGAGAGGACCACAAAGAGGCCTGAAACTAGAGGGACAAGCAGTGACAGAGGCCACAGGGCACTCTATGGAATCAGAGCTTCATCCAGAAGGAACAAGGGGGCTGGGAAGCAGAGGATACCCAGCAAACCCTTCACCTTCATGCCTGTGAGTTCATCATCAGCTCACCTGATGGATCGCGTGTTTTGTCTGGGTACCAGGGAGCAACCTGACAGCCCCAGTCTCAGGGTTGCATCCGGGGGGACCCATGTTTGCTGAATAGCTGGACCCTGACCCTGCAGCTTTGCCAGTGATGATGGGCTGTTGTGGGTTACCAGGAGGGAGGCCTTTGCCACCGTGTTTGCTCCTCATTGTTACGCAGCCTGGTTGGTTTTGACCACAGGGGGCAGTGTGGTTCCATGGGACGCTAATACATAGCCTGTGCCTGTTTTCATTGAGGGAAAAAGGGGGCATTTCATGGGCAAACAAACTTAAGAGTCACAGTATTAAAGTTAAACAAGTTTATACCTTAAGACATCTCTATGAGACGTCTTAGCACCAGTAAGATACTCATATACAGTGGACATGTCTCTCCCAAAGGAGCGTACAGTATACAGTGTTGCCCCAATTTCTTTGGCCTCAGAACACTTTTTTTTTTTAAGTCCAATATACTGTGAGGGACAAATAAGGGTCATACCTTGGAAAACCCTGTTCTAAAATCCTATTGGAATTGTCTGTCCTACTCTCCCCCCCTCCCCCACCACCCAGCACATGTAGTACATACACTCTGTCTAGTATTACTAGGTAATATTTCATCTTCAGCAGCCTCATCTAGGTTGCAGGCAGGGGTTATATCTTGTCACGTGTAGCTTCCCCAGCCCTGAGCTGTGGATATATGAGATATTTAAGAAAGATTGATTGCCTGGGTGATAAATTTTCGACCCTGCAGTTTGCAACCAGTGTTTATGGCCTGGGAGTCAGTTGTTTTGGACTTTGGCTGATTTGAACTTGAATAAGCAATAATGATAATAATAAAGTTTGTTCCCAACCAGTTGCCACATACCACTGCTGCCCCCTTGCTTCCTCACCCCTTCAAGTGGCCCCACTGTGCCACAGGGCAACATAATTGCTAACACAGTTTCTCCTAAAATTGCATTCCTAGGGGTTTCCCTCAGAAGACAGCTTCAAGGAAACACAACTTGATCCTCAATATCCTGAAACCTCCTCGTAACACTCTCTTATTCAGTAAAGTCCAGAAGATGAGCTCCAGCTGGAATAGGGCTGTTAATAACATATTGAAAGGACCTCAGATACTATGAGCTGGTCCCAATAAATGGTGCCTAGAGCCCAAGTCCCAGTAGCATCTGAACATCACCTGGAAGAAAGGGGAGAGGCTGGGGGACGGAGGGTTTCTTTAGGAAACCCAGGGCTTCCCCCTACTGCTCCATTGTCTCAAAAGGGCACCTGAAATGCGACTCCCAAATCCTTTTTCCCTCTCCTTTCTTGCCTCACAAGGCTACACAATGAAGTGAAAAGAACACACACCATCCGGGGCTTTGGACTTCACACAGACATGGCTTTGAGTAAATCATTTCTTTTCCAAGTGGGGCTATATACTGCAATGCTTTTCACTCCTCAACATCTATTTCTTCCTCCCCTATTTTAGGGGAGGTGACCTCAAGGCAAGGGTGACAGTGATGGGTCCAAGGACAACACTGTCCCCCCTGCTGGGCATTGGCTCTGGAATGGGCATACAACCTGATCTGGCCAAGGGGCTGGAGGAAGTGTCTGCAGGAGGCACTAGCCTGTCTCTCCCACATCAGTGGTGACGGAAGACGATCCTCTGACCACAAGCAGAGCCAGCCTCAGGATGGAGCCTACCCCAAGGAGGGCAGAGGGACAATAACCAAAGAAGCTGTATCTTTGGTGACGCTGTTGATTAGCTTCTCTAACTCGAATTCTTCCAGACTTGCCAATCCCTAACCAACTGCATTCCTGCCATGTTTAAGCCAGATTGACTTGGATTTGCTGCCAAAGCACAGTACCTGATCCCAGACAGCACTCACCTGGGGACAGGCCAGCAAGGATTTGGCCACCTATTAGGTGCTCAGCAAAATTTTACTTCCCCATTCCTTCACACCTAAGTGAAAAGCAATCTTAAAAATGTGGCCAAAGAAATCCCTACTTCATCCACTTTCAAGAGTTAAACCAAGTGCTCTCCTGTGGGCCTAACATGGTGCCAGACTCATAGCAGGTCTTCAGTAAATATTTGAATGACGCTTAACTCGCAACCCACCCTTAGAGCATGATGTTAGCGATGGCTGGGTGCCAGTGTATGGCTTCCTTGATGGGGGTGGGAAACGATCACAGACATACTTATAGACGGCAGAGGTTCAGGCCAGGGTCCAGTCTCTGGGCCGAGCAATTGGACCTCTGGTCCTCCCCTGCTTCCTCTGCCCCCCGTCTCCTCTCCTGCTCTCTCAGGGAGACATCTGCCTTGGGTAAAGCTAGAGACAGCTGTGGCCAATCACCTACAAAGCCGACCATCTAGCTAATGTCTGGTATGTAGAATATGTGGTGTGGTGTGGGTTGGGTTTTTCTGCTCATCTCTTGGCAGGGAAAACCTCAACTATTTTGTCTGGAGGCATTAGTATGAAGCCGAGGACCCCTGGGAGTGGAAGGTAGCAGGAGGGACGGGGACAGGTCTCTTTTCCTGCTCCTGGGGCAGTGTGGTACCAGCCCTGACCTTATGTATTTTGCTCAGGCTCTGGGTTTTTCCTCTGGCCCCTCACCAGGAGTTGCAATAGAAGCAGCAGTCGCAGTAGGGGACAGACAGTTCCTTGGGGAGGGGGATCACTGAAAGCTACAGGGGGAGGAGGGCAGGGAGGGGGCTGATCCTTTGTATGACAGACAGATCAAGGTACATCAGCATAGAGTCCAGCTCCTTTGCTTTGTGCAGGGGACAGAACCTGGTCTGCAGCTCCTGAGACCCAGGTTCCAGCTTTGGCAGGGTGATCTTGGGCACATTTCTTGACTCCTCAGAACCTCTTTGTTTTCATGAGTGAACAGGCTTCCTGCCATCAGTACAACTGGGTCTAAATGGTGCACATTCTTGATATTTGCCTGCTACCAACATTTTGAGCATTAATTATATACTAGGAACTCTGCTAAGCACTTTATAAGTATGGTCATTTTCTCCATCAGAGCTAACATTCATTAAATGCTTACACTATGCCAGCCACAGTTTTAAGAATTTTATATTGACTCCGTTAATCCTCGCAACAATCCTACAAGGTAGATGCTAACCCCATTTTACAGATGAGGAAATTGGGGGTCTAATGAAGTCAAATGCACTTCCCCAAGTTCACACAACCACAAAACACCAAGTTCAAGATGTGAACCCAGGCGACCTGGCTCAGAATTGTGTCCTCCACCACTGTACTCTACTGTTGTACATGATTTATTTTTTAAAAAACAAATGAGGTATTGTCTCCATTTTACGGCTGATGGAACTGAGACTGAGAGAAGTCATACAATCCATACAAGTCATACAATGGCCATGGTTGCACAGCTTTTTCAAGTACTAGAGACAAGACCTAAACCTGGGTGTGTCATCCAAAAGTCTCCCCCACCTCAGTGGGTCACTACACCCAAACAGAAGACGTCAGCTCCCAGGGTGATGGCTGCAGCTTGGTGGATCGGATCGTGGAGGTCTCCATTTGTAACCAGGATGAGGGTGTCAAAATATAATTCTCAAAAATCTAAAAACATGACTCTCATACAAAATATATAATGAACATACATCAACAATTTATTTAACTCACGAATGAAAGAAATAGCAGAATGGCAAGATTCATTTTTAAAAGGAGAAAAATATTAATCAGCACGGAGAATGCTGGGATAAGATTGCTAAATTGCTTAGAAAACTGATTACCCTAGAAGTCAACAAAACTAGAACCTTTGGGTTGTAATCTATTCTATCAGACAAATCACGGCAGCTCTATGAGAAAAGTACCATTTGCATAACTACTGGTCTCCTACAATTTCCCATTTACTCCCATTCACTAGTAAGTAGAAGGTCAAAACAAAGGAATATGTCCTTAGAAAACTAGTAAGTCTCGGGTGGGTCTGTTAGATCATGTCGCACGCAGCCATTCTTTTGCCCGGCTCCAGGTTTGGGATACTTGTTCTAAACACAGGGCACCAATGGTGACCCCAGGCTGTTGTAACCTAGAAGAGCATGACATTTATGATTAGAAGACCACCAGGTTCAAATAGTGGCCTCACCATTTTGTGTGCTTTATACTCCCCAAGCCATAGTTTCATCACCTATAAAGAAGATTTATTTTTAATTAAGATAACAATAACCACTCTTCAACTTCACCAAATTTTTGTGACGATCAAATAAGAGTGGATATAACAGGATGTGGTCAGTCATTGTTCTGGTTTCTGATTTAAGAGGGACCAGCCACTGGCCTCAGCCCATGAAGCCCGTAGTGAAAAGCTCTTAACGTGACGGGATAAACTGCAAAGCCCTTAGCTCTCTGTGATGCTCTAGCAAACACCAGTATATCCAAATGAGCAGGTGCCATCTGTAAGCCAAGCCAGCAAAACAAAGATTGCAGAAGACTTTTAAAACCTAAGGCATACTAAGGATTCAGAGCTGCTAGGAAGGGTGTTTTTGACAATGAAGCTTTGGAGGGACACTGGCCATCGCACTGGCCATCCCAGTGTGAGCTCAGAAGCAAACATATGTCACAGTCTTAACCAGGGGTTGACAAATTTTTCCTGTAAAGGGCCAGATGGTAGCTATTTCGGGCTTGGCAGGCCACATATAGCATCTGTTGTTGCATATTCTTTGTTTTTATTTTTGTCTTTTACAACCTTTTAAATATGTCAAGACCATTCTTGGCCCCCCAGCTGAACAAAAATAAGCAGCAGGCTGAATCTGGCCTACAGACACAGACTGCCAAGCTAGACGTTACTGGCTTTGGAGTCAGGAGAACCGCTCCTAGATCCTGTGTCCTTCCTTTTCCAGCTGTGTGATCTTGAGCAAGCGTCCTTCCCTTTCTGAGCCTGAGTGTCCTCGCTGAAAAAATTTTTTCATAACACATTTGCTGCTCATTGACTTGCCAAGTATAAAAGAGTGTTTCTGAGGCTGAAAGAAAATGGAGAAGCCCTGACACATGGAAGGAGTGCAGCATAAGGACCGCAACTGGTTTGGGCTGCCCTGCACAGGGGATCACAAAAGGGTGAGTTCAGTCCCATGACAATGGCCTGGAACCAGGCAGGGCTGTATGACAACCCATCTGTCTGGGGTGGGTCTTGGACACCTGCAGCAAAGGTGGAAAAACCATCCAAGGAGTGTCCCACTCCTGCAGGTGCATAGGCATCTGCTCCAGGGTCTGAAAACTGTTGTCCACGCAGATGGCACAGTGCCTCTGGTGGCCTCATTGCCACCTGTGCCCACCTAAGCCTTCAAAGCAAAGTCCCTTCTGTATTCCACTAAGGGTGACGCTCATACTCAAGGAACCAGGTTGGAAGACTGCTTCATGTCAAAATCAAGAACAAGTGTGTCTCTGAGAGCACCAGAAATGGTAGCTGTAGTGGGGGCCAGATCCCTTGCTGTGACCGCCACAGGAAAAGAAGATGGCATTTCTGAGCAAGGCCTAACGTGGGCCTGTTGTCTGGCACATGGTTAGCCCCTGGTCTCGTTTACAGATGTAGGGACCGAGGTTCAGCGAGGCCACCCAGCTATCTTAAGGCCACAAGGTTAACCAACAATTTTCAGAGAGAGTTTCCAGTGATGATGGTTCTCCCATGAATTACATTCCTGTAGTCTTAGTAATACATCCCTTTCTGGCATTTTCTGTAAGACCATAACGTCAAAACAGTGGAACATTATGTTGAGAATTTCCAAGGAGAAATTTTTTTTTTTAATCTCAAAGGCCCATGATTAACTCTTATTTAAGAAGCAAATTTCTCCTCCCAACTTGGGGATTCAGACACGGGCAATTCCAAGCTGAAGATACTCGGATTGTCACTAATTCTTTGCTTTATTCATTAAGTATGTTCCTGAAAAGACTGGATAAGTAAAAGCATGACATGATTTGACATGATTTAAAGGGAATTTCTCTGTATGTGTTAAGGTTTTGGCTTTTGGCTTTTTCTTTTTTGTAAAAAGGAGAATCCTGCGAAGAGAAAAATGTGCCTTTATTTGGTTTGCAAATTTGGATTTTCGCATATTACGTTTCCTTAATGATGTCTGTAATTTTGGCGACTGTTTCTTTAGTGACGGTGTCACAGACGGAGTTTGTGTTGCGTCAAAACGGACTCCTAAGTACCTAAGGTGAAAGCAGCAAACATTTCTTCAGTACCTCCGTGCCAGTCACTGCTAGACCCCATCACACACGCTGTCGCATTCACGCCTCCAAAAATTCTGCAACACAGGTTGCATTGTCCCCGTTTTTTAGATAAAGAAACTGAGGTGCAAACTCTTTATATGCCAAAGGGTAGAAATGGCATTCCTACCCAGCTTTGTCTGATCCAGGGCTCTTTCGAAGTCAGAAAGCACGAGGTTTTTCTCATCGATGCAAAATCGAAACAGACAAACTCCGAGCTCCACTTCCATATCCCCTCCCCCCAAATGCCTGCAGTGAATCCCAGTTCTAGGTTGATGTGCAAATGATTTACATTAACCCAGCACTCCCTTCATCCGGTAAGAGAAGGAGCTGCGTTGGACGCACAGAGGCCACCCCTGCGGCCAGCTTCCCCCAAGCAGCTGAAGCCCTGACCAGTCTGGGCCAATCAGGTCCGCACCCGCCCAGGGAGGCTGCAGAAATGAGTGTTCGTGGCCTACGTGTCCTGGCATTGCCCTCTGCAGCTGAGCCTCAGTTTCCTCTTCTGTAGAGTAGACCTGTTCCTGCTGCCTGCATATCCAGGCTCTCAGGGGAACACTTAAGTTGATACAATCTGAATTTCTGTTGCTTGTTACCAGGTGAGTCCTGAGGAATGTAGGTAGGGCCGTTGATCCTTGAGCAACATGGGGCCCTCATGCACTTAAAGATCTGCATATAACTTTTTTTAAAAAATTGATTACAGAGAGAGGGAGGGAAGGGAGAGAGAGAGAGAGAGAGAGAGAGAGAGACATCAGTTTGTTGTTCCACTTACTCATGCACTCATTGGTTGATTCTTGTATGTCCCCTGATGGGGGATTGAACCTACAACCTTAGCTTATCAGGACAACGATATAACCAACTGAGCTACCCAGTCAGGGCCCCACATATAACTTTTGATTCCTCAAAACCTTAACTACAGTCAACCAGCCCTTCACATCGGCAGGGTCAAACAACTGCAGATTTAAAAATCAGTATTCCCTCACTTATCGCGGGTATTACGTTCTAGACCTCCCCACAAAGTAGGAATCTTACATTTATTCTACACTCTTAAACGTACGTAACTTTAGTAACATAAGTATACAGTACCACAAAATCCCTCAATATAGCAAAAAATCTGTGATAAATAATTAAATATAATATTTTTTTAAATCCCGCAATACAGTGAGGCCACGATAAGTGAACTGCGATATAGCGAGGGATTACTGTACTTTTGATCTATGCTTGGGACTCTCTGGTTTGGAATCTGCAAGTGGAAATCTGAGGTTGGGAACGCAAAAAGTTTTCAACCCACCATTAGTTGAATCCCCTGATGTGAAACCCATGGGTAGGAAGGGCCTGCTGTACTTATTGAACTATCCATGCCATTCATACCCATGCTGTTCCAATGTCATCTGTGCAGTGCCCAGCACAGAGCTGTACCTACAAATGGCAATCTGTGCTAATTGTCAGCACCTGTCATTGATCTTATTGGCTTTGCTGTTCTCCCCAGGGTGAGTGCAATGCGCTGTGCAGGGTAGGCAATTGTAAAGGTTGGCCAAACTGACCAGCAGAGGTGGTACCCTTGAAGGTCACTTGCAGCTCTGACACACTACAACATAGCAATGTGGCACTGCTCCAGTCTTGGTATTAAAGGTATCTCTCAACTAGGCACCTGTGGGCCTGCTAAACGGGCCACTGTGATGCTGGTGACAGCTGCAACTAACACTGTTGGAGTATAGGCGCTGCATGCTTAAAAGCAGTCCAGGAATCAGTGAGGCTCTCAGGGTGAAGGAAGCTTGGCCAGGATAAGGAAACCATGGAAGACTTTCCAGGAAAGTTTACATATTCATATACCAAATATTTATCCAAAACCTGCCATGTAGCTAGGAGGCTGGAGGTACAGGAAAGAGCGTGGACTCGGAGCCAGGGGGTCTATCTTGATGATCCTGGCTCTGACACCCTTATGGAGAGCGGCGAGTAACTCATCTCCCCTCTGGGAGCTTCTCAGCCTTCCCAGCTGCAGGAGAGGGAACTTGAGCTACATTTGGTAGTTTTCACACTGAAGATTCTTGGAGTTCAAGGTTTGCAGGTGTCCAGGGACCTCCTGGGCAGGAGCATGTGAGGAGAAGCTAAAGATCAGGGCCCCTTGCCTGCTTCAGCAGAGCTGTTTTATCTGCTTTTTGTATTGGGATTCTAGGTATCATTCCAACTGGAAAAGGGTTCTGCTGCTTTAAAAAGCCTTAAAAACCAGGTGATCTCCCGGCCCCTTCCAGCCCTGTCCATCTGGGAGTGTCTGTGCCAGGCACTGTGTTCTCTGCTGAGGAAGCGCAGAGCTAGAGATCCTCTTAAAAATTACTGATCACCCTGGAGAGTTTTTGCTTCTGTGGGTTCTATCTAGTGATAGAATTTCATAAATTAAAGCTGAGAAAATTTAAAAACAAGAATATCCAGCATACCTTCCATTAGCTGTCAGAGCCAGGAGCCTTAGGAAAAGTCTCCCACAACCTCGCGAGAAAATGAAAGCGAGAAGCAAATGACATCTTAGTATTTTCACGAAAATACTTTTGACCTCACAGCCCTGGCAGGGTTTGGGGCTCTCCAAGACCCCTGGCCCACACTGTGTGAGCTCCTGAGCTAGCGTGTGATAATTAGGCTGACTCACTTAATTCTTTTACCTGGAAATGTATACATTTCCGATTCCTGTTTTACAGATGAGGAACCTGAGGCTGAGAAAGGTCTAGTAACTTGCCCGGGGTGACACAGATACTAAACAGCACAGCAGGATTCCACCCTGCTCCCCCTGCCTCCCGAGCCTGCACTTGAGCAGGACTTGCCTGCTGGGAGGCCAGACCCAGGAGAAGAGTAGCTGGAGAGCCTGCAGACCGGAGAAAGGGGACCCCATGGTGGGAAGTGAAGGCCTTCCGGGCAGGGAGCTGGAGTATCCAGGCTTCACCCCAACCCGTGACCATGTGACGGGAGCACAAACCTCTGCCGATCTGGTCCAGGGGAGGGAGGCAACTGGAGTGGTGAAAAAATTGCCAGGTGGAGACCTGCCTGACAGAGCTCTGCCATCTGCCCACGTTGAGTGCTTGGCAGGGCACAAGCAGGGGTGGGGGTGGGGAGCGGGACGGGGCAGGAGGAGGCTGAGCTCTTACTCCGGGATCCAGAGGGAACTCTCAGAGGCTCAGGCAGCTGAGACTGGGAGATCAGTCTCTGCCTCCTGAGAGGGAAGCCAGCTCCACCCCAGCTAACCCACACAGGTCACGGACCAGCCCCGAAAATCTGGGGTCTCTTCCAGGACCATAATAGGTGATCTCGCTCCAGAGACTGACAGCAGGAGTATCAGCTGAAATCCTCTGAGAGTGAGAGTTTTATATTAGAACAGCATTCCAGAGCTACTGCTGGCCTTCCGCTGGGAGCTCTGTTTCCCATCTCAAAGATGTCAAGCCATTTTAAAGGCACAGGCCTTAGTTTGACCCAGCAAGGCGGCAAAGGCGGAGGGAATGTTGCCACAGGCATTCCCACAGCAAATGCTCGGGGCAGCCCGCACCCCGACCCTGGCCCCAACTTCAGCCTCCTGTCCCCTTTCTGCTTCCCAACTGCGAGGTGGGCTGGAGGAACATGTGGTCCTGAAATTGGGGGTGCGCAAAGCCACCCTCTTAGGCCCTTTTGTGGAGGGTGTGGGTGTCCAGGCATTCAGGCACGCCTACGTTCCCGCATTCAGACACCCGGCTCCCGGGCACACGGCCTAGAGTCACGGCCACAGCCAGGTCCCCCGTGGCCCACATTCCCTGCCAGCGGGGCATACTCTGCATGCCGCTCCCAGGCAGGGATGGCGGCACCCAGCAATCAAACTCACACCAACAATAGCTTGCATTGTGCGGCTCTTCACCCTTCACGCTCCACCGCACATGCCCTATCTCACTGGAGCTTCCTCGAGGTGTTCAGATTGCAGCCATTATCCTTTAGAGACGAGGAGGCCAAGGCTCGCTGGGGTCAATGGGAGTGTTTGAGGTCACTCCGGGGAGAGTGGCGCCAGGTCCCAGGTCACTCCCTCTCAGCCCAGCCTGCTCCCTGCTGCCTGGTGTTTTGGGGAGTGGCGGAGGGGTGCAGAAGCTGTGCTGTGGTCCATTCAGTCATGAGTTCTCACAGAATCATTCTCTGAGGTTAGAAACATACAAATTATAAGTTTCAATCATTGAAGAAGTCTGTTTAATTTTAGTTCTCTCTCCTAAAGAGGCCCCCTTTTAACCAATCCCGTGTCTCTGCCTCCTGGTTTCCGGAAGTGAGGAACCAGCCCTTGGTAATCTCAAGAGCTTTAGTGGGCCAGGCTAGCCTTTAAAATCCTTCCTGTGATGTGATCATGGCCACTCAGCAGGTTATTTAATAACATGCTGTGTGGGAAGAGGCCCTTCCTACCTCTCAGCCATGATGTGATAGCTCCTGTCTGCCTTCCCTGGAGTCAGGTCGCAGGAGGAAGGGAGCTCACCTCACTTTGGGGGCCCATGGGGAATGCTTCTCTTGGTAAAGTCATATCTGAGAAATAGCTCTTTGCCCAGACCAGGAATTGGAGAACTTCGGGGTGGCTCTGCCAAATGCAGGCCTGGATGACCTCCGGGGCCCCTCCAATTCAGCAGGCATGGGCGGCCAGCCCAGGACTCTCCCTCCGTTGCACTGAACAGGCCCTTCAGCTGGTGCCAGGCAAATGAGGCCCAGAGCTGTCTGTAGCAGAGCCTCAGGAGCTGGGGCCCAGGTGTGATGAAGCCTCAGGCATCTCTGACACTTTCCTCAGGGGGATCATGTGCAGGTGAGAGTGGCCCCCCAGCAGCCTGGCCTCAGTGCTGAGGCTGAGTTGTCACAAAAGACCTGGCACATGTCAGAGTGCACCCTCACCTCGACATCACTGCCACTCCACTGGCTTTGCCCAGCAGTTACAGGATTCTTGGTGCCTGTGGCAGGCCCGTGTTCTCACCTGGGCACTCAGGCTTCCTGCCTCTAGGAAAATATATTTCATTCGACCCAGCTGCTTCCTGGGTCCCGAAAGGATCCACTCTCTCCATCTGGAACCAGAGCTGGGGGAGGAGCCATCCTCATGGCTCCCCTGCTAGGAAAAGTCTCTGAGATGCTAAAAAAAACCTCTCTACCAAGCAAACTCTTGAAGTTCATTCTGGAGAAGCCAGATTCCGCTTCTAAAGTGCCTCCTCTTAACAGAACGGTGGCTCCTCATGGACGTGTGACAGAAGGATATCGTGTCCTTCACTCTTGGTCGTTTGGGTGCTGGGTCAGCTAACGTGTAAACTGCTTCCTGAGTCACCATGCATGAATTAGTCATTGACCGCCCACAGCCCTGAGGAGAACAGAGGCAGGTGGGATGGCAGATGAGGAAGCAAACAGCTGTGAGAGAATGCGATGTGTCCCCCTTTGGAGGTGAAGACAAGGTGTGGGACAGTGAAGGTGGTCATGACTAATGCCTGGGTGAGCAAAACAGGCTTTGAGGGCATCATGCCACCGCACTCTGACAGCGTGCCCAGGTGAGGCCTGAAGGGGCTAATGGGAAGGTAGGACTTGAAAGTGGGGAGTGGGAGAGCTGAGCCCAATGCGCTGGTGACTCTTGAGATGGCCCCGAGGGTGGCAGGCCAGGCCTCTACCTGAGAGGGGATTCTCAGCCTCGGCTTCCCATGAAGGTGTGCAGTGGGTCAGAGTCATTGGGTGCAAGTAACAGAAACTCATGGGCCAACTTAAGCAAAGACATCTATAGGGAGACCGTTGGAGTGTTCACAGGATCAGCAGGAAATCTGGAGAAACTGGGCTTGGAAAATAGATAGGAACCAAGAGAGGTAGGAGAGCTGCCAGCAGGTCAAGAGCAAGTCACAGAAACACCTACCATTGCCAGGAATAATCTCTTGACTGTTCAGCCTGTTGGCACTTTTCCTTCAAAAGTCTTAGTCCCAATTGTAGGGACTTAGATTTCATCTCTGCATTGGCTGCCACCGGGTGGGGAGCAGGAACCTCTGGCTGACGGTGTCTGGGGAAGGGAGCCTGGAGGCCTCAAGGGACAGACATCAGCTGTTCTTCCAGAGTTCTTGCTTGGCTGGAGAACTGCTTCCCAGGGGAATGAGCAGCCATTCTTCCAGGTGTTTTCACCCTGCCCCTAAGCTATGGAAAAGTTCAAGAATGTCCTGGGGGACCAGGGTGAGGGAAGGAACAGGTTAATTTTCTGGTTTCCTCCTTTTCCAATGTGACTAACTTCTTGCTTTCTATGGCTTTTCGAGAGAGTGTCTTGTTATCATCTGTAGTTATACAGGTCCAACAGTGTGCATGGGACAGGGTAGAGGAATTCTAAACAGAACTTAATGAGGACATCTCTGAAAAGGAATTTTAATGACCATAATTTATTAAATGTCTACTGTATGTCAGGCACTGGATTAAGTCCATTCTTTTATGTAGCATGGAGAAAAACTTATTTAAAAAGCTTGCTACACACTATTTGTTAGGGCCTCAAACTGGAAATTACCCAAATGTTTACCAACATTAGAATAAATGTATTAAGCTGCCGTGTATTCATATATTGGCATCCCAGGCAGCAGCATCCTCGGACTGTGCTCCACCCCTGTGAGTTCTTGAGATTGTTTCAGGGATCTGCAAGGTCAAAACTCTTTTCATAGCAATGCTAAGACATTATTTGAGTTCTCCACTTTACTGACACAGTCACTGATGGTACAAAAGCAGCAGTGGGTTAAACTGCAGGTGACTTAGCACAAGTCAGGGCAGTAACACTCCACTGTACTGGCAGTCACTGTGCTCCTCACTGTCATGCATTCTCAGCAACAATGTGGCAGTTTCACTTCAGATCCTGTCTTGATGAAGCAGTAAAAATTATTAATTCTAGTAAACCTCAGGCCTTGAGTGCATGTCCCTAATACACTGTGTGGCAAAAGAGGAAGCTCACATAAAACAGTTGTGCTGCATAACAAAGGATTATACAATGCATGTCTTGAGAAAAAGCTTTGTGTGGTTGACCTGAAGTCTGAACTAGCCACGCCCTTGTACACGCTGCTTGGTGCCCATGGGCAAGAGACCTTGAACTAGAAATGGAATTACTGAGTCATGGCTTATGTACATGTTCACCTTTAGAAGAAAATACCAAACTGTTTTCCAATATAGCTGTACAAAAATTATGTTCCTACAAGGAATGTATATGAGATCTTATGAATCCAAATTCTCTACAACACTTTGTATTATCAGACTTTTACTTTTTTTTTGGCCCCAAAAAAGGTCTGTAAATGGTATCTCATTTTGATCTTTGTGTTGTCCTTATTATTAATGAAGTTGGATGAATTCATTGGCCATATACTTTGCCACTGCTAATTTTGAATCAGGCTAGTCAAACAATGTCACAGAAAACATGAGCATATGTGGTACCAGCCAGGGATGGGAGAGGTGGCTTAGTATTACCATGTGTAATATATTATAAGATGCCATCAATTGTAAGATGCATCATCAGTTTAACACAGATTTTCAGAAAAAAGAAATGTCACATCAAATTATACAATTTTTAAAATGAATAATAATGTACATTTATTACCACTATATACCATTTTCGTCTTCAATATTATCATCTATAATCAACTCTAAGTTTTTCTTGTGACATTCTGGGTCTAAAGGTTCTTCCCAGTTGAGGCAAATATTTGTAAAGAAATGTAGATTTATGGAGCCTGTGCCCATGAACTTGACCTCCAGATCATACTTCGTAAAGACAGTTGATATGCCAGGTTTTACATGCACTTCCTAGTTGGTTAAACTCGTGGCTTAGTTTTCTCTATAATTGAATTACATTTCACTGGAAATCTGAAACTTAGCCAGACACTTGCCGGATGGATGTGTAGAGTCTAGTGATAATCTGCCGCAGGTACCAATTAGCCCCAGCAGCCTCTCGCAGCTCTCAATTCTGTGATCTACTTGGAGAGTCTGGCTGATTTTGCACAGCCCTGGAATGACAACCACGTCATGACTCACCCCTCTTTTTGCTGCTAGCAAAGTTTGGTTGACATCAATTAAGACACAAGCCAATCTCAGAAACACTCGAAAGTAAAAGAGTATGCATCTTATATTTCTTCTAATTATTTACTAATTAAAATGTAAATGTATGCATGTATCTGTATCTAAATGTATGTATGTATATATGTGTATGTCTTTGGCATGTGTGTAGCCAACATTTATTGAGCATCTACTAGGCAATTAGTTCTATGTCAGGGACTTTCCTCCATTCATTATCTCTAATCTTTATAGCAATTTGTGAGGTAAGTAATATCCTCATTTTAAAGAAAGCTGAGATTCAAAGAGACAAGATAACTTGACCACCACTCATTAGTGGCAGAATCAGGATTTGAATTCAGCTGTATCTGGCTTCAAAGCCCATACACTTCCTACCATACCTTAAAAGGCACAAATGTCAAAGATGATGAGTCTCTTTTTTAGACACTGAACTCCATGGGCCACTACAGGGCAAGATCTCAGACAGATTGTTGCCCAGTCTTGCCTGTTCCATCTCTAAGGGTGGATGCCCACATTTATGAAGAGGTTACTGGCAGGTACAGTGGAGACATTTACTAGACAGTCGAGCTATGTTAAAAATAACAAGGTATTCACCCCTAATCCTGTTAAGCTCCTCTGAACTGTGTGCAAGCTGAGCAGGGGAGGGCATGTTAATTGGCCTGAGTTAAGGTTGCTGTTAGAATCTTCCACATTTTCCCACCTCAGCCAGGGCTGGGTGTTGCTTTTTTTAGCCTTGGTTGGTCCAAAGCCCTGTTAGGACAAACAGTCATAAAACTGATGTGCTAGTTGTCAACAAAGCAGCTCAGTTTTGGCCCTGGAAATGAACTTCTCTTTATTAGCGGCGTCCTAGTCAAGAGACAGAAAGTGCTCTAGTTAGGGGCTGACGTGTGGTTCCAGACCTGACCCCTCAGCCTCTGATTCGCACGCAGGTCTGGCTTGGAGCTCCAACAGGCCTGAAGACGGGTGGGCGGTGGGAGGAGAGGCAATTCCCTGACCAGGCAGAATGACACTAAGCTGTCTTGGACAAGTAACAGCTTGTTTGGGTATTCAGACCTTCCAAAGGAACATGTTCCTTTATCTCCCTCAAATGTATGGTTCACCACCGAAAACCCATTTTATAATCTCTCCCCCACAGGCCTCTTCTTTCAAAGGACTTTTACCCACCAAGCTGCACTTGGGCTTTTTTAATTCTCTATGAATTAGATATAATCAGCAGAAAAAAGAATTCCAGCCAAAAGCAAAAGAATTTGAGATTTTAATCAGCCTTTCTGGGCAAACTTATTCTGGGTAAAATATGATTTTCCTTAGGCCTTTTTCCTGAAATGTGAACAATAACTCCATAGTCCTAGTCACTACCTTGTTAAGATAAATTCCCAGGGTGTGCTCTGAGGACTTGGATTTGAAACCACTGGTCTGATTTACTCAACACAGTTCACTTAGTTCTGTGGTTGACCTTGAGCAGCACCCACTCTCACCCACCACTCTTATCTTTGGATCAAGCCAATCTACATATAAAATGTGATACCGTGTTTCTTCAGTTTAAAGATGCCCCAACAATTTTTGTAAATTGAAGTGTTATTCATATACAGCAAAATTCACACTTCTCGATGTGCAATTCTGAGTTTTGATGAATGCATCCATGCATATAATCACCACTATAATCAAGATACAGAATACTTCCACTGCCCCGAAACTGTCCTGTGCCACCGTGTAGCCATGCTTCCTCTACGTCTAGCCCTTGGCAACCACTGTTCTAGTCCTTGTCCCTAAGGGTCTCCTTTTATAGAACATCACATAAATGAACTTACACAGATTGTAGCCTTTGTGCCTAACTTCTTTCACTTAGTAAATGCATCTGAGATTTATCTGCATGGATATACTATAATTTGTTTATTCATTCACCTGTTGATGGACATACAGGTTGTTCTACACTTGGTGAGTTTGAATAAAATCTCTATAAATATTTGTGTTCAATTTTCTATGTGGAATATAAGTTTCCATTTTTCTTGAGTAAATACCTGGAAGTTGGATTGCTGGATCATATGACAAATGTTTATTTAATTTTATGAATGACAAATCATTTTCCAAAGTCGCTGTGCCATTGTGCTTTAGCGCTAGCAACAAATGAAGTTGTAATTGTTCCCCATCCTCATCAGGATTATTTGATATTGTCCTTTTAAAAAAATTTTAGCCATTCTAATAGGCACATAGCGGCTTATATTTGAATTCCCTTAATAACTATTCATGCTGAGCATATTGACATATGCTTATTTTTCATTTACATATGTTCTTTGGTGAGCTGCCCATTTGAATGATTTGCTCATTTAAAAATATTGGGTTGTTTTCTTATTGAGTTTTGAGAGCCCTTTATATATTCTGAATATAGTAAGTCCTTCGTCAGATTTGTGTTTTGCAATAATGTCCTCCTAGGCTGTGGCTTGTCTTTTCAGTTTCTTAGCAGTAATTTTTACAGAGCAGGAGCTTTTTAAAACTTATTTAATGAAGTCTGATTAATTCATTATGTTTTATGGATTGTGCTTTTGGTGTCATAGCTAAGAAATTCTTTTCTAACCCATTGTTACAAAGATTTTCCTCCTATGTTTTCTTCTGGGAGTTTTATAGTTTCAGGTTTTACATTTAGGTCTGTGGGGCACGTCTTTGTTTCATTCACTAATACCACTTGGTCTTGATTACTGTAGTTCCATAGTCAGTATTGAAACAAGATAGTATGAACCCTCCAACTTCATTTTATTCAGAGTTGTTTTGACTATTCTAGGTCCTTTGCTTGTTCATATAAATTTTAGAGGCAGCTTGTTGATGTCTACAGAAAAGTCTACTAGGATTTTTTTTGAGATTACACCGAATTTATCGATCAATCTGAGGAAAACTGGTATCTTAACAATGTCTAGACCTCCAATTTTGTTTAGGTTTTTTTTTTTTTTTCTTTTATCAGTGATTTGTAGTTTTCAGCATACAGATCCTGCCCATATTTATAAAATTTATACATAAATACTTCATGGATTTTGTTGCTTTGGTGCTTTAAATCATACTACCTTTTAAATTTTTAAGTATTCATTGCTGGCAAATAGAAATAAAATTGGTTTCTGTATGTTAGCTTTGAATCCTCCAACCTCACTGAACTTATTAGTCCTAGTAGCTCTCTTTAAGATTCCTTGGGATTTTCAATGTAGACATTCATCCCATCTGCAAATCAAGACAGTTTTATATTTTCTTTTGTAATCTATGTGTTTTATTTCCTCTTCTTGCTCTATTACATTGGCTAGGCTATCTAGTACAATATTTAATTGACCTTTATATGATAGACACTTTGATTCCAGGAAAGGCTTTGTTATTTCCACAAGATGATGGTGGAATTACTATATTCTTTCCAGGAAACCGGATTCTAAGAAAATAGCTCTTGCCATTTAGCTCATTTATAACAATACTTAACACTTACTGATCAACTGCTAAGACATAGTATTCTGCAGTTTACACTTTGATCCTTACAACAAATAGCCTGATGAGGTAGATATTATTAACCCCATTTTTGAAACAAAGAAACTAAGGCTCAAATAATTTAAGAACTTGCCTAAGATAACACCATTTACCTTTTGAGATGGTAAATTCAAATCTATTACTTCATATCTCCAGGTCTGTGTTCTTCCCACTACATTATACTTGCTTATGTTCCGAATGGTTTGTAGCAGATCTCAATCTTGTCTATAGATAAGAGGCCTTTGGGGAGCTGTTAAAGATCATGGCTGCCTGGGTCCCTCAACCAACTACTTTAAATCTAAATCTCTGGGTCAGGAGTTTGGGCCTGGATGGTTTTTTTTTTAAGCTCCCAGTTGGTGCTGCTCTACAGTCAGGGCTAAGAGCACTGGATCTGCCACTCCTAATGAGAGTGGTCCTCCAGCCCTTACAGCATAGTGACAGGGGGGTGGGGTCTATAGACTTGGAAGCAATGAGTAATGAATGCTTAGCAGGCAACAACTGCTGTGTCTGATTTGGGCCTGGGAGACTCAGTGCTATAAAAGGCAAAGCTTTCTCCTTCATTTATTAAATGCTAGTAAATCCAAGGAGTGTGTCATGGTATTTTAGCATCAACTTATCACACATGTTTGTGCTGGCTTACAGTTGAAATCTTGATGGAAAACACATGGAAACTCCTCGAATCTTAATGGGTTACAAAAGGATGCTAATGGAAATGTTTGATGAGAGAAATGTCACTATTTCAGGGGATGCAGGGAATTCTCATTTCTCAGAGGGATTTGGCCTGTTGGGGCATCTTTTAAAACAGAAAGCAAAGTTCTTTGAATCATTGTGGGAAGCAAGAGCATCCCTAAAATATACTGCCTGAAGCAGCGCAGTTCCTGAGAAATGAAACCTTCTCTCTAACAAGGGGCAGCTTCAGTCTAAGGCTGAGTTATTGGCAGGATGAAAGGATTGCATTTTTCTGCCAGTGATTACTAGAGCTGTAGGATGCCTTCAGAAGTTTTCCCACTCCACATAGGCTATCCAATCTGGGCAAGATTACCGTGTTTGAAATGTCCATGTAACATGGACCATATTGTTGTTGTCATTGTTTTAAACTTCCTTTTTCCCATGATAAGAATAAAATGCACATCATGGAAAATTTAGAAAATGCAGAACAGTAGCCAACATAAGGCTGGGCTAGAACCACACTAGATCTTTCAGCAACATCACTTCATTTAATCTGCAAGAACCGTCAGAGAGGAGAAGCATTATTTCTATTTTCAGATGAAAATACCGAGGCTGGTGCACAGGCAGGGATTTGCTTGGCCCTCCCCCATGGAGGCAGGTGGCCTGGCCCCCAAGCGCATTCTCATCCCACTGTCCTCACAGCCATCAGATGTTTTGCAACATTTTCTTCTATCCTTTTTTTTTTAAGCAAACATTTTGATTTTTGATATGATGTTTGGGTTCCATACTTTCAAACACATGGAAAATCCAGCTGTGCTTCCAGCTTGTGTATGTGTGTGTGTGTGTGTGTAATATAATCATAGACACAGTTTTTCCAGGTAGGTTTTGCCTTTGACCATTCATTTGGCAGATGGCACACTATTTGAACACCAGGCTTTGAGAGAGTTCCTCCCAGATAAAGAGTATGTTTTGGTATAAATGTGGCTGTTAATGAAACTCGGTTCGAAGAGCACATCACTGCTGCAGAAAGAAGTGGGGTGCTGTGGGGGTGGATGTCAATGGCAGAGCCAGAGGGCAGTAAAGAGCTGGGTCTCCCCACCACTCACACTTAGTACAGTTCAAGTCGGGGTTTGTGTTTGTTTTTTAAGCAAATCACTATCCCAATTGCCCATAAGAAGGAAAGTTTTTAAAAACTAAGAGCTTTTTTTCAAGTCACAGGATGACATGGGAACTGGGAAGAATGGTCTTCCACAGTTATATGTGAACCAGAAAGTGGAAGTTGAGGGTCTGTTCTGGCTTCTCAGAGGCCGTGCCTTGCCCAGCCCTCATCCCTGCTCAGCGAGCCAGCAGGGGCTAGGGCTGTGGGAAGCAGAACACACACATAAGGCAGGTATAAACGGGCCCAGGGAGGCAACACGTGCTGTGGAGAAGAGGGGCAGGCCTGGATTTCCGGCCTAAAGGGCAAGAGCAAAGACCACTTTGTCTTTGAACCCTACGCAGTAAGGAAAATTCCCAATCCAAGGTGGTAGAAATCTTGGTGATAGTCAAACCTCTTTTATAACCGACGTCTACATTTTTCTGGCTAATGTCTTGCCTTGGCTTTCTTTTGTCACAATCAATTCATTGACCGGCACTGGAGTCCGTGGGTGGGTAGATGGGTCGGGGCCACAAACTTGGACATTCACATGGTAAACATTTCTCTCAGCAAACCAGATCCCTCTGCTTTCTTTCCTCAGGGCTTTTTTAATTAACTACCACAGCTTCCGGTCTGGACCCTCCACCGAATGTCCTGGGTTTTCTCTCTTTCATATTTCAACCCTTGCTTTTTGGCTGGAGTATAAAAGAAGGGAAAATCTGAAATATTTTCTCTGACTCTGAAAACCCTGATTCCTACAGAGGAGAATTAAAAACAAATTACTCTTGGACTCTTAGCAGAAGTGGCAGCAGTGTCTCTGCTGAGCAGTCTGCAGGTGAGGATGGAGCGAGAGCCTGTTTCTCATTAGAATTCTTGGCAAAGCATTTTGAGGCGCATCTGGAAAAGCAGGGAGAGGGACTATCGGTGAGGGTTGTTTAATGAGCCCCATTCTCCCATCACACGGCTGTTGGCTTTTCCTTCCCAGAGTCATCTGGGACCAGGTTTCCCAACCTCTCTCTTTCCCCCTCACGAGTCTGAGCATAGTCTCAGTACATTGCGTAGAGAATGGATACTCCAAAGAAGGAAAACCCAGTTCATGCTCATTTTTCTAAATGTCAGTTGAAGTTCTCCCACAGACAATCTCACTTTTGCAGATGCAGTGAATTTCCAGGACAAGAGTCAATATTAAGGATTGCTTATACTTATTTGTGTAAAATTACAGTTTTCAGGGCGCGGTGTTAGTCATTGTTTTCATCTGAGAATCACATTTGCTTGAAGTAGCAGATCTCCAATTTACACACACACACACACACAAAAGCAACCAACAAAAGCACAACAAAATGAGGCCCAGAGAGGGTAGGTGACTCACAAAAAGTTTCACAGCCAGTGGGAGCCAGAGCTGGGACTAGAAAGCATCCTGTGTATTTTTTCTTTATGGCACTTACCACAAGTGTTAATCCTAGTTTTGTATGATTATTTGCTTAATACTTAACTCACCAGTGAGACTGTAAGCCCCACCCCTCAGCACAGTGCCTGAGATGTGATGGGTGCACGCGCACACACACACACAAATATTGGTGAAATAAATGAACAAATGAATGCAAAATTGCCCACCACAATGGTGAAGACTGAACCCAGACCAGCTTCCTAACTTCCGTGATAAGCTAGCCAATGAGGAATTTCCCCAGGAAATTTCTGGAGATTCTCACTGATGCTGTATGAAACCCTCCTGCTAAATATTGAGAAAAGTCCTGAAAGGTTAGAAGCTGGAAGAGACTGTTCATCAGGCAGGATTTCTGCCTGTTACCAGCCCAGGGAGCATAAAGGACAAATAGACCAGGGGTGTCTACAGAAGTAGCTCATGTGCGAGGGGTTACTTCCAGCTCCCTGTCTCATCTAGAGGTTCTGGGGGCCCATTACTGATCACAGGTGGGTGCCTGAGGTCCTGACTCATTCTGAATGATAAATTCTATTCTCCCTAGCTTTGCCCACCGGTCCTGTGGCTTGGGAGAGCTCCAGCACCTAGGTGGCCAGCACCGAAGGGCAGTCACGCCGCACAGCACCCAGCTCACATGAGGAAACAGGCCAGGGAAGGGGGAGGAACTGGCTGGACATGGACAAGCAGAAACCAGAATCTGAGACACCTGAATCTTTGTCTGATGTTCTCTCCACCAGCACTTGGAGGGTATGCTTAGCACTTGGCCTGTGCTCAGCGACGTCTATGCCAGATTCCAAAAGGGAAACGAAGTCTTGAAAATTAAATACACAAAGATTAAACATACAAAAAAACATATCAGTCCCATCTTCCAGGAACTTAAAGTTTCATTGGAGAGTGAAACTAAGTTCTTGAAATGGTGACAAATGAAAACTGGCAAGTTTAGGCCATTCCATGTTCCATTCTACATAGAAAATAGTCTAAGCTCTGCAAAGTCTAAGAGGAAACTTGACAACCGTAAACAACTCTACAACTCTACCTTGAGGGTGACATTGGCACAGTGAGAGATTTCTGCAGGTCAGGGCTCAGTGCAGTGCTGAGGGCGCAGCCTTTGGAGTTAGACATCCAGGCTCTGCCACTTCCTAGCTCTGTGGCGTTGGGCCGGTCATTGGGCTTCCCTCAGACTTGATCACCTCTTCTATGAAATGAAGTAAGAAGATAATAAAGATACTCCCCTCATAGGGTTCTTGTGAAAATTATATCATGTGATAGTTGTCAGGCATAAGCTGACACACAATAAACAGTGTATGTTATTATTAATAAAAATAAAGCTACCTGGAACTAAAGTGGGTTAGCTCAGAAAGGTAGTGAGTCCCCAGTCACCAGTGATGTTCAAACTCTGGCTCAAAATAACAGAAGGAATTTAAATTTAAAAGGGAGTAGAGCATAGAACTAGGTGACGTTTAGGATCCTTCCCAGACTGATCCCAAGGTTAATTTTCAGGACTTTAGCTGACCCTTGAAAATAATTAGGTGTTGGCCAAGTGGGAAGAGGGTAAGAGTGGCGTCCCAGAAGATTGGAACAGCGCAAGCAGAGGTTTGAGGTGGCGCTGAGCTTGAAGGGACCTTTCTGATATCCAGAACATTTTCCTACTTGGGTTTTCTGAGCTTCCTGTGGAAGAGCTCTTTATTTACAGCTTCCAGAAGGGCAGTGGGGTTTACGGTAACTTTTAGGTCTTCCATTTATGTGTATCTGAGTTTCGCGAACTATCGAGGGAAGAGGGGTTTGTGATATGATTTCCACATTCATACAAGTGGGTTTTAACCATGATGGCAAAGTAGTGCTTAAAAAAATCTGACTCCCTCCGTAGGACTGCTTGTAAAAGGCTGATTGGATAAACCTCAGATATTTTATGCTCTCTCGTTCATTACAGCCAGCTGCTTTATCTACAGTTCAGACAGAGTTAGCAGCTGGGAGGGCATGGGGAGTGGGGGATTGCTCCCGGGAACCCCCAGTGGGGCTCTTTGCAGAAGGCAGCTATCTCACAGGCCAGGAGGAGAGTGATGTGTGGGATCCCCACTCCTTGCCTTCCTTGATGTCTGGGGACCCCCTGAGTGAGGAGGAGAACCACGGGCTCCCTGTGGCATCATGCATCTTTCCAACCTACAGTTTTGGTGCCAGTTCTCTGCAGGGCTGGGCTTTGTCTTTTGAAGCCACTGACAGGGGAAATCAGTTCTGCTGCTACTTCACAGGGAAGCCAGACAGAAGTTCATGATATCCTCACTGCTTCTGGTGGACCCAGTCTCCAGAGGAATGTGTGTCCTTTTGCAACAAGTACAGATCCAGTCTTGGGTTTCCTCAACGATTTGTGTCTGTCTTGTTCACCAAGGAGGCCCAGTACCAAGCATAGTGGGTATTGAGTCCATAGAAGGCACTCAGAAGTCTGTGTGATGCTCTGTGTACATTGTTGTATGACTGCCAAGGTCCAATGGGTACTGAAGGTGCCTGGGAGTGGGGGGTGGAGACGGCATTACGTCTTTTTTTCAGGGACAGTCATGTTCATTTATCACCCAGAGAAGCAGATACAGGCACAGGAAAAGGGGTGGTGAGGGCCCTGAGCACCAAGTGTCCTCTCCCCCAAGTCTTCCTTCCTTATCCATGAGCAAAGTCTCCTTTCCTGTCATTGATCTGTGACTGTAGGGTTCCCTCACTTTCTAAGGGGGAGCAGACCATTCCCCTCCTACCCCGAAGGGGGTTGGGAGGTAAATGGCAAGGACAAGGTGCTGTGAGATGCCGCACTACACGCCGATGGCAGAAACAACCCTTCCAAGAGCTCGTGCCAGGAGCTGCCCAGCATCCCCGGAGTCTCACGCCACTCAGGCTGCCACAACACAATACCATAGTCTGCGGGGGGGGGGGACAACAGATGTTTATAGCACACAATTCCGGAGGCTGAGAAGTCTAATGTCAAGTTACTGGCAGAGTCAGTTTCTTGTAAGTGTCCTCTTCTTGGCCTGTGGACTTTGTATCGCCACATGGTGGATAGAGATGGAGCAGTGGTCTTCTCCTGTTTTATAAGGGCACTGCTTTCATCATGCCCCCCATGACCCCATCTAAACCTGATCCTCTCCCAAAGGCTCCCCAAAATACCATCACATTGGGGTCAGGGCTTCAACGTGTGGGGTGGGCAGAGGTAGAAAACAGTATGAGGAGGATACATGGTGATGGGAAAAATAAAATAGTACAATTATTGAGAGAACGCCCTGTAATTCAGAGCTTGTCTAAGGCCACCCTTTTCTGAAAGATAATTTTAGGGAAGTGGTTTATCAACAGTACCTTATGAAATGTGATACTCCCTAATTCTTTAAGTCCTTGATGGAACTCCTAGATGCTATTATGATCTTTCAGAGGGCAACTTCCACCAAGGAGCCTAGCTTCTCGGCTGACACATATCCTTTCACTGCTGAACTCCTGGGCTCAGTATGTAGCCCATTCAACAGCTAAAAAGTATGTTTGTATTTTATAGAGGCAGAGGAGACCAACGTAAACCAGAGTATTTATCTTCCTGGAATATTATTGGACTACGCAATACTGTATAAAGATTAATTCCTGACGTTCTAGACACAGAGATAGTTTCATCTTGGTATGCCATGGTTGCTTATGAAATTTTAATTTAATCCTGGGAAGGAAAACTCTTTCAACAGAAAGGTTTGGGATAGAATAACAACCCCCACAATTTTCATTTATTAAGTATCTCCTTCCATTGAGTATGTATTGTATGGCAAGCATTACATGAAAGACTTTAAATGTGTGATCTCATTCATTTTCTTTTTCTAGCTTCTTGTATTAAAATGTAAATTCATTTATTTTCCATTTTGTTTTTACAGTAAGGTATTTTAATATTATAAATTTACTTCTAAGTAATGCATCCCACAAGTTTTCTTTTTAATAATTTATTTATTTGCGTATTTTATTTTTAGAGAGAGGGGAAAGGAGAAAGAGAGGGAGAGAAACATCACAGTGTGGTTGCCTCTCACTTGCGCCCCCAACTGGGGACCTGACGTGCAACCTAGTCATGTGCCCTGACTGGGAATCGAACCAGCGACACTTGGCTCGCAGGCCAATGCTCAATTCACTGAGCCACAGCAGCCAGGCATCCCACAAGTTTTGTTACGTAGTTCTTTCATAGCTGTTCAAGTCTAAATAATTTGAAATTTTTCCTGACTTTCTCTTTAATCCACAATAAATTCAGGGGTATGTTTTTTTCTAATGTAATCACATTGTAGATTGAAAATACGATATGTATACTGTAAATTATTTAAAATTTGTTGAGAGTTGCTTTGCTAAAATGGTCAACATGTGCTTAAAAAGGATATGCACTTTCTATTCGGGTACAGGCTTCCAAACACCTATACCAGATCCGAATTAATAAATTAGCTCTTCGTCTCTTACATATCTTTCCTCTCTTTTGTCTGTTTGATCTATCGGGTACTGATAAAAGTATATTAAAAATATTCTGAATATTAAAAATAAACTGAATATGAATTAATCAGTTTATCTTTATAATTAGTCAGGTTAAGTACATACAAATTCATAATTGCTATATATTCTTGATGAGACATTGCTTTTAGGATTATGCATTATCCTTGTTTATTCCTGATAATGCTTTGGTCTTAAATTTTATTTGGTTTGATGTAAATATTGCTAGACAGGTGTATTAGTTTCCTAGGGCTGCTGTGACAAGTTACCATGAGCCAGGTGGCTTAAACCCACAGAAATTTATCCTCTCACAGTTCTGCAGGCTCAGTGTCAAAAATCAAGGTGTTGGCATGGAGGCCCTCTTTCCACATCCTCTAGGAGGGGCTCCTGCCTTGCCTCTTCCAGCTTCTGGTAGCCCAAGTCACTCCTTGGCTGCTGGAAGTGTAACTCCAATCTCAACCCACACCACCACATGGCCAATTGTCCTCTGTGTCTGTACGTCTCTCCTCTTCTTAAAAAGACACTAGTCATGCTGGATTAAGGGCACACGCTACTCCAGTATGACCTCATCTTAACTAATTACATCTACAATGACTCTATTTCAAAATAAGGTCACATTCTGACATACTGGGGGTTAGGAATTCAATATACCTTTTTGCAGGACAAAATTCAACCTGTAACAATATATTTATTTTGGGTTTGTATTAGATGGATGTATCTTTTTCTAACATTTCATTTTTAATCTTTTTTGATGGTTTTGCTTTAGGTGTGTCTCATAAATTTTGTTAATTTGTTTGATCTGATTCGATAGTTTTTAAATAGATAATCTGTCTACATTTATTATAAGCACATATATTTTAACTTATTTATTTTGCATTTTGATTTCTGTTTACCACCCCTTAGCTCTCTTTTTTTTTAAGATTTATTTTTTATTCTCATTCAAGACAGAGGGAAAGAGAGAGAAAGAGAGAGAGAAACATTGATTGGGTGCCTCCTGCATGTGCCTCAACTGGGGATCGAACCCACAACCTAGGCACGTGCCCAGATCTGGAATCAAACCAGCAATCTTTTTGTGTACAGGACAATGCCCAACCAAATGAGCCACACTGGTCAGAGATACCATCCCTTTCTTTTTATACTTTGTTTTCTTTCTTTCGCCTTTTCTCCTAGGGTAAGCCATCTTAGCCTGGATTCCCTCCCAGAAGCAGAATCTAAGATAAAAGCATGGCTGCACCTTATTTATTTTAGGAAATGATTCAAAGAATTGGAGAGGAGGAGGGGCCAGGAAGAATGAAACAGGAATAACAAACAAGAAAGCTGATCACCACCATGGGCCAGTAGGATTCTAGCCCATTAGACACCCCGGGAAGAGGTATAAATACTACATCTCAGCCTTGTTCACAGAAATGTTACCAATAATACTGTTTTTTGAATGCACCTATGTCATTTTAATTTTCTCTTTCTATATCACATATTGTTATGTGTTTGGAGTAGAGGGTATTCCTCATAGTATAAACTTACACTACCACCTTGCCTGTCATTTGACTTTTCACGTAATCCCATGAGGCACTTTATCATCTCCATTTTAGAAATGAAGAAATTGAGCAAAGAGGTGAAGCAACTTGCCCAAAGTCACACAGCTAAAAAGCAATGGAGCCAGAACTCAAATTCTGTTCTAGTTGATTCCAAAGCCGTGACTCTTAACCATATGCTGTGGTGCTGGGTATGAGTTGAAGCTAACCGGTTTACTTGGGTTTCCCTGTCACTTCTTATCTCAACTTCATCCCCAAATGGGGCTCAATTTTTCCCTGAAAAGGAACAACAAGAAGGCCAAGCTACTAAATAGCCTCTGTGTGAGTTTGAAGCCACCTCTGTCCAAACAGCAATATTCTAGAAAGGCTCTGAAAATGACAGAAGCCAAGAGATTGCAGGACCTTTATTCAAGGGAGGATTTTGTTACTGTTTTTTGCTTTTGGCCCACAGCTCTATCTACTTCCCAAAGAGTATGGATTACTAAGTAAATTGGATAATTATTGACTAAGTCTGAAGCTGCTGTGATTGAGAAATTAAGCATGACTGTTTTTCTTCTGCAAGCTAACTGGAAAAGAATGTGAGGTATTTTTCCCTCTTCTCTTCCAGAGGCCTGTGTGTCTTACAGGGCCAAGCTTCCCTTGCCCCAGGGGCAAGTTAGAAGCTGTTCTTAGATTTTCCAACCCTAACTGTTAGAGACAGAGAGGGCCAGGAGAGTCTGGGAAGGCGCTCAGGACCAGAGATCATTAAGGGCTGGCCAACGCTTGAGTGCTGGGCCTCCACCAGGCCCCCTGGAGGTGGCAGGGCCTTGGTGGAGGGCAAAGAGGTGTGAGGAAGAGGTTCATGGACCAAACATGCCCTGGGATTTGGAGAAAATACAGTGAGCAGCACAGCAGCCCTAACTGGTCCACTGGGGCATGGATAATGGAACTCAGCCGTGACCATTATGGAGCAGATGCCGGTCCCCAAGGTTCTAGAATCCTGAAGGCTTCAGAGTTCTGCATGGAAGGGGAGTGGGGTTGCGGTCCTGAAAAGCAGCTGGTATTGAATTTTCAGTGATCCTGGTAGGTGGAGGCCTAAGTGTGATTTAATTTGATTTAGAAAATTTGTGAACTGTGTCATGGAACATATTCCCGAGTGTCGTGGAACAATTTATATCAGTTACACTAAATAATGACCGAATCCTGAAGGAAATTTTTCTAACATATTTGGTCAAACAGGTCTTGCATTTTTTCTTAATCCTTTAGAAACGCTTGATCAATAACTGGCAGGATATAACTATTCCAAATTCAGTCTGGTAAAAAATACCCTCTATCTTGGTAGTTTAAATTCTAAATTACCTCCAGATGAAGCTTTAAAAACACTCTGTGATTAAATCCACACCAAATGAAGTTTCTGTGGGGAAAGTCACTGATTCTGAGGATGACCTGAGAACTTTTCAAAGGCCTGGGGTCTGAACTGGGCTGGAAATTCGACTTGGGGCCTCAGAACCCTACATCTACATGGCTCAGCCTCAGGTGTGGGACCTGGATGCTTGCCAGGAGCTGAATGGTCCACTGGAAGTGCCAAGAAGACCGGAACTGGGAAATATCACTGGAATCTCACGACCCTTTCTCATCCGCCGTTATGAGACCCGAGAGGCAGAACCACAAGGGTGGAGCTGCTGCGCAGGAGGCGGGGCCCCCGGGTTGGGAGGCTGCGTGTGTGCATGTGTGTGTGTGTGTAGCTGATGAATGTCAGACAGGCTGTACGTGTGTCTCTGTGTCTTTATATGTGTCTGTGTACATCTGCGTGTCTGCATGTCTGTGTCTGTGTCCAGGGTGGGAAGAGCGGGTCAGAAATGCATTTTGGTCAAGTGTTGGTTTTCTAAGAGAAGATGGTTCACAGCAGAGGTGGCCCAACTTCTCAGACCAGAAGCGCCTCTGAGACTGCAGACTACCAGCAGCACATTTCGGGCCCAGAACAGGGAACTTCTGTTTGGCTGAGAAGAGCAGGGGAAGGGAGCAGAGAGGCCAGTGGTAAGATGACCAGCACCCTCAGCAAGAGCTCGGGGAAGCTGGGGACCTGCGGTGAGCCCCAAATTGAGTCCAAGCTCTCTAAGTACAACAGCTCAATTTCCAACAGGGTAGTCGCAGGGCACCGCGCACCCCCAACCGCACGGTGTGCGCACGTGCCTGTGCCAGGCATCTGCTCACCCCTTCACACTTTCCTGACTCTTCTTCCCAGTCTTGTTGTATGGACTCGCGCCAGGCAATGTGGGAGTGAACACCTTTATTTTTGTGCCTGCTTTGGCTAAGCACTCTGCTGTGCCCTTTCCGCTTGGGATTTCCCTGAATGAGCTTGTTACCCCTGTTTTACAGGTGAAGAAACTGAGGCCCAGAAAGGGGAAGTGGGTTGCTCAAGATAATAGGCTGATGAGTGTCTGAGCTTAGGCAGAACCCATGTGTGCTGAAGGCCAAAGTCACTGTCTTATCTGACAGTCCTCTACCTCTGGATTCCCTCTCTGTACTTTCGGAAGCACGCATACACACTCCTTGGGGCCCTTGGTGAAGGACCATAGCCCAGACAGCAAGGGCTTTCACATAAGGGTGCACATGCACCAGCAACAAAACTGCAGGCATAGTGAAGTTAGACATTGGAAAAAGAGTATCCAATTAACATGAACTAATGAGTGAAGAGCGTTGAACTTGGGAGCCAGACAGCCTGGAATTTATATCTCCATGTATTAGATCTGTGACTCTGGATGACTCACCCCACCTCTGGGAGTTTCGGTTTCTCCAACTGAAAGTGGAATTTTTCAGTGCTATTCACCTCATTGGCTGTTGTGTGGATGCAATGAAGCCATGCCCAGGTGTGCACCACGTTTGGCTCCCAATAATATGTCATAATTAGAAGCTGTAGCAACAAAAAACAAGAAAATGAAAAACAACCACAGCATCTAGATGATCACAAAAAAGCAGAGTGAACTCAGCCCCATGTAGCTACAAAGCTGGAACATCTGTGTTGCTGCCAACATCTGGAGAGGCGCCAATGCCAGAGAGGAGAGGTGGTGAGCAGCAGCTGGCTGGCTGGGAAGAGGGAGGGGGCAGCCATCAGGGACCCCTAATCTTGAGGCAGAAAGTTCTGTGATTGATTCTGATTGCTGTCTCTCCTGTCCACCGCCCCTGTGCTCAGAACTTTCACACGGCACACCGAGTACTGGGAACCAACATAGATAAGACAAGTGTGACCTAAAAGAAGGACGGGAAGCCAAAACGGGGCAGGAAAACAAAGGAAGGGGGGCAGCCTGGCACCAGGTGCCAAAGTATATGTCTGCTGTTTGTCCCCATCACCTGCCAGCTGGGAACTCTGCACTTCGTCAGTGCAATGGAGTATGACCAGCCCGGAGTCCAGACCCTGTTATAGGCCAGCCGTGGGTCTGTCAACACCGGTGCGCCTCAGGTGGGATGCTTTTTAATGGTTTTATTGTCTTGAGTAACAAAACAGATTCTTGAACATTATAAAAAAGTAGAATTACAACAATGCAGAAAATGTATGAAAGTAAAATATTAAATTTTTCAGGATATATATTATATACATATATATATATATATATACACACACACATATAAACTTTTTATTATGGAAGCTTTCAAACATCTTGAATAGGATGGCGAACCCCTGTGCACTCGTGATCTGCCTGCAACAGCTGCAGTAGCGTGTGCACCAGAGTCCCAATGAAAGCAACATAGCATGTAACATCTTTCCAATATGTTACTGTGTTAAATCTCCTGATATCCAAGCACCTGAAATTACTTCCTATCTCATTCCCCAACTGCCTCAATCACCTGTCTGAATGAAAAAAGAGATAAGTTCATCAACTTGCTCCAGATCCTACAGGAATCTCAACTAGTGCCTAAAACATGTGGTAGTCAATAGGAGTTGAAAAAATAGTAACAGCAGAATATGAGCTAATGTTTATTGAGCACGACGCACTAGCCACCCTTCCAGCTGCTCCACTTGTATCAGCCCACGGAATTCTCACACCAGGCCTGTAATGTGTACCCTGTCTTCATCCCTGCTCTACAAATGAGGATATTCAACACAAAGAAGTTAAGCTATTTGCCCAACCTCACACAGTTATTTAGAGGCAAAGCAAGGATTTAGACCCAAGCCTCCTGACTCCAAGTCTATCTTCTTAACCATTACACGGGAGCTGGGGGCGGGGAGGGGGGAGGGGATTTCCAAATCAGATGAGCCCAAAACAAAGCCTGACCTGGGCATGATTGATTCCTGCTGGGAAAGGGGAGGGTGGGGAGGCTCGCCATCATATTGAACACTGCCGTGGGACCAGGAGCCGTGCTCAGCACAGCCCTGTACTGTCCCAGCAAGCCCCCGCCTGTAGACCTCACTGGGAGACAGCATTAACATTCTTCCTGAGTGTGTCCATCCTGGTTTCCTCAGTGCCAGCCCCTGGGTGGGATTCTGTGTTTTGAAAAAGTAAGTACCTTATGTATAAATATGAGTAGAAAAAGTCAGGAAAAATATCCACCAAATAGTAACTAGTCCTGGTTCTTACCCACCCAGCATGGGAGGAGGGTCAAGGGGGTAATAGGATCTTTTTGCTAAATTTTTCTAATTTGCCTATGAAGCATTATTTGCTTTACAGAGGGCGAAGGAGGGGGAAAAAGAGGGAAGAGGAAAAAATCATACTCTCAAGTGGCCTTTAACAGTGTGGGGCTGGGCTGGGGATGAGAGCAGCATGTGGAGAAGCTGGGAGCCACATGGCCATGTGAGATGGTGGCCCAGGGGATGGTGGCACAGCTTGGGTTAGGCCCGCACTGGCCGTAAAGGTCCCAATGCATGGGGCTCTGACCCCATCCTCACAGGCCCCAGTAGCCCTCAGAGGACACAGTGAGTCAGCTTGTGTAAAAATACGCACTGCCCCCCAGCTCTGGTTTGTGGAGGGGCCTGGGATGATGGGAAGCGGCTGCCTTCTGGAACGCCCAGGCCCACGCTCATCTGGCAGGTCCTCCCAGGGTCGGGGCTGTTTGTTCTCAAACGCTGCATCTTTGGGGTTAAAAATAACCCTCCACTGGGCTTGGCTGGGCTCTTCCTGCCCTGGGGGCAGAGATGGGCCATGAACCCAGCTTGAATGTTTTCAGGCTGGACAGCATTTTTACCCACCATATTCCCCTGCCCAGCTCCCAGCTAGCATCCTGCAACCACGAGCCCTTGATTAGAAGGGGGGTGGGAAGGAGGAGTATTTGTAGTGTCTATCCAGTAGGAAAGTTACAGAGCCTCACTAGAATAGCAATGCTGATGCCACTAAAATAGCAACAGAGTGTTCTTAAAAGAACATGACAGGCTCTTTATCGACTATTAAGCGCCACACAAATGTAAGTTCTGTGGCTGCATGAGGTAGGGTTTGAAGAGTGCCCCACAAGGCCTGGCTTGCCCCCAAATATCTATACAAGTTCAAACCCCACCATTAGAATCATCCCTTTCAGACTAAAAAGTTGTGCCCCTGAAGTCCCCTGTTGAAAACGTCTGGGAGGGTCGGTGATGGTGATTATATAAACAAGACTTTCTTATATTGGTGGAGATCATTGCAATTTTAAAGTCCTACAAATATAGGGCCTCCCTTCCATCCTGATCCTTATTCCTGTGGCTAAGGGTCCACAGGTGGGTATAATTAGTCTCTCCTACAGAGGAGAAGACAGCCTGGGAGAGTCGGCCGTGGCCTTGCAGCTGTGGTTAGAACCCACAACTCCTTCCATTCGCACCAATCAGGGACCCCGTTAAATGCTTACTCCCCGGGGTCACAAGGAGTAGACTGGGTGGGACAGAGCACCCAGGGCTGTTGGGAGAGAACCCACCTTGGAGGGCTATAGGAGGGAGGGTTGAGGAGAGAAGCCCAGAGGCCTAAGGCACACCCTGGGGCCATCCCACTTCACGGGGACAATAGGGGAAATGGTGCTGGAGCTACAGATGCTGCCTTTGGGATGAGGAAAAGGATTCACCAGGAGTTCTAACTGCAGTCGTTCTATGCTGCTGCCTGGAGCAGAGTGTGGAGAAACAGGGAATGATAGGTGATGGGTGTCTGCCGCTGTGTCAGAGCAGGGCTTGATGAGATGTGTTTCCAGTGTTTGCCACCCCTGCTCCATAGCCCCCTGGGACCCCACAGTAAGGGCAATGATGAGAGCGGCCCTGCCGGGTAGGGGAGGGGGCAAGGTACAGACCACAGAGCCAGACACTTCTTGCCTTAGTATCAAGACAGCTGCTCAAGAGGACTCTAGCAGGTGCAGAACCCGATCCAGTCAACTGTCCACTGGGAAAAATGAAGTCACAGTGCATGTCCCATGCCCACGTAGAGACCTATGAGATAACTGAGAAGTGCTTGGGGAGTGAGGTGTCACACTGATCCAAGAAGGCAGTCTGGCCTTTGCAGCCAGGCCCCTCTTTAGTCCCTGATGCTTTCCCAAGGGTCCGTGTGGGAAAGGAAAAGTCTACACAGGATGGATGGAGAAGTTCCAAACATTTAAGCCAAAGGAGGGCCCCAAGCGCTCTTGGGATATGGCTCTCATGGCCCCTTAGTTTCTAGAAGGTGGGACAGGAGAAAGGATTAAGCTTAGGTGGATAGGACAGCTCCCATACCCACCAGAACTTGGGGTTCTCGTGGGAAAACCAGGGAGCTGGGGAGCAGGGTGAGTGAGTGACCTGACAGTGGTGTCCCCTGCATAGTAATAACTATCTAAGTGCATCCCTGGCTGGGCCGATTTCCTGCCTTTTTCCCCAGCAGGGCCTCCTGTGGCCAATATGACTTCTTTAGCTCTTGCTCTCCAAGCACACGCCACTGAGGCTTATTCCAAACTTCGCCTTTCTCAGGCCTTTGAACTCACGCCCTCAACTTAATGACCTCATCTCCTTGTTAATTATAAAGGTAAAGCCAAACCCCCCTCAGTTTTCCTCTTGGCCTCTAAGTATGTCTCTACATTTACCTCCACTCAGCTACTGCTGTGGAAGGCTTGCCCCCGGTTTTCCAGGGAAAGCCCCCACCTTTATCTTCTATTCTATCTACCTGCTGTTCTCTCTCCAGGATTTTCCAGCTCTTCCTCTCCAGAGTCACAGTCCTGCTTTGGAGAGTTCTCCTGAAGCGGCTGACTCACTGCCTTGCACCTGGGCCCTGAGCCACCCTTCCCTTCCTTGCCAAATACAGCGCGTCTCTGGCTTGGTGGGTTGGTTGGTTGATTGATTTATTGATTGCTGAAAAAGCTGCCTCCACCTCCCCACCCCCACCATCCTTACTCTGCCTTTGGGCCCCAGCACAAAGGGTTCCTTATCACCGAGACCTGCGCTGTGGCCAGCCCTGGAGCCTATCCACTTCGGCCCACAGACTGCTGCTCACCTGCCTTTTCCACAAGGTTCCCAAGCCCTGAGTGACCTCAGGCACCCAGGTGTTCCCGAGATTCTGAGCATGACTCACCTCAGAATCAACAGCTCTGTCACTCCACACTGAGGGACCTCAGCTTGTCACAGAGCCTCTATTTCCTGTATCAGGTGGTTTTAATAATACCTGCCTCAGGGGGTTATTGTGAACACAAAATAGGACAATAAATGTAAAGTGCTCAGCATAGCATTGGACGATATTAAGTGCTCGATATGGATGGAACTGGAGAGTTATGCTGAGTGAAATAAGCCAGGCAGCAAAAGACAAATACCACGTGATATCACCTAATACAGGAAACTAATGAACAAAATAAACAAATGAGCAAAATAGAACCAGAGGCATGGAAACAAGGAACAGACTGACAGTGACCAGGGGGGATGGGAGAGGGGGAAAAGGGGGGAAACACAGGGAAGGGTCTACTCAAGGAACTATAATAAATGACCCATGGACATGGACAACATGGTGGGGATTGACTGGGGTGGGAGATAGGGGAGAGCAATGGGGGCAGGGGGGAATTGGACAACTGTAATAGAAAAACAATTTAAAAAAAGAAAAGAAAAAAAGTGCTCAATAGATAATAGTTATTAATTATCTTAGAGCTAATGCTTTCCCCCATACATCTGGTTATGGGAAGCTCGGTACTGCATGAGGTAACCAGTTCACTGTTGGACATGATTACAGTTTTCCTTATTTCTTTAACAAATACTGACATAGTACAAAGTATGCGTGAGGCACTCTCTTACGTACTTTACAAATTTTAATTATTTTAACCCTTACAACAACACTCTGAGCTATCCCTATTTTACAAAAGAGCGGATTTAGGCACAGAAGGACTAAGTAATGTGCCGGAGATCACAGAGTTGGTAAGCAGCAGAGCCAAGAATGGAACCCCAGCAATCTAGCTCCAAAATTCTCGTACTTAACAGTATACTCAGTTGCCTGTTAGGTGGAGTTGAATTAAAAAGACATAAACTAACTCCAATCATGGGCGTGTTCCAGAGTAACACGGAACAGTCCCCACACTGGTTTCATTAACCAGTGTTTCACTCCATCATATTTGTTTCCTCATTCACTTGTTTAAAAAAAAAAAAAAAAAAAAACAGTTACGGTATATGAGCTGAGGCCCAATGGTGAACAAGACAGGCGTGGCCCTGGCTCTGCCTTTGCTGCCTGTACCTAACAGCAGCACACAGCAGAAGCTCCAGGACAACAGTGGGCTGGGTCTCTGCAGAAAAGCCACAGAGGGGTACGGCAGGAACACAAAGTGCCACTAGAGGGCGCTGTTCGGTAGAGCTGCCCTGAGGACCGGCTTCTGTGCAAAAGGGGAGATCTAAAGGGCAGGGTTGGGGCTGTTCGGGGACCATGACCAAGTCCCCTGACTCCAACACACTGGTGGCCACAGCCAATTGCAGGGCCCTGGGGGAACTTCCTGGGAGAAATGGACACTCCCCTTGGCTCCTGACCAGCCAGCCCAGCACGGTCCCCTCCCTGTCCATGCTTTTCCCGAGGGCAGCTCTTTCCTGTCCCCAAAGTCTTCCAGCCAGGGCTGAAACAGAGGTCTGCCTGCTGAAAGGAACAACTGCCTTCAGGTTTGGAGCAGTTTGAGGTCAACAGGCAAGATGCACCAGTATCAACTGGCCTCTTTGAGCTTAACATAGACAGGGAGAGGGGAGGGATCCAATGACGGAGCCAGTATGATTACTCGCTGCTCCTTCCAAGAATATTTGAGGAATTGAGTACTTATGGGCATTAAAAAGAAAGATACTATAAGATTTCCAGGTTAGATACAAACATGGTTACTGTCCTACAGGAAAATAAAACTGTGATCTTGTACTGGCTAGAAATCTACAAGTGACCAGGTAACTTCCTGGTAGCTGGGCTTTATCATCAAATAGTACATAGGTAGGTTGAACACAGGTACCTCTTCTGAAGCATTGATAATCCTTGAGTGCTGCTCTTAAACAAAGCCCATGTATGACTTTGAAAGAACACCATGTACTCTCTTTTGCCTATTTCTAAGTTCTCTATAATTTTTCTCAACACTAAATAGCATGCATCTCTATCTGAGATTGTCTCGTGTATTTATTTGGTTATTACAAGTACATCCTGGCTGGTTTGGCTCAGTGGATTGAGCGTCGGCCTGCGAGCTAAGTGTCGCTGGTTCGATCTTCCAGTCAGGGCACATCAGAGAAGGAAAACTCTGACTCCAAAAAACCTCCGTTGCCTTGCGGCGTACCTCTTCAGGGGAAAGGCTAAGGGAGTAAACCCCAACAGAAAATCCGGAGCCAGAGTCCCTAAGGCGGTTTGACGTTGTAGTCAACACCGGCAACTCCTGCGGCGCACCTGAAGCCAAGCTGTATTGACTCTGTCTTTCCCTTGGACCCTTCAGCTGCGAAGAGAGGGGGAGTCTGCTGCATGGGCAACAGCAGACCCTCCATATCACCCTGCCCAGGCTCTGTAGCTTCAGCTTCACTGGAGAGGACACTCCAGCGTCATCGCAAGATGTCGATTCAACACGGGAGGAGACAGATACCATGTCACTCCCGAGTTGGACTGCACAGCCATTCTCGGCGGTGCAGATAGACTCTTAAGAAGCTACACCATCGTCTCTCGAGACGGACGGCTGCCGATGACAAGTACATAAACTGTCAATCGTGAAGACCACTGTGTCCTAGATTCTACTTCAGTGCCAGGTGCAAAGTAAGTACTCAATATTTGTTGAATAAAGAAAAAATATAATCAAAAGTTATGATTGGAGGCAGAAAGTAGAATAGAGTTTATCAGGGGCTGGGGAGGCGGGAATGGGGAGTTGGTGTTTAATATGACAGAGCTTCTGTTAGGATGATAAAAAGTTGAGATAGATAGTGGCAGTGATTGCACAATAATAAGAATGTACTTAATGCCACTGAACTATACACGCAAAATAATTAAAATAGTAAATTTTATATTATGTATAGTTTATCACAAAAAAAGTTGTATGATTATAGTACCAGTCTCTTTTCCAGGGCTTGTTCTATGCCAGACATGACTCCAAACACTTTATTTATGTACAATCGTGTACTTACCCACAATAATTTTCTACACTAGGCATTTTCACTATTCTCATATTATAAGAAAGCAATGAGGTGCAGAGAAATGAAGTAACTAGTCCAAAATCACACATCTAGCAAACAACAGAGCTGGGATTTGAGGCCAGGCAGACTGTGTTCCTAACCATGGATACATTTATGGTTCAGGTTACCCATACTGTGCAAGTTTCCAAGAAGTAATAACTCGTCTTCTCTGAAGAAGTCAAGGAAGGCTTCCTGGAGGAGTTGGGATGTGAATCAGACACCATCACACAGGGGTACCAAATGGATTTGCCTTCTGCTGTGGTTGCTACATTTAACACAGTACTGAATCCAACTCCCTGATGCTGGTGTCTCCCACACTACCCCCCCACCCCATGATGCCCCAATTTCAGAGCCTACCAAAAAAAAATGTGTGTGTGGTGGGTAGGATCAGGAGGGGCCAGGGTGCAAGCTGTGCACCTCCTTCCATTGCCTCTGTTTTCAGAGTAATGAGCAGGCCGTACTGACCTGGAGTGGCCAGCCACTGTAGGGAAAGGATTTTGCTAGCTGCACTTGTGCTCAAAATGCAGCCACGGCTTCCAGATCCTCCACAGCTGGTTAATGAGATTGCTCTGTTGCTGCTGGGCCCCAGGGGGCAGGGCTGGGCAGACCACACTTCAGACTTTATTAGATGGCCAATGCCCTGCACCTGGTCTAGCCCAGCAGCCTCCAGCCCCAGAGGCATTTCCAGGGCCTGAGCAGAAAGTGCAGACGTGTACTTATGAGAGCGGGTTTTTCTTCTCTTACTTTCTGACCCAAGACAGAGACAACTTCACTGCAAATGGTTCCAAATTGCAGCTCACAAAATATTTATTCTGCTACTGCCACAGTTGGACTGCAGGGACTGTCCCCTGGGGCATTGGTCAGGTCCAGCCTGTGGAGAATGCAGGGTATTCAAGGCCCCAAGCACTTTAAGAGCAACAGGGAAGGAGCGTGGGAGTGTGGCTTTAATTGCAAGGTATATGGTATGTGTGTGGGCAGAGGGGAGGGAGGGTTATTAGGCGCCTCCAGTCCTAACAGGCGATGCACCAGATGCCTTCTCAGCCACCCCAACCCTCACACCGCACATCCCCCGCCCCACTGGGCTGCTTCATCAGCAAGGATCTACTGCAGGTCTGGGAAGGGCCTATTTCTGCCAGGCAGACAAAGGCTCTCCGGGGACTGAGGGAGCAGTTCTCAGAGCTCCCACAGCTTTTAAAGGAGGGGGTTGTTGACCAAGAAGTTTCCCTGAGGCAGAGTTGGTAAAATGAAATATTTGTCGGTCAAATCTTAGTTCCTTCTCTGATACAATAGCTCTTTCTTTCAAGTAAAAATAGTGAAACTGAGGAGGATAAAGGTTATTGTCTCTATCAATTGTTTGCCTAAAAGGAGGCAAGTCTGTTTTTCCGGAAGCTTCTGAAAACCCTTTATGACAAGAGACACGACACAATACCTCCGCTAGGGGGGCTGCCTGGGCACCGTGTCCTGTACATGGTGATTCTCACAGAGGCTGCAGGGCACCTCCCCCACCCCCGCGACTTCACAGGGCAGGGGTGGACCCCCGGCCCCTCCTTCCCACCCTTCTGTCTCTTGTGAGTGAAGCTGCGCAAACACATCTGAGCTTCCCACTCAGCGAGGATTGCAGCTGCAGTCCTGTGTCTTACCCTCACTGGACTCTGCTCAACATGGTGGGCACCACGGCCCATGAGGGACTATACTGTCCCTGCACCCGGTCCCCTTGGCCCCATGCTCTGTGCCCAGAGCTTCCTTGGCGCGCAGTCCCCTGCCTGCTGGTTCCCCCTTAGCCCAGGCTTCCCCCAGCTCCAAGGGCCTTAGTGGCAGAACTCAGACTTTCTCAGAGAGCAAAAGCAAATCCAACTGAGAGAGAGGCTTGTTGACTCTTGGGGGCAGGGGGTGCCTGTGTTTTGAAAGCCAAGGCTCGGAAGTCAGAGGCAAGCAGAGCTCACTCAGAAGGGCTCCAACTTTGGGTGAATGCTCTGTTATCATTGTCCTGAAATTCTAATAATTTTATCTTTCAGTTCAGGTTTTGCAAGTGAGGTCTGAAGGGGAAGGCCCATGAGCAGAGGAGATGTGTGAGCACGGGCCATATTGGCAACATGTATATGGCATTCCACATGCCTCATGAACACAGAGCTCCACGGGACCCACGAGGCACGGGAACTCAGCCAGGCTCAGAGAGAGTGCAAGGTAAGCATGTTCTGTCTATGGAACCAGAACTTACTCAGATGCAGAAGGAAATCATTGATATTCTAAGAAGCATGAACATCGTGTTAATGCCATATCAGTAAATGTTAGCTCCCTTCTTTTTTATTTCTACCCACTCATGGCACACTGGCTGCTGTTTTCTGCTCTCAGCAGGCTCTACCTCTGATGCCCTCAGATCGCAGATCCTCACCCCATGGGTCCATAACAAAAGAGACAGGAAAGGAGGGGAGCAGGCGGCTGCAGGCCTGCACCCAGCATGGGAGGCTGACCCAGCCTCAGCATGAAGGCCTTGGCTGAACTGTCTCACAGTTGAGCGTTAGAGGCTCAGCTCTCTCTTTAGGACATCAGGAGCCCTGCAGGGAGACAGGGCCCCACCCTCGTCCGCCTCAGACTGACCTGTGGCCCCTCAGGATCCAGTGCGAGGTCAGGCCCTCCCAACAAACTTGGACGATGAAAGGCACAGTCATCTGTCCCCTAGCCCTCCCTGACTGAATGTAAATACTCGTCTCATCCCGGCCAGGCTACACTGACTTCAGGTCTGACTGGCCTCACCTCATTCCTTTGGAAGAACATCATGTGTACATGTGTGTGTGCATGTGTGTGTGTGTGGTTTTATATAACAAGTCTGGGTTCCAAAGGTAGATGGAAGTGAATGTCCATTAGTTTATTAATTCATATACACAAAACCCACAAGTACAAAGAAAAAAAAAAACACTTAAAATTCAGTAAATTTTAAAATAGAAATCATGTAATATTCATCTTTATATTCTCAATGGCTAATACAATTCCTGGCACATAGTAGCTTCCTCATGCGCAGTGGTTGGATGAATTTATTGGTCTTTTCACATGTATCACATTGAAGAAAGAATAACCCAACATTGACTCTACAGCAAAATAACAATGATCCTATTGCACTGTAGCTTTTAGCTTTCCTCAGGTACTTTATCTTATTTATCTTCACCCCAGAGGTAGGCAGACACCAGTCCCATATTAAAAGACAGAAAGCTAAAGTCTAGAAGTGATATGATCTGGCCAAGGACCTCCGAGTTACTAACATTTGAGGCAGAACTAAGACCAGTCTCTGGCCACTGTCTGTCAGTCCTTTCCATCACCCATCTCTCCTCTCTCCGTCTGCACTTGGTCAGGCAGCCCTCTATACCCTACAATAGAAAAGCTTTGAGCCCTGGCTGGTGTGGCTCAGTGGATTGAGAGTCAGCCTGTGAAACAAATGGTCGCCAGTTCGATTCCCAGGCAGGACACATGCCTGGGTTGCAGACCAGGTCCCCAGTTGGGGGTGTGCGAGAAGTAACCACACATTGATGTTTCTCTCCCTCTCTTCCTTCCTTCCCCTCTCTCTAAAAATAAATAAATAAAATCTTTTAAAAAAAAAGCTTTGAACAGACCAAAAGAGGTCTCCTTTTGCATCCTCACAGCAAGCACCACGTCCACACTTCCAGCATATCTCAGCAGGGACACGTGGAAGCTACATTAAAAATAGCACCAGAGAGATAGGCTTTACATACAGGAAGATTGGAGCCCAGGGAAATATCTTGTCTTGTCTGTCTTTCTTCTTTCTTTTTTAATTAAGAAGCAGTTGTTTAGTAAGTATAGACTCTTCGGTAGTGCTGGGAAAACCTGCTTCTCAGAGGCATTTCTGGTAGGAGGTGGCCCAAGCCCTCGGGAGCACAGTGGGGAGAGGACCTGCGCTGCTCCCAGCTGCCCTGCGAGAACATGAATTGGCAGCTCCAGAGGGCAGGTGACAGTGCTCTCTCAGCTTGTTCCCCAGGTTGCCAATGCTGCTGGGGACAACTGTGATTGCTCTCCCACCCAGGATAGACTGGCCCCCGCCCCACTGCCAGCCCTGTGTGAGCCACAGAGTGGCCCTTTGGGACAGTGTTAAATGCCTTTCCAAAGCAAGGTCACTCAGAAGAGCAGGCTGGCCCAGCCATCCCCCAGTGTGGAGGTGCAAGGCTTCCTATCAATGGCATGAACCCCCTTCACAGGGGGAAAAGGTTCCTGTCTTCACACCTTCCCAGGGGAGGAGAGGTTGCTACCTTGGATACTCCCGCTGACTAATCACATTGCAGGTTAATCTCCCCTTCCCACCCCCCCAACTCCCACCCTGCCCATCATAGAAAGCATAGGTTGCAGTCATTACAAGGTTTTTGTAAAATGATCTCATTTTCCTGAGACTGCCAAGTTTTATGCATGTCAAAGAATTATGGGGCCAAGAAGTATTCTAGAAATTATGATGTTCTGTCAAAAAGTAGGAATTTTTGCCAAAGAGGAGGGAGGTATAGAAGGAAGGTCTAGAGGAGGTTTTGATGGAATAACTATTGATATTTATTTCCTCCATTCTATACACACACACACACACAGACAGTGGCGTGCTCACTTAGATACCTTTGTGCGTATTTCAGTCACAGCGCTTACCCAAGGGCTACAGAGTGGCCCAGCCTTAGGACACACCATTCATGGGTCCATTCACAGGCGACTGGAACCTGGGGTTCTGGAGTGGACACCATGTGCAGCTGTACCTAGTGGCTTCAGTCTCAACTCTCTGAACTATCAGCTGTTATCTTACCCTGACCCCTACCTAACCCAACACTGTACCCTGAGCACAGGAACTAGGCAACAGGCCTTACTCATTTTGGAGGCCCACAGCAGGCCACACAAAACCTCTGCAGAGCAAACCCTCCCCAAGTTGGCCTTTGTCTCTGTTTTAACCAAGCGTTTTGCCTGCACCTCCTCCAGGTTGTGCTCTAATAATCCGGGTTACTCTGTGTCAGCAGGGTCTGCCTCAGCTGTTCAGCAAAGGTTGCCGTGGAAGGGTGGGTGCTGCCTGCTTGAGCCAGAAGTGCTTCTCCCCACATGCAAATGCTGACTTCCTGCCTCCTACACTGTGTACCTGTCTGGTTTTTCTCCACTGGTAATGCTTAGACGCATAAGCTCAGTGGAAGAGGGTGGATGGTGAGACGTAAGAACCCCCTGGGAGACCAAGAGCATAAATCTAGCGGCCATGGGGTCTTGTCCCAGGTGCCACCACACCTGCTTCCTATCTGGGTTGCTCTGTGGAAGATACATCAGTATAAATGGCTTCAAAGAGTGTGGAAAGAGAAAATCCATACTTGTGATGTTATTTATTTTTTAAAGGCAATATTGACTTTAATATTCAACGTTGAAATGCATGTATAATCCAGTGCTAAATTGCATAGTTCAAAGAAGTCACAGAGAAACCTCTCAGGGGGCAGGATTGGACTTAAGATGGAAGGTTTCCTTTGCAGTTTGTGCTTACAATATGCAGTAATATTTGAAGAGTCCCTATTCCTATTTGGGACTAGACCTCAGACTAAACACTTGGAATATATTTTCTTATCTTGGCCTCATCACAACACTATAGGATAAAAAATTACTGTCCCCATGTTATAGGTGAGCAAAACTGAAACTCAGAATTATTTGGAATCTTGCCCAAGAGCATACAGCTAGTAAGTAAGGGAGGGGGAAATCCATCCCAGATCCTCTGGATCTGTAGAGCTAGGCTCCCTCTACTCCATGGTTTTCAATCTGTACCCCTCCCTGGCACACCTGAGGGGCAGGCCACGGGTATGGGGGGGACCTCAGCAACGAGACTATGGTGGGTGGGATACACCTCACCCAGGTTTGCTATCAGTGGCCAGAGTAGGGGACAGGAGACCAAAGTGCCTCCCTAGGGAGACAAGGCCCCACGAGGATCTCGGCACCACAGGCCTCTCAGGCTGACAGACAGGAGATAACCGGCCAGACTGCATGCAGAAAGAGGAGGCAGGATTCCCTGTGGAGAGAGAGAGCAAGAGAGAGGAGAGGGTAATGAAGGCTGAGAGGCAGCAGGACTGCTCCCAGGCCCGTCACAGGAGAACCCACACCTGGGAGGCCCCCCGTTAGCTGGTGCGGGTCCCGCCCTCCCCTGGACCTGACCCTGGTCCTTTCCCCCAGCCTGGGCTCTGGCTGGCCAGGGGCCTAGAGGCACTCCCCTCCCGTCCAAGGCCTGCTCCTTCAAGAGACACAGGATCAGGCGGGAGCCATGCAGACTGACTGCCTTAGGAGCAAGGCCTGGCTGGCCACACACAAGCTGTCCTCTTCTTTCCCATGGCTCAGAGATGTCCAGTTTCCCACCCTTCTTTCCTATGCTGGCCCTGCCCTTTCAAGACATTTTATTGCCAGTCATCTGCTAGGACCTTCATGTCTGAAGCAGTTTATCCATTTATTCCCCTCACCGCCATAGTCTTTATATTATTACATACTGTTGTTATTCTTTTTTTTTTAAGATTTTATTTATTTATTTTTAGAGAGAGGGAAAGGAAGGAAGAAAGGGAGAGAAACATCAATGTGTGGTTGCCTCTCACACGCCCCCAACTAGGGACCTGGCCTACAACCCAGGCATGTGCCCTGACTGGGAATCGAACTGGTGCCCTTTGATTCACAGACCGGCACTCAGTCCTCTGAGCCACATCAGCCAAGGCTGTTATTATTCTTTAAAGCACTTCACAATCTTAAAAGACCTTTTCCTGAGACCCTCAGTAAAGTTAGGAAGCAGACTTTATTATCCTTTAGATTCAGTATCTTCAAGCTGAGTGAGCCATTAGAGATCATCCAGGCCCATCCTTTCCCAGCGGAGGGAACTGAGCCCAGAGGCATGTGTGGATTCTCAAAGGCCTCCCGGCACTTCATAGCAGCTTAGAAACTGTGATGGGAAACTGTTAGGAATAACTTGTATAAAATAAGATAATTTCCATAAAGTACTTATTTCTCTTCCTGCCCCTGACTTCTCTGTGGGGTTGGGCTCCGTGGGGCAGCTGAAAGCATTCACCCTTAGCAGAGGACAGAGCTGGGGCCAGCCCCACTATTGTAGGCAGGCCCTTCACCAACATTTGCAGGACCCAGGCAGGAGCATAAGTGAAGGCCCTATGCCGTATGTCTCAAGATTAAAGTTACAAAATATATACATATAAATAGCAAACTTAAGTATATGAGTTGTAGCAAACATACCTTCATAACATCCCGGTAGGCCAGCTTTGGTTTCAAATCTCAGACCCTTTGGAACTCTGCTCTGATGTGATGGAGTGAGAAGCCTCGGTTCGGTCTCCAGTCTCCTCGCCTGTCCATGCCTGACCCTTCCTTTTCTTTCCACCTTCTCCCCACAAGTTCTGTCCTGCATCACAAGAGGCCTCACATGCATGTGTGCAGACAACTAGCCCACACACCCTTGCCAACAGTGTCCTGTTGGTCCCCCGAGATCTGAGCATACACACACCAACATCCCAGCACCCCCTCAGGAGAATGGACCGAAGAAAAGAGGTCAATATGGGCTTTGAAAGAAGGCCTGGGCCATCTGAACAGGGAACCCAGGGTTCTGGGTACCTTGAGCATTGTCTAGTGGGGGGTGCACCGGCTCTGAGTAGGCTCATCCCCTTGCCCTTGGGACTCTTACTCTTAGAGAGTGGTGTGGCCATAGGAGGGCCAAAGCGAAGCCCTCCACAGGGAAGGGGGACTGGCCATGTGATTTTAGGCAGGGATTCATTTTCTTGACCAGAAAAATAGGAATAACATTAACTATCTTGTAGGGTTGCTTTGAGGATCAATTGAGATACTTTACATAGAAATCCTAGCAAAGAGAAGGTTCTCAATAATGTTCATTTTCCTCTTTGCATCTGGCCTTCCTAGCTCTTCCCTAGTCTCTCTTTCTCTCCACGACCCCTCCCACCCCGGCTCCCACCCTCATGCCCTTTCCTTTCTCTCTAAAACTCCAATGGGACTGGGTTTGGCATGCCTGACTTCAGTGGCCCCTCCATGCAGGACAGCTGTGGCATTTCACTTTGAGCCCTTTGTCCATTTAGAAAATATTTTTAGATTTTTCTGACTTTAAGGAAGGGGGTTGGGCACTGTGGTTTGCAGAATGGGTTCGAAGCCTCCTATTACTCTCTTGCTTGAGAAGTTTGGAAAGTCCTTTGGGTTCCAACCAGAAACTCTTGGCTTTTCCTTGGCAGAAATTTCATTTCCTGTGAGATGTCAAAACATACCACTGAGCATAAGTTGCAGAGGTTTTTATTTCATTCTATCCAGAACAGACAAAGGATGCCTCATTTGTGTTACTCACAGCAGAAATGCGCCCATCTGTGCAAACTGCTCTCAGTCAGCTTGGGACTGAGGGTCTATGGAGCGATGCCAGACATTGCCAGGTTCAGATGATCTTTACTCCAAAAATCGCTTTCAGCAAAATCCTCAGTATCTCAATTTCTTTCTGTGACTTAAGCCTGTCTTTATGAATGTTGTTACTGCATAGTCATTCCTAGAAACTGGAGCCTGTGCCAGAGGTCAGGCCCTCCATCAGCCTGTGTCCCCTCACATGACCTCACATCTTACGCTGCATCTTTGAAGTTGGGGTACCTTAGAGAGATATGCTTGTCTTTGGTGTTAACGAAATTTTTCAGATCATGCTTCTCCCACTGCATCTAGTTATCGAGGAATAATGTTTAAGCTAACACATATCTGTTCTTTAGTTTTATGTTGTTTAGGACCAGGGTGAGAGGTCCAGGATTTCTCTGTCTGTGAGAAGTGGCCAAAAAAAATTAATAAAACATTTAAGTTCCTTTACTGATGTGAAATGTTTTCTATGACTTGAATTGATGAATGCTTCCCTCTGACCTTTACCCAATTCTATATTCATCTTGTTTTCCCATCTCAAAATGCACTTGCCTTTGAGCTATATGTTATAGAAGCAATTCACAATCATTTCTATCTTGGTTCCATTCATTTGTCAAGTATTTAGTGAGTACCTACTATGTGTGAGCCTCTGTGTTAGATACTGGAAAGGGTACAAAGACCTATGAGGCATGATTTCTGCTCTCAAGTTTTTAAACTTCATGTCTTTTTCCATGTGTGTCTAAGTCAATGACTTTCTGGGAAGCAGAACCATGTCTAAGCTTTTCTTTGTACATTTGAATAAGAAAGTATTTACATAACAGGCCCTCTAACTCAGCCTCAGGTACCCAGCATCATGGCATCCAAGGGAAGTTCAAGTCCTGAGCCTCTCCTCCGTGATCTGGCTGAGAAGAGAAGGCGATTATTCAGCAATGCAGGACAGATGCCCAGATATAGACAAACTCAAAATTTCATGGTCAGGTGATTTTTAAACTCTGATAGCCAAAATTTAAATTAAAAAATTACATTATCTACTAAAGCTTAACATATACGTGCCCTAAGACTGAGCAATTCCAGTCCTGAATATATATCCAACACAACTTGTGTATATATTTACCAAAAAGCACCTAAAAGAATTTTCATTTTCATGACAGTATTCTTTGTAATAGTGCCATACTGGAAACTACACAAATGCTCTGGGCATTTGGTAGAAGAAATAAATAAATTATGGTGTAATTAAGTCATGAGATATATACAGAATGAAAATGAACAATCTATATGAATATACAATAACATGAATGAACCTCACGAAAAACAATGCTTAGCTTAAAGTAACCAGAAGCAAAAAAAATAAATAAATAAGTATTTTACTTTCCACTTCTAGAAGATACAAAAACAGGCTAAAGTATTCTATGTTCTTAGAAGTCAGGATAGTGGTTACTTTGGGAGGATTGTGACTGAAAAGGGACAGGAGGGGACTTCTAGGGTGGCGAATATTCTTTTTCTTGATCTGAGTGCTAGTTATTTTGGCATGATTAGTTTCTGACCCTTTATTAGATCACCTTTCTGCCTAGATATTATACTTAATTAAAATTTTTCAAAGATTCACTGATTTAAAAATAGCTAGTGCTCTGAATCACAAGTCAAGAAGCCTGAGTCTTAGACTTGATTCTGATTATTTATTATATCTTTGGGCAAATCATTCTCTGTGTTCCTTGGAGTTTTCATCAGTGAAATGGAGATAAGGCTTTCTTCTCTGCTCCCAGCTGGATGCTCTATTTTGTGTGGAGAAACCCAACTTATCAAGAGGCAACTATGGGCTTTTTTATGTATATTTAGAAACCTGTCCTTAACTAAAACTTATTTCATGAAATATGGCCTTTTCAATATAGGCTCTCACTTGGTCCTCGGATCATGCCTTCCTTTCACTGTGTTTATTCTTTCCAGCTCCTTTCTTGCAAACAAGTCCTCAATCTGAATGCTTTATTTTATGACATTATGGTATTCGACCTCAAATATACCCAATGGAATATGGCACCCCTGGGAATAGGGAAGTTTATTTAGTTATGTTCTGGAATGCTAAAGGTAGAGCCTTTGAGAAGGAATTCTGAAAAGGACCCCCTTGCCACTCTCAAGTTCATTTGTAAGTCTTAGAAACTATAGCTTGTTCAAGACTGGCTTTGGCCTCCCCTCACTTCCCCCAGCCCTGCTGTGCTGCCCCACCAGGGGGTCATGTCTACCTCCTGCCCGGCTCCCTCCCCAGCAGCTCTGACCCTGGATGCTCCTGACCTGTACCTTCCCACTCCCCTCTGTTCCCCTCTGACCATCCCAACAGAAAGTACATGATCAACTCTTTAACTTAACACATCTACCTTCAAGTAGAACTCTATCGCCTCACACGTAGTGTGAGGACTTGACCACAGAGCGGCTCCATGTCTCCACTCCAGCCCCTGTGCTATTGTGGCCAAACATTTCACTTCTACGTGTTTTATAAACACCATACAATGTTGTTATTATTTCTGCTAAGCAGCCAAATGCCTTTTAAAGAGATTTAACTAATTTTAAAAATCTTACCATTTAGCCATAAAGTTAACATTTCTGATACTGTTTACTCTTGTGCTTAAATTCATATTTCCATCTTATGTAATTTCCCTTCTGCCCAAATGAACTTTCTTAAACATTGCTTGCAGTGCAGTTCTGCTGACAATAGATTTTCTCAGTGTTTGTATGTCTGAAAAAGATGTAATTTCACCTTCAGTTTAAAAAATATTTTTGCCAGGTATAGAAGTTGAGGTTGACAGGGTTTTTTGTTTTGTTTTGTTTCTAAGCTGGGGCAGAAGCTCTGAGGCTTCAGCAGCAAGAAGTGGCCCCTCCCCACCAGCCTGAGAAAAACCCAACAGCTCTGACTTGAGAAGCCCTTGGGACTCCCACAAGCCTCTCTCACAGGTTTGTTTTTTACCTAGTTCCTTAAAGATGCTGCTCCACTCTTTACCTGCATTGTTTCCAAAAAAAAAATAACTACAGACATTTTTTACTTTGTTCCTGTGTAAACCACTTGTCTTTCTCTGGTCACTTTTAAGGGTTTCTCTTTATCATTGGCTTTGAGCAATTGGATTATAGCATGCCCTGGTGTAGCTTTCTTTACATTTCTTGCTCTCAAGGTTTGTTGTGCTTCTTGGATATGTGGTTATAGTTTTCATCAAATTTGGAACATTTTTGGCTATTTCCTCAAATAATTTTTCTGTTTCCCAGATTCCTCCCATTTGTCTTCTGAGACTCATATTGCACATATACAGGGCTGTCATCAAGTTCACTAGTCTTTCTTCTGCAGTGTCTCATCTTTATTTCAATCTCAGACATTCTGTTTTACCTCTGTAAGTTTGAGTCTTCCATGTTGCCACTTAACATATTTAGTCTTCCCTTTAACCTCTTGAACATATGAAATGCAGTTATGGTCATTGTTTGAATATCCTTCTCTGCTAACTCTAACATCTGTGCCAGTTTTGGGTCAGTTTTAATGGATCAATTTATCTCCTCAGTGTGGATCTTATTTTCCCACTTCTCTGCATGCCTGGGATTTTTTAAATTTGATGCCAGGCATCGTTGGCCACTGGATATTTTTGTATTTCTATAAATATTTTTGAGTTCTGTTCTGAGACACATTTGAGTTACATGGCAATAGGTTGGTACTTTTTGGTCTTGCTTTTATGGTTTGTGAGGTAGATCTGGAGCAGGACTCCACCTAGGGTTAATTATTCCCCATGATTGAGGCAAAACATCCCTGTGTGTTCTACCCAGAGCCCTGTGAATTATGAGTTTTTCAGTGACTTGTGGGAATAGGCACTATTTTCAGCTCCGTGTGACCTCCGAGGACTGCTCCTTCTAATCCTTTGGGGTGGTTCTTTTTCCAACCTCGGGTAGTTTCTTCATATGAATGCTCCATTTGGTATTCAGTTTGCTGCTTTATAGAGCTCTGGAATTCTTTTTTGTGAAGCTTTCTCCTTTCCAGTATTCTGCCCTGTGAAATCTAGTCACCTTAGTCTCTCTGAACTCTTCAACTCAAGGAGACCCCCAAGGCTCCACCTGGACCCCTCTGCCTGTGCCACAGCCTGAACACTCCCTCAATGCAGGAAACTAGGATATTTGTTGGGCTCACTGCATTTGTTTCTTGTCTCTCAGAAATTGCTCTCCTTCACTGCCTTTTTTCCAATGTCCTGAAAACCATTGTTTCATATATTTTATCCCATTTTTAAAAGTTACTTCAAGGTAGCAAGTAAGTTCCATCCCTCCTACTCTATCTTGGTATACGTAAACATAATTTATCTGAATATGTTCATGACATCACATGTTTTCTCCACAGTCTTGTAGTGTTTACAAGACTAGTATATTTCTAACTTTATTTCAAAATAATGTAGAAGACACAAAAGAATTACAAATATAATACAGAGAGTTCTCCAGTATACCCTTCACCCCACCCAGTTTCTTCTAATGTTAGTCTTTTTTTTTTTTAATTTATTTTTAAGTAATCAATGTTAATGGTAAGAAATGGTAATATAAAGAACATATATTTAAAGTATTTTATAGTTTATAAATGAGAATATAAAAACACAATAATCACATGTCCTGAATATTTTCGTGTTAATGTATTTGAGGGAAGGGAGGGATACTGTTGTTGGAGCGGACACATTCTTCTGTTTCCCCTCTCTACACTCACCCACTCTTCTCAAGTAGGCAGAAATAGCTATTCTGGTGAGGTCTAATATTGGGCCATATTTTGCTAGTTGGCAGGGTTTAAAGTGTTAAAGTCAGCTGGTGTGGGCCAGGCTCACTTGATCTCTCCTACGCTTCCTGTCTCTGTGTGGTAAATGCTCCCAGGGCAAGGCCCAGCGCCTGCCTCTTTTATTGTCTCCGTTCTGTGGTAATTGCGCCAGTGAGACAAGCCAGTGGTCCGTGAAGCCAGCTGGGGAACTGGACTCTGAGTCAGTATTGTGGATCCAACTCTGTTCACAGCCAAGTCTTAGGTCTCTATGCTCTGGGAGAGCCCTGCATTGGAGTTACTGATGCTCTCCTGGTTAGTAATAAAGCTATTATTTTGATACCCACTTCTGTAGTGATTTTCTATTGGCCAAAATCCTAAGAAAAGAGGGGCAAATGGTAAGATTTTGTACCCAGCCTTCCACCTAAAACTTCATAAATATACTTTATATCATCATTGTTAATAGCAATATAGGGTTACTGTATATTGCTATACCCAGGATGAATTTGTTCAATTTGCTATTGTACATTTAGATTGTTTTCAATTTCTCACCATATAAACAATATTGTGAAAATAATCATTTCGTGCATATGTTTTCACAGTTGTCTATTTTCTTACTCCTATCATTTAGATAAGCTACTGCCAGCTGAATAATGTGCCTACATCTAATCTTGAAATCTCACAGATAGGTTTTCCTTAGGTCTGGATAGATAATCTAAGGATTCTACTCAGCTGTGTTTTTGTAGAAAGGTCATTTTTAAATATCAAACTAGCAGAAAATAACAATTAAAAATGCATTTTGATTCCATTGTATAAAAATACACAATTTAAATAAGACTTAAATACATATGAATTTATGACAAATTAAAAGAAACATGAACTCTTTTAGGTTTTAGGTTAACCTTTGATTCTTCTCCTTTATTGAAGTATTTAATATAGGCTGTTCCTCAAAACCAAACAGAAATGAAACCCTGATTTACCTTTTATTGGTGCAAAAGAATCTTCCTGGAAATATTCCTATTTTTAAGGTGTGAAAATTGAGGATTTTAGGGAAGATTAACAACCAACTTTCTTGCGTATGGTGTTCTTTTTGCATCCCTGACTACCTACTGAGGACTTATCTAAGATGGGCTACACTTGCCTTTACAGACTCCAAATTCTGCCTTTCCTCTTCTTGAAGCAGACAAAGAGAATGACCGCCAGGACAGTCCCATCCCCAAGACCCAGCACAGTGCCTGACCCAGAGCAGACACTTGCCAATGTTTGTCCAGATTCTTATAATGAACACCATGCACCCAGCCACAGGCTCTGACCTCAAGAATGTGCTCTTCCAGCAAAGACTGTTCTGTGTTAACTAGATCCTGAGCATCATCCTGGCTTTGTTCCCATGAAGAGTTTGGTCTTGAGTTCTGAGGCCTCACTGCAGCCACAGTGTGAAAATGTCTTTCAAAGTGCATTCGTGTTTAAACAAGGGAGTCACAAGGAACTATTTCAGGGGAGGTCTCTTATGGGAAACAACCCCCCAAGTTGACTACTTTGAAGCTCTGAAAACTACAGGTTCCCATTAAGAGGATTATTTCTTTACAGCTAAATTGTTAAAAGAAGTGGGCAGGGAACAAGGGTTATTCAGGGGGTCATTCCATCCTACACTTGAGCCAAGAATCACTGCTGGCCTGTCTGTATGTGCAGCAAAGGAAGGAGCACCAGGGCCAACCTGCCCACCAGAGCAGGAGGCCACAGTCAACACCAGGCAATGTGGGAAAGGACACAGAAAGGTCAGTAATGCAGAGAGGAGGTAAAGAAAAGAGGCTAAGGGCCCAGGACACTGGAGGCCCTCAATAAGAGGATTTGTTTTCATTGTTAAGACTATAAGAAAGAACAATCTCACCAGGCCAACTAACCTCTCTCCATTTCCTGCACTCTTCCTCTGCCCTCTCTTAAGTGCTCATTCTTGCTCTAAGCTTTCTCCCTGGGAGATCCTTCTTCCATTCCCCTGAGTACCTCAACATGCCCAATACTGAATCTATCATAGGCCTGCCCCTCAGCATGTGACCTCTATTGCCTTGGCCTCAACCTTGGCAGAATAATGGTCCCACCTGGCTCTCCTCCATTACCCAAATGACGCCCAGTCTGCTGGCTCTGTCCCTAACATGCTTCTCAGATAGGCTCTTCTCTTCATTCCAGTGCCCCTACCTTGGTATAGATTCATCCTGTCTCCCTGGACTGTTGCAGGCTTCTTCCACCTGGGCTCCCTGACTTCCGTCTCACTCTTCTCTGAATCAGGCATCACAGTGCTGCCATGATTCCTTATAAAATCCTGCGCCTGACAGTACCCACCCTGGCTTCCAAATCTGCTATGGCTAAAATCCAAAATCATTAGCAGTCATTCACAGCATACTCCCCAGGGTAGGGTTCACTATCATAACACGAATATTCTGTGTTAAATTTTTCCCATTGGTTACAACTTGTTCAACATTCACATCTGGTATTTCTTTTCTTTTCTTTTCTTTTCTTTTTTAAAATCAGTCCTATAGTATTTTAATCTTTTCAATTGCAAGGGTTTTTCTCTTTCTTCAAAGTTCTTTGTCTTCTTTATTGTAGTTTCAAGTCTGTCTTGCAGTCTATCTGCTTTCCCCTTTAATGTTTAATTAATGCTTCTTCCATGGTTTCTCAAAGCTTCGGTCATAATTTAACTATTTTTATACTTCTTAAAACTTTCAAATCCATGATTAAACAAATAAGAATTCAGAATGCATAGAATTCTTTAAGTAAATATACAGTCGGAAATACCTGCATTTTACACAGACACTTTTCTATACTATTCAGAAAACATTACATGGAGTGGGAACTTTAAGTTTAAATTCAAGAGGGTTAACTACATAAATGATCAGAAATGCAAACAGATTTTATAAACAGTTCTGTAACTTTCCTGTCACCTCTCAACATTTATAAATTATAAGTGTCAACATTTATAAATCAACAGACCTGCTTCTCACATGATCACTGAATCTGTGTTGTCTTTGGCAGGAGTGATCAAGTGAAAAAAAAGCGCCCAGATGAACTCGGAGAAAAAGGACACAGTGTTTCATGTAGCCACATCACAGCATGGGGCCCATGTATTTTAGTGATGACGGGCTCAGCTTGTCTCCTACCACCCAAGTACAGTTTGGGCTTAGGGGTCGCTCTGTCAATGCTGTGGGGCCATGGGGAGGGGCAGAGCTGATGGTCTGACAGCCAGCTGTGCTGTCTCTAACAGTGATGCCAAAGCATAGCTCTTTAAACAGAACAATAACTCTTCCTGGCATAACTTCACAAGCTTGGGAGCTTTCTTCAAACATCTGTGTCTCCCTTTCTAGTTCAGACATCCAAAAATGCATGTAGTCAGCATTTACATTCCCCAGCCTGTTCCAATACTTGCCAGGAGAAATCGGGTGGTTTGATCAGGTGCTTCCTTTCCTTGGTCCTTAAACTAACTACGTCTTTCTAATCCTAAGAAGATGCCCCTAGAACCAATTTCTTGAGACTGTTGATCAATTCCACCATATCTGCTCCTTCCTGAATAACACCTACATCAATCTGGTCTGGAAGGATGACGTGACTTTTCTCTTCGAACCTGGACCCTGCTGCCTCTCCCAGCACTCAGTGCGTGCTTGCTGGGTGAATGAATGAACACCTGGTGCACACCCCTGAGACCTAATGCAGAATGTTTCATATGCGAGCCCCAACTTCCTTAGACCTTTAGGACTTGACCATGGCTGGGTTAACTTGACTCAGACTTAGCCAATGACCAGATTCCAAGACTATGGAGGCAAGAAATCAGAAATGCAGACTTTCTGCCTGGACCACAAGACCACAACTTGCCTGGGCAACAAAAGATTGTCTGACTCTCTGATCTCTCTCCTCCCTACCCCTCTGTCCCCTGGGGCCCATGTAAGACAGACAAACTGCTTTCATCAACCAGGTTGCTGGGTTCAGCTGCTTGATGTTGGGTCACAAGCAGGGAACTGTGAATTGTAAACAAACTGCAGGACTGCTGTCATTGTTTAAAGATTCTACAGGGACCTCTCTAGATGGGAGCTGGCTCCATGTGGGCAAATTTCCTGACAGCTCTTGCCAAAGACCATCCCACTGAGAATCAGTATATTGAAGGTTCTAACTGGTAGAGTCGCTTAATCATGAGCCATCTCTGAACTGTAATTTCCTACCACAAATTGTCGAATGTAGTGTAACATGTTGAGAGGAGACCTAGCAGAGTCAACTGGATATGTCTGTCCTCGCTGCTTAGTCCTCTGCTTTCCTCTAGTCACAGTCCCCATGTGCCACTGAGGGTTGCTAGTGGAGTCCTGCTGGGTCATTCCTGCACAAAAGGTTAAGTTAGGCTCTAAAATCAGATGCCGTTTCACAAGCTCAGGCTTAACTTTAAGTAGCAGCAGGTTCCTAGTCATTCACTGAACAATTGTTGAGCATCTACGATGCTTAGCAAGGCTATAATATTTAGTCATGTCCCCTGCTCTTAAGGATCTTGCATTGTCATGGGGTCCACTGATAGTTCAATATGAAATTATAATTTGGTGATAAACATTGTAATGGAAGAAATGTAAAAGTGGCATGCGTCCTGCTTTCTTTGGAAGATAGCATATAGAAAAAGTCCACATACCATATACAATATTCCCTCACTTATCACGGGTATTACATTCTAGACCAACCCCCCCACCCACCATGACAGGTGAAAATCCACAAAGTAGGAACCTTACATTTATTTTAGTATTTATATATATTTTAAGGCTTCATAAACCCTTCCCACACACTTACAAACTGTTCCCAGTCCATTATTAACCTTTCCCACTCCCTTATTAACCTTTTCCACACTTTTATAAACACTACTTCTGTTCTTAAACATATTCTACACTCTTAAACCTATGTAACTTTAACAATATACGTATACAGTACCACAAAATCCCACAATATAGTGAAAAATCCACGATAAATAATTAAATACAATATTTTTAAAAATCCTGCAATACAGGAGGCCGCAATAAGTGAACCGCATTATAGAGAGGGTCTACTGTATACAAACAGACAAATAATTACAAAATGGGCACCAATTAAACCATAACCCAGGTCTAGATTGAGAGTATTTGCAGTACTCCAGAAGCCCTCTGTCAGCTCTTCCCTAACCACAAGCAAATCCTACCCACCCTCACCCACCAAGGTAACCACTCTCCTGATTTTTCTTTTTTAATAGAAAGGGCATGGAATGATTTATTAATTTGTAGTTCTAGGGGATTAATACAATATGGCCTAAGACTAATAGTTATCTCTTCCATTTCTTGCTTTTTTACTTTTTTAAAGTTGTATTTTTCAATTACAGTTTACAGTCAATATTATTTTGTATTAGTTTCAGGTGCACAGCATCATGGTTAGACAATCGTATACTTTACAACATGTTCCCCCTGTTATTTCAAGTCCTCACCTGGCACTGTACATTGTTATTACAATATTATTGACTATGCTGTATTTTATATCCACATGACTATTTCCAACTACCAGTTTGTACTTCTAGAGCCCTTCTCCTTTTCACCCAGCTTCCAATTCCCCTCCCTTCTGGCAACCATCAGTCTGTTCTCTGTATCTATGGGTCTGTTTCTATTTTGTTGTTGTTGTTCATTTATTTTGTTCTTTAGATTCCACATGTAAGTGAAACCATATGGTATTTGTCTTTCTCTGACTGGCTTATCTCACTTAGCATAATGTTCTCAAGGTCCATCCATGCTGTCACAAATGGTAAGATTTCGGCTTTTTATTGCCCAGTAACACTCCACTCTCCTGCCCTTAAAGTAATCATTTTCTTGTTTTTCTTTTTATTTTACCTCCTGTGTATGCATCATTAAAGAATAAAGCTTAACTTAGCCTGTTCTGGGAATGGAGTCATTATCTACATATTCCTTCATGTCTGGCTTCTTTCATTCAAACTTACATTTGTGAGATTCATTCATTTTGTTTTGTAGACTTATGGTTTATTCATTTTAATTGCTGTATAATATTCCGTCATATAAATACACTGCAATGGATGGACAGTTGTGTTGTTTTTTCCTATTACGAACACTGCTGAGTCAAGTGATATGTGTATGTTCAGCTTCAGTAGCTATTGACAGTTTTCCACAGCGGATGCACCAGTTTTACATTTCTTCTTGCTCTTCAGCATTGCCTACACTTGACATATATATTTTTTAATTTCCTAACCTGTTGGGTATAAAATAATATTTCATTGGGATTTTATTGATTTTACCCTTGATTACTAATTACATTGAGGGATTTTTTCCATATATTTCTGGCTATTTGTATTTTTTTCTATGAAAATGTCTGTTGTCATACATTTTTCTCATTTTTCTACTGGGTTTTTTTTTTTTTTCTCGATGATACATAGTGTTTTTTGTATTCTGGATGCTAATTATTTGTTGAATATATATGTGACACATCTTCTCTTGTATGTTTATCCTCTTTATGGTGTGATTTCATGAAGAAGTTTATAAATTTAATGTAATTATATGTATTAATCTTTTCTTTTATGGTTTTTGGATCTTCTGTCTTAGCTAAAAAAGTCTTTCCTACCTTGATTATAAACATATTATATATGGTCTTCCAAACATTTTAGAGCTTTTCCTTTTACTTTTTTTCTTTACCTTTAATTTTAAAATAATTACAAACTCACAGGAAGTTGCAAAAATAGTGCAGAGTTCTGTGAGCCCTTCCCTCAGCTTCCCCCTAGGGTAACATCTTATGTAACTGTAGCACTACGTGAAAACCTAGAAACTGACACTGGCAAATACTGTTAACTAGACTATAGACTTTATTCAGTTTCACCAGTTTCTACATGCACTCATGTGGGAGGGGCGGTGTGTGTGATTTTTGTTCAACTTGATTCCATGTATAGATTTATCTTTCATTGTTTAGTACTTAATCCAAATGGAATTGCTTTTGTTCATGATGTGAGGTAGGGATTCAGTTCCCCCCAGCATGGATAGACAATTGTTCTGGCATCACTTATTAAGTAGTCCTTTTCCTCACTGATGTGCAATGCCTGTTGTCTCATAAATCAAATTCCCATATATATTTAGTTATGTTTCTACTCTCTCTAAATCTTGCCATATGGCAAGATGATTCTCAAAATTGTGCTTCTAGAACAGTGGTTCTCAACCTTCCTAATGCCATGACCCTTTAATATAGTTCCTCATGTTGTAGTGACCCCCAAAGATGAAATTATTTTTGTTGCTACTTCATAACTGTAATTTTGCTACTGTTATGAATTGTAATGTTAATATCTGATATGCAGGATGAGAGAGACTCTGGGAACCTCAGAGTGGATGAAGAAACTAATCAGACACTCTCCATCTGAGGAAGGAAGGGAGGGGGTTTTCTCTAGTGGAAAATCACCCCGTTTCTTTATTAGCCAGGGTTTTTATCCACTTTCCACATGCGGAAGTAATTAAGGAAAATATGCAGCACTTCCCCAAATGGTAGGGAGTGAAAGAGAAATGCAGATCAATACAGGGTTGAAACATCCAGGTATTTTTACACAAGGTCAAAAGCACTTCCTCTTACTTAATCGTTCTGTTCTTCACATTTTACTGACAAGGATTTGAGGCTATACAGAGAAAAACAGAGCAGGTTCCCTTTTCCTTGAAAGCCACTTTGGATTTCTATTCTATCTTTAAAATCCCCCAGAGGGTGGGATTCAGAGCAGACCTGGGAGACAACCTGCCTGCTAAGGGCCCAGCTGGGGGTGGCTCCTCACAGCGGTCAGAGTCTCTTAAACCAAGCCTGTCTGCTTCCCACGACTCCCCATGTCTGTCTGTCCCCCACAGCAGGATGTATTTTCATTATTACAAATTGAACATAATTAAAGCATAGTTATTAATCACAAAAACAATATGTAATTATATATGTGTTTTCCAATGGTCTTAGGCAACCCCTGTGAAAGGGTCATTCGACCCCCAAGGGAGTTGCAACCCACAGGTTGAGAACCACTGTTCTAGAGTATCTTAGTTACACTTGGACTTTTTCTTTTCAATATGAATTTTAGAATAGGTTTTTCAAGTTTCATAAATGTTAGTATTTTTATTTGAACTACATTAAACATTGTGGAGAATTGACATCTTTACAATAGTGACTCTTTCTATCCAAGAACATGATTTAGTTCTTAATTTACCTAACTTTTTTCTTTAGTGTCTTTCCGGAAAATGTTCTAATTTTCTTCATAAAGACTTCGCATTTTTTGTTTCTCCTCTAAATCTTATCTTTTCAATTATATTTTCAAACTGATTGTTGGTGGTGTGTTGACATATAAAGGAATTTTGTGTATTGACTTTTTATCTATTAACTTTGCCAAAATATCATTAATTCTAATAAAGTATAAGTTCATTGAGGTTTTCTGAGAAGACAATCATGCAATCTGCAAATAATGTCATGGGTTTTTGTAGTTGCCTTGGACCACATGAATAAATTCTCTTCCCTTCCTAGTTTGTTTAGTTGCTCATTATTTTTTCTAACATTCTCAAACTTCCTCTTAACATTTTTCTTCTTTCTAAAGTATATCCTTTATAAACTCCTTTCTAAAATGTTTGTTGATGATAATCTGTCTTGGTTATTTTTATCTGAAAATATCTATTTTTGCTCTTGTGCTTAAAAGAAAGATTTAATGGTATACAATTCTATGTCTTCTAACTCTATTGAGGTATAATTTATATACTATAAAATTTACCCATTTGAAGGTACAATTCAGTGGTTTTTAATAAGTTGTATAATATAATACAACTGTTACTATAATTGTTTTAGAATTTTTGTATCATCCCAATAAGATCTCTTGTACTTATTTATTGTTAATTCCTGTTCTCACTCTCAAGCGCTGGCCACCACTACTCTACTTTCTGTCTCCAAAAATGCCTTTTCTGGACATTTCATATCAATGGAATTATATAATATGTGGCCTTTTGTGTTGGCTTCTTTTACTTAACATTTCACTTAGTACTCTATTGTCTGAATATAACTCATTTGGTTTACCATTCACTAATTGGTTCTTTCCACTTTGGGCTGTAATAAATAATGATGCTGTGAACATTAGGAGTGTCTTTGTATGGGTATGTTTTTATTTCTCCTTGGTATATAACCTGGAGTAGAATTATCAGGTCATATGGAAAATTTATGTCTAAGTTTTTAAAGAACTGCCAAACAGCTTTCTAAAGTAATTCCCACAAGTAGTAATATTTGAGGATTTTGATTTCTCCTCATTCTTGCCAACATTTGTTATTGTCTGTCTTTGATTGGTGGGTGTGAAATTGTCTCTCATTGTGGTTTTAATTTACATATTCCTAATGATTTTCAAAATCTTTTCATGTGCTCATTAGCTATTTGGTTATCTTCTTTGGTGAAATGTCCATTCAAATCTTTTCCCCATGTTTTAAATTGAGCTGTTTAGCTCCTTTTTCTTGTGTTGTAAGTGCTCTTTGAATATTCTGGATACTAGTCTGTTATGGACTGAATATTTGTGTTTTCCCTAAAAACCAGGTGTTGAAATCCTAACCCCCAGTGTGATGGTCCTAGGAAGCAGGGCCTTTAGGAGGTGATTAGGTCATGAGGTGGCGTCCTCATAAATGGGAGTAGCAGCCTTAGAAAAGAAGCCCAAAGAGTCCCCAAGTCCTTTCTCCACCATGTGAGGTACAAGGCGAAAACAGCCATTGCCAGAACCTAACCATGAAGTCATCCTAATCTTGAACGTTCAGTCTCTAGACCTGAGGAAAAAATTCAGTTGTTTATAAGCCACCCAGTCTGTAATACTGTTACAACAATCCAAACTGACTAAGACAAAGTCCTTTGTTAGCTATTATGTGATTTGCAAATATTTTTTCTCAGTCTGTGTCTTGTCTTTTACTGTGAGCATATATACCTTGGGACTTTATCTGTGGCATTCTTGGAGGCCTGGACAGAAATTGCATTGCTGAAGGATGAATTGTTTGCTTCTGCCAGTCACCTGAGGTGCTTGCAGGGCCCAGGATGACTCTGCCACCAAGTTTACTTTCCAGAAGTAGGAACAAGCAAGAGCGAGGAGGACAGGACATGTTTCTTCACTTTCAGGGATGGTGAGGAAGTTGCACATTCACTCTTACTCACAATCCAGAACTTAGTCATATACAGCTATAAGGTAGGCTAGAAAATGCAGCTTTTAGCTTGGTGGCTATGCGCTCAGCTAAAAATACTATGCAACATGGTGGCACACGTTCTAGTAAATATCAGCACCTACATCTGAACTTGGGTCTGTATGATTCCAAAGCCATGCCCTTTCTAGTACGTTTTGCTGTCTTCCTGGGAAGAAACCAATAGAAAATTATTTTTTAATAGACTCCTAAGAACCCTCGTGTTTCCCAGTCAATAAGTGTCAGAGCCAGGGCTTGAACATGGATCTTCCCAAAGGACCAGCTTCTCACTACACCACCCTGCCCTCTGGACTATTCCCAGATGGAACAGGACTTTCGTGGTGCTCTGGGTGTCATTGTACCTATTCTTTATGTTTCTGGAGTTACCCTCCCAAACTTCATCCCGTCTTCTCTTTCAGGAGAGCTAACTTCCCTGTGGCCCAGCATCCCGAATGTTTTAAGCCTGCTTGGTGGCGCTCGCCCCGATTCTGCATCCTCCTAAGTGTCCCCTGGGCCATTGGGCAGGAAGGATGGGAGTCAGCCCACAGCCTCCCTGCCAGGGACGAGACTTAGAAAACGATGCCCCGATGGAATGCCACTGCAGGGGCCAGTCAGGAAATGCCATTGGCCACAAAGCTGCACACAGGAGCATCTATTTCAGCTGGAATGGCACCCGCATAGGAAAATCATTGAGCTGATTTTCCTTTTTGCAGATTTTGCAAGAGTAAGCTAAGTGGGCAAAATGTCTGATAATTGCAAAAGTAGATTTCTCCTCTTGACTGAGTTCTCCTTGACTGTATGTGTATGCTTAGGGTTCTCTCCATTTCACTCTTGTCTTATGCGTACTCTGTCCGGTCTGTTTCGTGGGTGGATAATGTCTCCCTAGCCAGATAGGACAAGCCCTGTTCAGGGCTGAGCAAAAAGTTAGAGAGGTTCACTTCATGTGGGATAGATGCCACAGAGAAAATGAAACAGATGGAGCTGCTCAGAATTGTGAGGAAGTCGCTCTGCACCTGGGCAAGAGAGACATCCATCTCTCGTGTTCTCACCTACATTAGGCTGTTTCCATATTCCTTACGTCAGAGGCCATGATGAACTTGACTTATCTCACAAACTCTAAAATCTGAAATTAGTCATCACTCACCAGCATGCTGAAATCCAGTCTCTGGCCAGAAGATGGCTTTGGAGTTGGTGCTAGTGGGAGGGGGTTGGAGAAACACAAAAGAACTAGAGGACACTGTTCAGTTCAACAAATATTTATAGGGCACCTACCGTGTGACAGGTACTGTTCCAGGCACCATGAATAAAACAGGCATTCCCCTCCAGGGAAACGTGGTTGTCCATCAGAGACAGTCATGCCAATAAGTAATGACAGCAAACTATGCTAATGCTCTGCCAGAAGAATAGAATCCCCATTGTGGGACCCCACTCCAGCCCTTAGAGATGCCTGAGCAAGGGGTGAAAGCAGAAAGACAGAAAGAGCATCTCTAACTCAGACACCAGCTTGTAAAAGGCAAGAGAACTCCAAGTTCACAGCATTTGAAAAGGCTTCCAAGTACTTTCATATGATGAAGAGCACAGGGCTGGAGGAGGGGAGGTGGGGGGACACACCTTTGGAAAGTGGTATGCTGGCTTATCTCTGTGGCCCTGCTAGACCCCTTTTCCCCATTCTCGCCCTTTCCCTCCTGACATTTATGGACTGTGTCACCTGGGCTCCCACACTGCCCACCCCACCCCCCACCCCGCTTCAGCCAATGGGACGTACCAGTAGATAAGAGGGAAGACAGGGAGTGCAGTTGATTCCTGCAACCTGCCATCTCCCCTCCCTGCCATGGCTGCACTCCCTACCAGGCCACAACTCCCACCAGGCAGCCCCTCCTTTGAGGCTGCAGCTCTGGCCCAGTTCCCAGTAATGCTGCTCTTCCCTCTGTCCTTTTAGGTCTAGTCATGGGCGCAGCTTCTATCCGGCGCTAGGCCTTGGATGCCACACCGCTGGTTCCCCAAACTTGACCAACCCCTCTATAAACAGTGTCTTCATTAAACTGTCTTCAGTTGACCTTGATGAGTGAGCATTGTTTTCTGAAGGCCCCTAGCTCTTGCTGGTAGTCTATGGGAAAATGTAAAGAACAACCATGGGAGACAGTTGCCTCCTGTTGTGTTGTGTTTTGTTTTATTGAGATATAAGTTACATGTAACACTATATAAGTTTCAGGTATGCATGTTGATATGATACATTTATGTATTGCAATATTATGACCACCATAGCTTTAGCTAACATCTCTAGCACATCACATACTCATCATTTCCTTCTTCTGTGTGTGTGTGTGTGTGTGTGTGTGTATGGTGACAATACTTTGTTTTGTTTTATAACAGCACTGGCAAACTGTTATTTTAACTCCTAAGAATTATAGATTTAAATAAGCGAGGCATGAAAGACCATATATTATATAATTCTGTTTACATGAATGCCCAGAAAGGTAAATCTATAGGGGCAGAAAGGTAGACTAGCCAGGGTATAAATGGGGAGTGACTACAAATGGCCACAAGAGATCTTTTCAGGGTGGTGGGTTGTAGTGGTTGTTGTACAGCTCTGTAATTATATTAAAAATAATCGAATTGTATACTTAAAATTAAAAAGTTTTATGATGTGTTATACCTCATAAAGCTATTAAGATTTTAAACAAAATATATCATAAATATACAAAGTTTGGAAGATAAAGGAAAAAAATCACCTATAATCCCACTATTCTAACACAGCTATTTTAATATTGCATTGTAGCTGTTATTTATTATCTGCACCTGACAGTTATAAAAATAATAACATTAGCTAACATTTATTGCATGCTTAGCATAATCCAGATGCTGGGTTAAACAGAAAATACACATTGTCTCATTTCATCCTGACAACAACCTTATGAAGAAGGTACAATTATTATCTACAATTTATTAATGAGAAACCTGAAGCTTGGAGAGGCTCACTGACTTGTGAGAAAAATGTAATTGTCCACCTTGCTGCAGTCTTGATTCTTTTAGTGTCTGCAGACTCATATTAGGTCAGTAAACCACACAACACTTAACCCTTCCATCTGCTGAACATGTATCATTTTTCCATTAAAAAATGTTTTGATGAACATCTTCATTATAAATAGCTTTATCTTTAACATCATCTTTGGAGGATGCTTTTCTAGAAGCTGGGTCAAAGAGAAGGAGGCAATTTTAAAGTTTCTTGAATTGAAATTAGTTTCCAAAGGATTGAGATTAATATTCCCACCCGGCCATTTTGTCCCACCCTCACTAACACTAGATATGCCAGGTTTTTTATGTTCTGTTTAGGTTAATGTATTCCTTGTTCATAATTTAATTTTCATTCACTTCAATACTAGAAAGGTTGGAGTTTTTACCATACCAGTTGAATATCCTCTTTTATAACATCTGTTTTTTGCCCATTTGTTTATTAGTATCATACTAGTTTACTTATCAATATGTATGAGTTCTGTATAAATATATTAATCCTTCATGTTTTACCTTAGCTGAAAATATTTCTTCTGTTTGCCTATTTCTTTATTTGACAAACTGATTTTACCATTTTTACATAGTGAAGTTGATCATTCTTTTTCTTTGTGACTTAATCCATTACTTCTAGACTTTCAGAGATGTCTCTCTCCAAGGTGTTGACAACATTCAGTTATACTTTCTCCTGATTTTTCTGTAGTGGAGTTTGTTTTACACTTAAGGATAACCCACCATTTATTTTAGTATATAGTTTGAGATGTGAGTCTAAATGATTTTCCTCAAACAGTTACCTAGCTACCCCAGCACTAACATTGCCACCTTTCCCCACTGTTTGCTGATACTTCATCGGATGTTCCTAAAAGTGGCTCCAGAGCCATGCTGTCTTAATGATGGTTGTTTGATAATGTGCTTTTGTATTTAGTGAGTTTACAAGGTCTTACCTTTTCATCCATGATGGTCAGCTTCTCCTACGTGTCGGCCACCGAGGTAAACAGCAGGAAAACTGAGTTTGGTCCTTGATGCAGGACAGAGGAGAGGCTGTTGATGCAGTTTGGGGGGAGGGGTGCTGTGATCCTGGGGGTGACTGAGTCCCCCAAGGAGAAGAGTGAGTAGGAAACCTGGCCCTGAAATACTCATAACTAACAAGGTCAGAAGAACCTTTCAAGACAATTTCATGCAATCCCTTAAGTTTATAAATAAGAAAACCTAGACGTGGAAATTAACTCTTTTGCCCAAACCCAGAGAGGCGATTAGTGGCAGGACAGGGACTATATCTGGGCCTCTGGACTGCTTCTCGAATGTTCTCCAGGGAAGAAGTGTTCATAAAGCAGAGAGGCTCAGGTGGGGTGCGGCAACAGGGCAGGCTTAGTGATCATGAAGATGGCTTACATACGAACGCCACCAGAACTTTTCACACCTAGTATCTACAGTTCATCCTTCCCTCACCCTCTGCCAAGTCCTGTAGAAAGCCTCTTAACCAAATGCCCTTTAATAGACTGGTCGGGTTAACCAAGCCCCTCTCTCTGTCTTAAACGTACCAGCCGGCGCTCCCAGCTCGGAGCTTCTCTGCAGCAGGCCTCCACACTTCCGCTCCCACCCAATGTTTACCAAGAATCAATCATTTTTGTTTCTAATCTGTTTGTGCCACTTATACATGACAATGTAATTATTTAATTTAACAGAAAGGAACATAAACCAAAAGAGGGGAGTGTGAAACAAAAGAAACTTGTTGCTGTTTTATGACAAACGCATTGCTTTGGAAAAACTTGACAAAAGTGAATTGCTAAAATCTCTTATTGACTGAAGTGTGGATAGCTGTTTAAAAAAAGAGAGAGAAGAAAAGAAAACCAGGAGGAGCTGTGTATAAATCTAGAAGAATGCCACACTCAAATTGTTTCCCAAGTAACTTAGGTTCCATCTTCTCCTTTTAAAAACAGAAAATGGAAATTATGAGTGCAGACAGTGAGAAGGTCAGCAGGGGGCTCTTTTTTATAGGAAAGGCCTTGGATCCACATCAAAATAAGATATGTGTCCTGTTTTATGATTTCCTAGCTCAACCAAAGTTTTCTATTAATCAATGAACTACCAGTTCCAATCACATAGAACTAGAAGGCTTTTATTTGCTGTTAATATAAACTAATTCCCATTCTCAGATGAACTGTGCAGGCTCCAAGCCCCATGGCCAGGTTCTGGGAGGGAGGCACATGGCTGTGGTCCTGGGTGCCCTGCCATGGAAGGCAGCGGGTCCAAATTCCAGCTCCACTCCAACCAGCAGTGTGGCCTTGGGCGCGTCCTCTTTGCTGTGTGAGCTCCGTTTCCTCCCCTGTTAAACAATATCTGTGTTTTGGGATGATTGACTAGATGAAAGGGAAATATGTTGGTAAGCACCCAGCATGGTGCCAGGCCCACTTTTAGGTATGAGCTTCCTTTGCTGGCTCTGCACAGAAGGAGTGGGGTTAAAATGAGCCTTGGTGCTTGGTGGGTGGGTTGGATGTGAAGAAGCAGGGGAGACAGATGCCATCCCTTCCCATCAGCAAGTTCCAACTCACAGAATGAGGTAGTTTATGGAGAGGAGCATGTCCGTACCCTGTGCCCAAGGACCAAGATGAAGGGATTCTGGAAGCAGAATGCAGGATTATCCTGGAGCCAAGTTAAGGAGGAACTTCTGGAGCATGGAAGCATCAGGAGTGTTGGGAAGACTCATTGTCCGGATCGTGCCCCCTTGCAGATGTGTCCTGCAGCACCTTGGAGGGAGTTCTGAGTCCTGGGGCTTAGAAGCTGTTTCCCCTAGTGGTCAATGCCCTGTGACTCCCCCAGCTGCTGGCCAGGAACTGAGGAGCACCCCAGCCTCAGTGCTAGAAGAAGCCCTACTCAGTTCCTCAGAACATCCCTCTCTGTGTCTCTGTCTTTCTGTGCCTATCAGTCCTGGTATCTCTCTCTGTCTTTCCTCACGTTTCACTGGTTGGCATTTTCTGCCTTCCCTGTATACCTGTTCCCAGCCCACAAGATGCAGAAAGAGCTGCTGCTGGCATGACTGATTTTGGTCAGTTGAGTCATCATGCCAGAAAACAAGAGGAGATCCCACCTTGTGCCTGTCCTGAAGGGCTGGAACTGGCTGTGGCCTCAGGACCATGGAAAGCCCTGACCGAGACATCTCCCGCTTGAGCCCAGTGTCCAGCCCTACCCTGGTGACCCAGCCATAACGGGAGCGAGGCAGCAGCCCTCTGCCCTGCTAATGAGGACTTCTAGGGACCAGTGGCACCCATCCATCACAGACAACCTGCAGCCTCTGGGCTTTATGTCAGAACTGCTGCACCCTGATGCCCCCAGACTTGTATTACAGTTAATGGTACCCCAGACATGGCTGCCTGCCCCCTGGGACCCTCACATGAGAGACCACACCTGTTTATGTCTCCCTGGCACATATCACAGTGAGTAGAACATAGTAGTAATTCAATAAACATTAGCTTCCTTCCCTTTATTGTTACCCTACAAGCAAGCCATCTGAATCTCAGCTCTACCTTCAAGCATCTCTTCTGCCTGGAAGGACCTCTCATTTCCTCTCTGTAGCCAAGTTCAACCCAGGGTCTGGGCCACAGCCTCCACTCTGTCCATACAGTCCGACTCCTGAGTCCCCTAACGTCACTGTCCCTCCAGCCCTTGCTGCCTTATATCTGCTGCCCTTTACTCCTCTGCAGCTCCTGAAATCGTGGGTGGAAATGGTCTGCATGCAAGCACAGGCATCTTCTATGAAATCTCCAAGGAGTCCTGGATCCCAAAAGGCTTAGAGCCACTGGGAGGGAATGAGGAAGCCTGGAAGGGCTTTGACTAAAGCTGCCCTCCAGCAACACTGGCCTGGAGGTGTGCAGGTGGGGTCTTGCTGCCTCTTTTGTAAGATTCCCTTTGTGGGCGGGGAACCTTTGAGGAGGCTCCAGAGTGGTGGCACGTCACCATGCGTGCCTTTCCTGTGACAGCATCCAAATACCATCGGCAGTGGTGACTGTCAGCATAGCCACTCACCAGGCTTGTCATCTTTATGATTCTTTTTTTTTTTTTTTTTCCACATTCTGAACATTTTTAAAGCAGAAATCATTTTAACTTGGCTGGACTTGAAACTAGAGATAGAGTGAATCACCCTGGTCTCATCTAAAATAGATAAGGAGTCCGGGTTTGCTGAGAGCTGTGGTCAGCCATTTGCTTGGACGCCACACACAGCTGCAGGGAATGATACCCCCTTGTAAATAAATCACCTGCTGGCAGCCTCGCCTTGGAATATTTATAAGGAAACAGACCTGGGAAGGAAGAACTGTAGGTCTTGGCTGCAAAGATTACTGAAAGAAGGCCTTTCAGTGTCTGGGAAGTTTGATTCCTGCTTACCTACAGGAAGACGGGAGAAAGAAAAGAAAGCTACTATTTAATCTGGAGAGAAATGGTGTGTGAAGTTTTATATCAATTTCAACAGCGTCCTGTCCTTGTGCAAGTCTGTAAGTCTTTCTCACTACAGGAGACGGGACCTTAGAGGGGAAGTCTGATATACTCTCTAACCTTCAAGTTCTGGCAGGACAACCCGGGGCAGGCTACCCTTAGGTATCTGGGGGGTGTCCCTAAGTGTGATCCCAAATTACACCAAAGCCCCATCTGCGCCTTGGGCCACAGGGACACCGACCCGGCCCCCCCTTCTCCGGTTCTAATGTTGATGAAGCACTTCGGGTGAAAGGGGATCTGCCACGGAGAAGAGATACAGATGGGCCTGATGCAGTATCAGTGTACACTTATCTCAGCGCGGAGCCAGACGCTGCAAGGGGACCCCCAAGTTCAGCGCGCACAGTGTAACCTTAGGCAAGCTGCCTCCTCTCTGAGCGGCTTCCTCACCTCCACCCCTCCCGCCACTCAGTTCATCTCATCTATTAAATTCCTCCAGGGCCAAAGGGGAATCACACCCCTCCCCCTAAAAAAGTGTCAGAGAACCCCAGGAAAGGCAGATCATGATGTAGTGGAAGCAGCACCGGGAAAGGGGCGGGGAGCACTGAGTTGCGTGTCCTTGGGCCATTGATTTAGACTTCCCTGAGCGCTCATCAGCAACAACTGATTCAACAACAGTTAGTGGATTGCAACCTTGACCTACATGCACCACTTTTAGGTAACGGTAAAAAGGTGCAAAAGGCAAGATGCCATGCCTCTGGGGATCAGAGATGTGAAAGAAAGCTGACATTCGAGTTACTCCCTCCCGGAAAGGCACTGAGGTTCTGGGGGCTGAGCGGGGGCACCTCACACAGCCTAAGGGTGGGGTTGTGCAGGAGGCAGCATCTGTGCTGAGTGCTGAAAGGTGAAGAGAGGGTGAGCCAGGCCAAAGAGGAATGGGGTGCGGGGGTGGGGGGAGGCAAGTTCCTGGGTTGGGAAACATCCTGGCACATGGAGAAAATGAGAGCATTTTGATGTTGATGAAATGGCAGGAACCTAATCTGGATCTGTAGTCAGGACCTAAATATAAAGGACTTAGGACCTCAACTTAAGGAGTTTGAATCCTGTAGGTCTTATTTTTTAATCATTTTTTATTTTTCAATTACAGTTGACATGCAATATTATATTAGTTTAGATGTATGCCCAAGTGATTAGACATTATATAACTTATTAAATGATCATCCCAGTAAATCTCATACATCTGTCACCACACATAGTTATTAGAATATTATTGTCTATATTCCCCATGCTGCACTTTACATCCCCATGACTATTCTGTAACAACCATCCTGCAGGTGATCTTTTTTAAAATGTAGCCTAGAGCATGTCACTTCTCTACTCAAAGCTCTGCAATGGCTCCCGTTTCCCCACAATAAAAGCCAAAGTCCTTATAGTGGCCTGTAGGCCCAACATGGCCTGGCTTCCAGTGGTCTCTCTGACCTCATCTCCTTCCAATGTCCCCCTTGCACAATCTCACAACCTCCTCCCTAGTCCTCAAACAAGCCAGGCAGCTCCTGCCCCCAGGACCTTTGCATTGCCTGTTCCCTCTACCCTAAATGCTCTTTTCCCAGGTATCTACATGGCTCACTCCCTCACCTCCTTTGAGTTTTGTTGAGATGTTGCTTCTTGATGAAGCTTTCCATGACCATCCTTTTCAAAATTGCGATACCCTCCTTTCCTCATTCTGGTTTCTTTCTTTCAGAGCACTTACCACCTTCTAACATACTGTATGATTTTCTTATGTATTACGTCTCTTCCAACTAGAATATAAGCTAGACCAGGGCAAGTGTTTTGATGTCTTCTTAACTGCTTTATCCCCAGCACCTAGAACAGTAACTAGCACATAGTAGGCTCTCAATAAATATTTCTCGCCCTGGTCAGTGTCGCTCACTTGGTTGGAGTGTCATCCCGTAGACTGAAAGGTCATGGGTTCAATTCCTGATCAGGGCACATACCCAGGTCATGGGTTTGATCCCTGGTCAGGGTGCGTACAAGAAGACAACCAAGTCAATGTTTCTTTCTCCCTACTTACCTCCCTCCCTCCCTCCCTTGCTCTTTCTTTCTCTAAAAGCAGTAAAAAAAATGTCTTTGAGTGAGGGTAAATATTTCTTAATTAATGAGTGATAAGCTAGGGAGCCATCAACAGGCATTAGGTAGGGGAATGATATACTCCAATTTATAATTTAAAATCACTCTAGCTACCCAGCAGCTACATAATGAACTCAGGTGGTTTTCCCACCACATGTTTTTAAAATCATGACCCATAGTAAGGAATTCACTTAAATTATGAACACACAAATATACAAAAACATCTAACTGAAACAAAAGTTTCATGAAACAGTATTTACCTTTTCCAGTGCTGTGATCTGTTCTCTTCTATGGCTACTTCATTTTTTTAAATATATAATGGTTACCAACTATTAAACTGACTTCACAACCCAACAATAGATAAAGGCTTATAGTTCAAAAAGCACTGGTATAGCATTCTGGAATTTGATAGTGCTGATAGTTGTACAACGTTGTAAAAATACTAAAAACTACCGAATTGTGTACATTAAAATGGTGAGTTTTATGTTATATGAATTTTATCTCAATAAAAAAATGTTTTCATGGTGTACCGAATTAATTTTTAAAAGTCTAACCTGGAGATAGGAAGACCAATTAGGAAATGATCATAATAACCCAGGTAAGAGGTGATGAATAGACAGAGGGAGTCAAAATAGAGAACAATTTCAGAACTGTTCAGAAGGTTCAATTGGAAAGCAAGAGAAATAAGAATCAAGCTTGATTCTAGACTTCTGCTTCTGGTACTGGGGAATAATGGTGCTAATATTTGAGATCAAGGATATAATCAGTACACGTAGTAGGATGCCATTTTTAGTTTAAAAAAAAAAAAAAAAACTTGTGCGTGCGTGCTCAGACATTTGTCAATGCACACAAGAGCTGGGAGGCTGCGCTCCACACTGCTGACCAGCCAGGGAGGCCTGCGAGTAGAGGTGAGAGGTCCACCAGCATCCGGGGTGGGCAGCAGGGGAGGCCAGAGGGAAGGGACACAGAGAGACCAGGACTGTGCCGTGGCGTGGAAACCAGAAGAGCAGACTTTTAGAAGGAAGATGACTGGCCAAGACATCATGAGATACGGGTCCTAGAAAGTGATGGGGCAGCAAAATGAAGGCAGGAAATGACAAATTAAGCCTCTCTGGCCAGTCCAGATGTTTTCCAGAGCAGCTCTTGCCTCAGAACCTGACCCTGGGCTGTGACGGGTCACCTTGCCCTTCATTGTCTTCCCCCACTGCTTCGTTCTCTTCTGCCCCCAAGCGCAGCTGGGTTACCCCTTGCTCCCTTTAGCAGTTTCCGTATGTGAATGTCCAAGTGGCCTCTGGATGCCTCTGAAGGAAATTTCCTGATAATAAGTGGAATCTAATTCACAAAATAAAGTAGAAACAGGCTGATATATACAGAGAACAGACTGACAGTTGTCAGAGGGGAGCGGGGATGGGGGTCCAGGTGAAACAGGTGAAGGGATTAAGAAAAAAAAAAAGAACCTCAGGCAGAGACAACAGTATGGTGATTACCAGAGGGACATGGGGGTGAGGAAGGTAGGAGACTGTAAAGGGGGGATAAATGGTGATGGAAGGAGACTTGGCTTTGGGTGATGAACACACAATGCAATATACAGATGATGTGTGATAGAATTATATACTAATTGAAACCTATATAATTTTATTAACCAATGTAACCCCAATAAATTCAATAAAAGTAAAAAATGAAATCAGTTTCCTCCCTAGTGGCTTATTGTGACAACCCCAAGTGCTTGAATGGGTAGAAATAGGAAAATGGACATCTTTCACAGTGGGGAAGAGAAATGTACAATTGTTTATTCAGCTAGACCCAGTCTTCACATGCTCTGGTAATGGAGTCTTCTATCAGTCCCCCAGAGATATGGCTCAGCTCTGAGCCCCAACCTGAGAGGCAGACTACTGTCCAGTAGGGATGGGCTGAGATCTCTCCAGATAGGGACACAGTTTTAGACAGATTTCTTAAATCCCTTCAGAGATGTATGCAACCGTTTCAGAATAACCTCTGGAGGGGTCCACAGTGACAGAGCCAGAAAAGAGGTCACGAGGGCATTATCAACTTACGTTCGTCCATGGCCTTGAGTCACTCTTCAGCACTTACGTTAAAGAACAGGATTGCGTCAATTCTACCAACATTCTTGACACTCTTATCACCTGCAAAAAAAAAATACGCAGGTCCTGGGAGGGGACAGACTAGGCCCCTTCTTGCCTGTACAGCCAGCATCTTTGTGTGAAACAGAAAGGTCAGCTCTTCCTCTGAACCAATGCAGGCCCTTGCCAAGGAGCAGTGTGGTGAGCAATGCTCAGGCTTCATCAGATCCCACTACTCACCCCTCAAAATGCAATGGCCAACCTGCATAACCAACCATATACAGCAGCCCCAGATACAGAGACGACTGCAGCAGAGTCTTCAACCCCTCAGAAGCTCATAACCTAGTTGGTAAACACACACATATGACCAGTCTCTGGGAAATGCTAAAACAGAAGTGCAAGCGATGGTAGAGGCATCCAACAGACAGAAGAGATTCATTCTGAGAAGTCTTCCCAAGGAGACAGAATTTGAGCTGGGTCTTGAAATGTTGGCAGATAGGGAAGTGGAAAAAGGAACACACGAATTCAAGGTGTCTTCCAAGAAGTGGGGGGAGTAGATTGCTACGGCTGTAGGAGAGGAGAGCCAAAGGGATGGAAAAGGAACCTAGGGAAGATGTCATGGGAGATGAGAATGGAGGTCAAAATTGTGGAGAGCTTGGAACAGCTCGCTGAGGAATGTGTACTTGGGAGCCAGAGTAGGTTGGAGAATGGGGTTTCGCCCTCAACCTGTTACAGAAACAGGGGTGTTCCAAAAAACCCCAGAGTTTGCAGCTGGGGGATGGGGAGAAGGAAGCAGCTTTTCAGAATGCCTCCACATGCCTGAGGCCAGTGGCTAGTGTCTTTTTTATGCAAAATGGCTTTAATGCATCCAAAGCCTCAGGTAGATGGGAGGAGTCTTGAACCAGGGGATGGTATGGAGAAAGCACACAGAACCTGCGTAAGGTTCTGTGAATGGTCAGAACTGTTTGCAACACTCACTGCGTCAGAGGACGCAGTCAGGGATATATAAGCAGCTGTGGACATTTTATCTCTCTCTCTTTCACGCTCACGCGCTCGGTCTGGGGCTCTCACTCTCTCGCTCTCTTGTGTGCTCCCTCCACGTGGCTTGGTAAAGAGGCCTTCTCCATGTGACTCGGAGAGGGGGTCTCCAGGCTGCTTTAAGAGGCTCTTGCCATGCGGTTTTGAGGAGAGGAGATCCATGCGGTTTGCAGGAAGAAGGCAGTTTGCAAGGAGGCTGAGAATCCAGGCGGTCCTGCATTGAGAGCTGGAGGGCACCACAGCACAGAAAGGACCTCCCCAATCAGAATTGAGTGATTGGCAGCTGCTGGTAAAGCTGAACTGTGTTTGGAAAGTAGGGAAGCGGTTTCTCTAACTTTTCTAAAACTAGCCTGGTTTGGTAGGGGGGGAGGCAAGGATATGTGTTTAAGGGTGTTTTAAAGAACATAAGACTTAACAACAGAAATCCGCAAATAACTAAATCTATATAACTGTTAAATAAACAATTCTTTTTCTTTTCACCAAACTCTGGTATTGAGAGTTATAATTTTGGCGGCGGGCAATCGGGCCCCTAACTAAAGAGCCCGTGGGTTTGTTTTCAACTGGAGCAGCCCAGGGGTTCTGTAACAATTTGGCGACGCAGACGGGATGTTAATAATTGCCCGTGGCAGGTCGACCCCCTTGAGAGACACCCTCTGAGGACGCCGACCGCCTAAGCACGCCAGTGTGGTGAAAAGAAAATAGAACTGAGAAGGGATTAGAGAAGTAAGATTGTTTGCTAAAACTTATTTCTGAAGTATTTCTGAAATAATGGCATCGTGGATACTAGATTTGTTTGTCCGATTAGGAGAATTCCTGGACGTAAAAGAATTATGGATGCCGGAGTGGTATATATGTTTTCTAGTCCTTGGGATTATTTTGGTTTTAGCCATTGTCATGTATGTCTGGGTCAATAAAAGCAGTTCTGGGCAAGTCCCTGATGGCAGCCCGCTGGGAAGAATTTTGGAAAATTGGGATATGTACTGTCGTTATCCTATGACTAAGAAAATGTTAATTTATTATTGTAACACTGTTTGGCCTGAGTACATTCTGGATGGTAAGAAAAGGTGGCCTGTGAATGGTTCTCTGAATTACCATGTGATTAATCAATTAAAGAGGTACTGTTTGCAATCGGGAAATTGGGAAGATGTTTATTATCTAGATGCATTTGTAGAGTTGCATAATAAGACCTTAGCAAAAATAGAGGGCCAAATAATGGTGCAGAGGGAAGAAGAGGCCAAAAAGCCTTTTCCTGAGAGTGGAACACCGGAGAAGGAGGAGAATGAGGAAGTAGCCCTCTTTAATTCTCTAAATCCGGGAGACAAAGGCCCTAATTTGGCACCAAGCCAGGCACAGGTGGGGGCGGTTCAGGAGGCCATAGCTTCCGCAGCAGTGGCTCCACCTCCTCTGCAGGAGGCCCAGGCTTCTGGGGCGGCGGTTCCGATGGCACAGCACCCTCTGCAGGTGGAGGCTGCTTCCACCATACCACCTCCAGAGATGGAAGTGGCTTCCGTGGTGCCCGCCCTTTTGCAAACTCAAGGGACTTCTCTTGCACCACCCTTTTTGGAGCCAGCCTCTGAAGTGACTGCAAAGTCAATGACTCCACCCTTACAGGAGGAGGAGTGGGTCTCCCCCGCCAGAACCCGCCAAGGAACTCAGTATAGTCAGGGGACCTCCCAATTCGGAGCAAGCCAATTCCCTCTACGGCAGTACCCAATAGGTGGAATAAATCAGCAAGGCCAGCCCTCTGGCTACTATTGGGCCCATACTCCGTTTTCCACTTCAGATTTGCTAAATTGGAAGAATTCTAACCCCTCATATAGGGAAGATCCTCAGAAGATGGTAGAGCTTGTTGCCTCCATTTTTGCCACTCATAACCCGAACTGGGCAGATGTACAGGCTCTCCTAAATATTCTTCTAACTGGGGATGAGAGGCGACTGGTTACAAGTAAGGCTAATGAAGAGGCTCAGCGTCTCCATGGAGAGGATCCCCATGGGACCCCCGACCCAACTGTAGCAATTCCTTGGACAGAGCCTAACTGGGACCCAAATGGTGGAGGCTTAGTTCCTTTGAAACACTACAGGAAGTGTATATTGGAAGGACTTAGAAAAGGGGTACCCAAGCCAAAAAGCCTGACTATGGTACAGACTATTCAGCAAAAACCAGATGAGGATCCTTCTGAGTTCTTAGAGAGGATCTATCAAGCCTATAGAAAGTACACTGATGTTGATCCACAGGCACAAGAGAACTTAAGAATGGTGAACATGACATTTATTGGGCAGAGTGCCCCAGATATTAGACGGAAACTCCAGCGTATAGATGGGGTATTAGGAATGAGCCCCTCTCAGTTAGTGGACATCGCATTTAAAGTTTACCATGCAAGGGGAGTAGAAAAGAGAAGACAGGACCTGATGTTCTTTAAAACAGGCTGGAGAGGCCAAAGGAAGAAACAGGACCCTAAAGAGAGGAGGAAAGAGCCATTGGGCAAGGACCAGTGTGCCTATTGCAGAAAGAAGGGCCATTGGAAGAATGAGTGTCCAGATCGTAAGAAGGGAAGTAGAAATGAGAACCCTTGCACCCATTCAGACCTGGGGACAGAGTCTTACTGAAGAACTGAAAGACGCAAGGTCCCGAACAGCAGCTGGCTGAACAATGGACTGGTCCCTATGATGTTTTGCTAACAACACATTCTTCGCTGAAGCTGGTAGGAATCAAGTCCTGGATACACCACACACGGGTAAAACGAGCACCGCCTGAGGAGGACACAGACCCTGCTGCTGTGACTGACACCAAAAGGGAAAGTTGGACCTGCACTCCGGAAGAAGATTTGAAATTACTCTTTCGAAAAAAAGGACAGTGAACTGAAACACAGATTAAAAGTGTTTCTTTTGCTTTAGGCATGTGCTTGCAAATCTAGGGAATTTTAGCTGCCAAATACTGAGTTTGGGTAGAGTCCTTTACAGTGTGGAAAAGAATTGGAAATGGGTTATGGTTAAATCTGAACAGGTAAATATATAGAAATGTTGTGAAAGTTTTTAAACCTGGGAAAAGGGAAACCTCAACTACTTGTGGTCTAATTGTATGGTTACTGTACCTCTGTATTGGCATGTAGCCATTGGGGACCTATGAAAGGTCATTTGGAATTCCCTGTGTTGGCATTTAGCCATTGGGGACCTATGAAAGGTCATTTGGAATTCCCTGTGTTGGCATTTAGCCATTGGGGACCTATGTAAGGTCATCTGGAATTCCCTGGATTGGCATTAGCCTTGGGACCTATGAAAGGTCATTTGGAATTCCCTGTATTGGTTTGGCATTAGCCACTGGAGACCTATGTAAGGTCTAGAATTCCCTGAGGCCTAGGAAGGGTCTGGAATTCTCTGTATTGGTACTGGCCATATAATCTGAAAGGAAAATTGAGGTTTCCCAGAGAAAGTTAAGAAAACTTCACATGTAGGAAAGTGAACAAAAGAAAGTATAAGGAATGGAAATGCAATTTTGGGAATATTAGAAGGACAAGGATTTTCCTTCACACTGTGTATTTTTCTCCTTGCCTGATCCCTCCAGAATTTGGCAATTCAAAGGAGTAAGTAATTACATTAGGTTTCTTTGCATAAAACTAAAAAGACCAGTTGTTAATAAAGGTATTGTTAACCAAGACTTTGACTGGAATGACATGCCTGAAGGAGGCATGCTTAGGCTCTGGTTGTTACCAGAAAGCCCTGAAGAACTGAACTTGACTTTTGAAGCTAAGGAAAGCCCAGAAGGAAAAAGGCCTGACACCTTGGTTGGTTGTGCGGTTCATGGCAGTCTTTCCAGGGAAGGAATGAAGGTTGCTTTCCTGAAAGATGGCTAGAAAGAACCTTAAGGCACAATGGAAAACCCAAAGGACTTGGGAAAGCAGGTGTTTGCAGGCAAGGCTGAATGGCAGGTGTGTGGCTCAGCTTCTGTGCCCTAATGGGCAAACTAAAAGTCAACATGAAGGTTCCTTGTGTAAGTTCCAGCATAGTAGACTTAAAGATCATATGTGATCAACCACTGCTCTTGTTGTGTTTATGCAAATGAACAGGCTAAATTAAAACTGGACTTAATGCAGTCCCTTTACTGACAAGGAGGGTAATCTTAAGGAGAAAAATCATGACTTAAGGAAAATTGCAATGCTCAGTGCAGCTAACTGTCTATAAAGTTTGTTTTTCATTTGAAAGTTAAACCAAGTCTGTGACATTATCAAGGATGCTTTATTTACAGGCAAGAAGAATGTCAAATGCCTTGCAACTGGAGGTCTTCCCAATAAGACAGTCTCTCAGATTAAGAGACTGGTTTGTGAACTGTGTTGTGTAAATTAACGTGTATGTTCTTTCTGTTTTCATAGGGCGTAAGCCTATGATCTCTACCTGAGTGATTATCTGTACATATAGGCCTCACTTAAGAAGCCCATCTGCATTGCCACCTCCTGAGACTCAACGGTTTGGCTGAACTAAGTGGCTGAGTTGGTGAAGTATGGGGTGGTCTGCAGGCTTCACTTTAAAACCGGGTTCTTTTCTGTCCTAATGGCTTGGACAGAAAGGGCCCAGAGGTCTGAGAGGGGGGAAATCCAAAATTTATACCCCTCAGACCAAACTAAGTATGGTGGGCAAAAGGGCTTTGGACAGGTGTGACATGCCCTGCACACCTTCCTCCAAAGAAGCCATTTCTTTTCCTAACGTGGGACATTGAAAAATTAACTCCTGCCTTTTGTATATAGTGGTTGTAGGTTGAATTGTGTTTTTTTTTTAACCTTGTTGCCAAGTCTGTTGCCCTCAGAATACGACAAGAATGCCAGCTTGTCCAGCAGTACCAGCCCTTGGAAACCAAGCATGCTGCTACCCAGGAATAGCCAACTGACCTGGACTCTGCAAGATTCTTCCCCATGTGGGAAGGGCACCCTCCCCTACATCCCCACTCTTATTAGGGATTTCTAGACCCAAGGGTAGGTAGGACGACGACCACGTTCAGCAGGAAGCAGTTAGAGGAGCATGAGACCTTCGCCCATTGTCCTTTATAAGATTATAAAGGGTCTAAGTCTGAGAGGGGGGAAACTGTTACAGAAACAGGGGTGTTCCAAAAAACCCCAGAGTTTGCAGCTGGGGGATGGGGAGAAGGAAGCAGCTTTTCAGAATGCCTCCACATGCCTGAGGCCAGTGGCTAGTGTCTTTTTTATGCAAAATGGCTTTAATGCATCCAAAGCCTCAGGTAGATGGGAGGAGTCTTGAACCAGGGGATGGTATGGAGAAAGCACACAGAACCTGCGTAAGGTTCTGTGAATGGTCAGAACTGTTTGCAACACTCACTGCGTCAGAGGACGCAGTCAGGGATATATAAGCAGCTGTGGACATTTTATCTCTCTCTCTTTCACGCTCACGCGCTCGGTCTGGGGCTCTCGCTCTCTCGCTCTCTTGTGTGCTCCCTCCACGTGGCTTGGTAAAGAGGCCTTCTCCATGTGACTCGGAGAGGGGGTCTCCAGGCTGCTTTAAGAGGCTCTTGCCATGCGGTTTTGAGGAGAGGAGATCCATGCGGTTTGCAGGAAGAAGGCAGTTTGCAAGGAGGCTGAGAATCCAGGCGGTCCTGCATTGAGAGCTGGAGGGCACCACAGCACAGAAAGGACCTCCCCAATCAGAATTGAGTGATTGGCAGCTGCTGGTAAAGCTGAACTGTGTTTGGAAAGTAGGGAAGCGGTTTCTCTAACTTTTCTAAAACTAGCCTGGTTTGGTAGGGGGGGAGGCAAGGATATGTGTTTAAGGGTGTTTTAAAGAACATAAGACTTAACAACAGAAATCCGCAAATAACTAAATCTATATAACTGTTAAATAAACAATTCTTTTTCTTTTCACTAAACTCTGGTATTGAGAGTTATAATTTTGGCGGCGGGCAATCGGGCCCCTAACTAAAGAGCCCGTGGGTTTGTTTTCAACTGGAGTAGCCCAGGGGTTCTGTAACAAACCCACGGGCGTTGTCTTACAAGAATTCACACTGAGGTCTCCAGAGGGTGCCACAGCTGCTCTTTACAATGGCTGAGGAAGTCCCTGAGTCCAATGTCAGCACGACCACACCATGCTGAGGGGCAGCATGAAGCATTTGTGCAGACTCATCAACAGCCCAGGGAAAGTCTGGAGAATGCCCATCTGCATCTATTAAAGATCATGTCAGACAATTCTGGCCCTGCTCTAATGATGGAGAGTACATTGCTGGTCTGCTTGAGGGCACCAAGGATGTGCGCATTCCACCAGAAAGCTACCTGGAGGAGACATGCCTTCAAAAGTCCATAGGATAGAGCCCAGAATCCATGGCATCACCTGGGCCTAGGAAATCTGGTGTCTCTGAGCAGGATTTCCTCAATCTAGGACTGCTCAGTCCTCCCCACTGGCTGCTCCTACATGAGAGGGACAAGCATTGCTCAGAAAAGTCTCATGTCCAACTGCTTTATCCTCCTGACAAGTCTCTTCCTTGACTGTTTCTACTCCCTTGCTTCCCAAATCATGGTCTGCAGACCAGTAACATCAGCATCACTTAGGAGCCTTATGGAAATGGAGAATCTTGTGTTCCATCCCAAACTTACTGAGCAGGATCTGCATTTTTACAAGACCCTCCAGTGGTTTATGTGTACATTAAAGGCTTTGAAGCCTGTCCTGTACCATTCTTTTCTGTTCTTTGTGTAGCTCTCTGGCTACTCTTTCTCAGTCTCCCTTACCTTTACCCTCACCTAACCGCTTTGAACACTGAGAGATCCTCTACCCTCTCTCTTCTTCTGGCTCCTCCCTGGGTGATCTCAGCCACTCCCATAGCTTCAAAGACTATCTGCCGCTCACAGACTCCCCAATCTGTACAATTGGCACCAGCCACATTTCTGGCTGTCTGACCCATAGATCGAACTACCTATGAGACAGCTCCATAAACAACACATCCCATTCCACATGCCCAGTACGGAATTCATCTTCTCACCCTAAGCCCCGCAGCCCGCCTCCTGTGTTCCCTGGGGCACTCCTATAAATTCACTCTACATACTGTGGATCCCCTTTCTAAACAGGTTCTGATTCTGGCCCCGCCCTTCCTCATCGCCACAGTCTCAGGTTAGATCCGTATTCTCGCAAAGTTCTACTGCAGGTCAGCACAACTGTTCTCCATGTGGCAGCTCTGCCACCCTTGCGGGGGAGGCTCTGCCATCCTGTAGCTACTGGAATTGGAACACGCTGCCTCCTCGGTTGTTGCCACAGGGGGCATGACTACGGGAAGACCTTGTGTTAGCCTCTCACTGACACTAACGTTACTGAGGCGCACAACTTGTTGGTCAGAATTGGTCACATGACCCCATCTAATGGGGAGGGGAGAGGGGGACCCTGCTTTGTCATAGCCTGCAAGGAGAGGGCAGTTGGACATGGGTGAGCACTGGAAACCTCAGTAAACCATCTTCTTCCTCTGCTCAGTCTTCTCCACAGCCCTATCGTTGCCTGACATACTGTGTACAGTAGTCTCCCCTTACCCATGGTTCCACTTTCTGTAGTTTCAGTGACCCACAGTCAACCATGGTCCAAAAATACTCCAGGAAATTTTCAGAAATAAACCATGTATCCATCTTAAGTGGTGCACCATTCTGAGTGTGATGAAAGCTTCTGCCATCCGGCTCCGTCCATCCTGCCCAGGATGTGAATCATCCCTTTGTCCAGCGTATTCACGCTGTGTGTACGTATTCACCCGTTAGTCATTTAGAGGCATCTCGGGTATAGGTCAGCTGTAGTGATATCACAATGCTTGTGCTCAAGTGACCCTTATTTTACTTAGTAATGCCACATTCACATAATTTTAATTACAATATATTGTTATAATGGTTCTATTTTATTATTATTGTTAATCTCTTACTGTGCCTAATTTATAAATTAAACTTTATCATAGGTACATATGTATAGGAAAAACTTACTGTTTACCGTATGTAGGGTTCAGTACTATCCACAGTTTTAGGCATCCACTGGGGGTCTTGGAACATAGCCCACAAGGATAAACGGGGCCTACTGTGTTTACCTGTTTATACATTTATTCATTCATTACATAATGTAAGTTTTCTGAGGGCAGATCATTTGTTTTGTTCATTACTGTATTCCTAGCACCTAGGACATGTCTGGCACATAGTAAGCACTCAATACATATTTGATGAATGAGTTACTAATACAACTAATGGGTTGGATGGTATGTAAGCATGGGGGGTGGAGTGAGGGGGGGTGATAAAAAAGAAGACTGGAAAGTAAGAAAGGGTCCTATCACATAAAGCATTATAAGCCTTATAAAGGAGATTTTACTTTATCCTGTAGAGTATATAAAACCACTGGAGATTTTAAAAGGGGAGCAATGTTCTGGAAGATCACTTGGGGTGCTGATTGGCAAATGGATTGGAAGGGGGCCACACAGGAGGTGGGGAGACCAGCTGGAAGACAATGGGTGGTGGACTTCTTGAAGGAGGAGAAACAAACTTGCTGAGAGGTTGCATGTGGATTGGAGAGAAGAAGAGTGAGGATGACTTGAATAGTTTTGCCTTGAGTAACTAGAGGCTGGAAGGACGGCAGTCCCTTTGTTCAACCTCAAGTGGGGAGGACTGAGGAGTGGAGCAGACCTGGGGGGAGGGGAGTAATGGGAATCTGAGACATGTGACCTTTGACATGCCCAGGCCTTGCTAAACTACACAGGAGTCCCCACAGGTTTGCTGCCTTTCCTCATCACTGAAATTTTGCACACGCTGTTTCCTGCCCTCTCTGTCAACCACCCCTTGGTCTGACCCCAGAGAACAAATCAGAAAGAGAGCCCTGAGAATATGGGTCATTCTTTCTGTGTCTGGCCTGTGGCAACAGAACTGCTCCCCGCCCACACCCCGCACACCCCCCAGGTGGGTGTAGAAGTCTCCAGGACTGGAGGGGCGTTGCCGGCTAGGCCCCAGGGGGACCAGGATGGGTGGCTGGACAGCCTCCAGGCAGCACCAAGGCAGCCACTGCAGCCAGCTCTTGTCAGTACCATTTCTTCTCCGTGAAACGCAGGTCTCCCGGACAAGGCTGGGGCCTTTCCTCCCTCCCTGGGTTCCAGTCCCCAGTCTTGGCCAGAAACAGCGCCCCTGTCGGTCTTGTCCTTGTCCTGGCCCAGTTCCTCATGCTGTCTTCCCTCCCATGTGCCTGTCTTCTCCAAAGTTGTGTCAGATTGAAAGTGATACCCCCGTGCCATCACTCGGGCACGAGACAGAAACCCTGCTGCCACCACTTTCTGCTTGAGGGAAGAATATGGGCTTCCTCAGTCCAGCCCCTAGGAAAGCCTCTGTGGCCACTGTTGCAAATAACGTGCTGGGAACCGGCCCGGGCCACTGTTTAGCTGCAGACTGACCTTTAGGGTGGTGACTGGGTGCATAGTTAGCTCCTCTCCCACTCCAACTGCTGCACTCGGAGGTGATTGAATATCGCCTCATGCATTAACCATGCACAGGACAGAGCCGTGGGAGCTTCATTACCCACCCATCCACCTGCGGCCCCCATCCCTTCGTCATAGGCCATCTTGATTGACACCTTAATTGATTAGTGAGGGCTCCATTGTGTGTGGAATTGCTGACGGCATTACCTGGTGGGAGGGGGAGGGGCGGTGTTGTAGCCAGGCTGAGTGTCCCCTGTTTTGGAACTTGGGCATATATCATGCTGGAACATTTGTCAGAGCTCTCGTTTTATGAGCACACCTCTCGTGCTAGGACAATGCCAACTCACCATCTGTTCCAAAACCTATAGAAGGGACTTTGGCAAAAAAAGAGTCTGAATTCAGCAGTTTTGATATACTCCCAGACAAGATTATCCCTAGACCATTTCCGAGGGTGGGAAATACCCACACCAACTTGTGAATTACAAAACTTAGCCACAAAATTAAGGGTTGCGAGCTTGCAGAGAAATTGGAAAGAGAACTGCCTCTTCCAAATGTCAGCAGGCAAAGAACCAGTGAGCCACTGCGTTCAAAGCCTTCGAAGGAACAAGAAAGTAATTTATAATCTTGATTTTTGATTGAAGTGCAAAGGGCCCTGGCCTTAATTTCAGCAGAAGGAGAACAAGGGGGTGGGGAGGACAACCATTTGTTGAGTTCCTGTCCCATGTCAGAGGTTGTGTCTGATTTGCGTGTACAGTTCCTCACTGCGTCTTTCCCACAGTGTTCCGTGGCAGGTATTTCTGCATTCATTTGTCAGGCAAGAAGTTGAGAGGTGACACAGCATGCCCACGGTCTCCCAGCTTGCATATGGCAGAGCAATGATTCAGCCCAAGCTGTCTAATTCTAAATCCACCCTCTCTCCACTATACCACGTGTTCTCACCGGCACATTCCAGAAAAGTGCAAAACCAGAAAAGACCTTAACTCATAACAAAATCAGGACAAGAAACTTGAAAGCAAATGTCACTGAATAAAATTAGTTTGAATAATTGATATTTTATTAAGGTCCCTACCCAGGAGGGAACATAACTGTGCGTAAATACCTGTTATGTGGAATAAACCAATTCCCCTCAAGTCCAGTCGTTGCTTTTGTTGAACGCTCCTACACTAACTATTGAAAGAGAGGGGAACTGGGCGGGCCTCTTTCACCACCAGCCAGGTGAAAGTCAGGGCAACTCAATCCTTGCCTCATGGCCTTAGCGCTTACGGCCAGCACTCTGAGGTCTCCTTGCCAAGATCTGGATGTAGGAAGGGCAACTAGGAAGCGGTGTGGAAGACCTGGTGCCCAGGCCATCTTTAACTCTCACTTTCTATTCCTCTGTTTCAAAGAATTACAGCTATTGTGGTTACTATTAGAAATGGCCATTACATCGGTCTGAATGTTTGCATCCCCCCAAAATCATATGTTGAAATCCTAACCCTTCAGTGCGATGGTATTAGAAGATGGGTCTTTTGGGAGGTAATTAGGTAATAAGGGTGGGGCCCTCACATATGGGATTTGTGCCCTTATAAGAGACTCAGAGAGCTCTTCGCCCTGTCTGCCATATAAGAAAACAGCAAGAAGTCTGCAGCGTGAAAGAGGCTCACCACCAGAACTTGACCATGCTGGGACCCTGATCTCAGACTCCAGCCACCCCAAACTATGAGAAATAAATTTCTCTTGTCTGTGGTACTTTGTGATAGCAGGCCGAACAGACTGAGACAACCATGCAGAGGCTCTGAAGGCAATCCTGAGGCCATGTTGGGGATTTCAGCTCAGTGGTGGAAGGCAGAAAAGTCAGTTACCTTGAGGGCCCAGGAGGTGAGCATCCAGAGCCAGAATGTTCAGAGAACAACAGGTGGTATCTAAAGGCAAAGGGTAAACTGCAGATTTGCCAAAGGAGGAGACATGTGGAGGGAGAAACAGAAAGACATTCTGATACTTCCCCCTCCTGCATGCTTGCGTACTGGCCAGGTAGATTGCCTAATGGGTGACTAAAGCTCAGAAGTAGTTTAGAATAGCATTCACTGTCCAATAGAACTTTCTGCAGTGATGAACATGTTCTTCATGTGTGCTGTCCAGAATGGTGGCCACTAGCCAGCCACACATGGCTATTCAGCACTGGAAATGTGGCTAGTGTGACTGAGGAACTACATTTTTAATTAAATTTAAATTTAAATTTAAATAGCCACGTGTGACTAGTGGCTCCCAGATTGTCTGGCACAGGGGAGGAAACTAATCTAAAAGTTTGGTGGAAGGAAACGGGTTGGGAAAATTCTGGGACCTAGGCTATGCCTATGGGGGGGGTGGGTAGCCTTGATTAGGACTGCACTAGGGTGTTCTAAGCAACTCTGGGCATCCGAGGAAAGAAAGGAAATTCCAAAGGGAGGAAGGAGGCTGAGGAAAGTATGAAGACAACCTCACCAGTGCAAGTGTGTCCAGAAACAGCCCTGTTCATTTAGCATCTGGAATTTGACCAGGTAGACGTGGCTCCAGCAAGTACCCACGCTGTGATTCCAAACTTCCTCTTCTCTTTTCTTCCTCCCTCCTTCCTTTCCTTCCTTTCCTTCCTTTTTTCCTTTTATAAAAAAGTTTTGATACAATGAAATGGAATTTATTTACAGGCCCTAAATTTTGCCCTATGGGTCCCATTACCCTAGCAACTGCCTCTCTCAATTAATGTGCCTATCATCTTTGCCTGAGGCTGTGATTGCAGTTTAGAGGCCATTTCTTTTGTTAGTTTGTTTTCTTCTTAGACCCACGGAGGGTGCAATCTCCAGAGCATCTTTAGAAATCAAGGTGTCCACATCCCTTCTGTTATATTTGGAAAGACAGAAGCTCGGAGAGCCGCAGAGACTCACGTCAGGCCATCCTGTGATTTGGTGGAAGGGAAGGAATTAGAAACTGTGTAAGATACACCCAGGCCCTCCCTAGTCAAACACAAGTCATCCTCTTGCCTTGGTCGGCTCCTCACATGTTTCCACTGTCTCTAGACTCCTCCAAAAGGTGGTCTTCACCCGGTCTGCAGAGATGCAGCTCAGACACTCAGAACTTCTAACACAATCTTCCCTCTATCCAGCCTCCCAGGCTCCAGTGGAAGTCAGACCAAAGAAGAATCAGCTCCCCCAACTGCTCTGCTCCCACCTCTCTCTCTGTCCTAACGATCTAGCCTTCTCAAATGGTAACGTGTACGCAAATCTCCTTGGGATCTGGTGACATTGCGGATGCAGACTCAGTGGGTCTGGCATGAGGCCTGAGACTCTGCATTGCTAACAAGACCCCCAGTCATGCAGTGGCTGCCAGTCCATGGACCACACTCTGAGCAGCAAGACTGCTGAGAGGTCAGGGTCCCTAAAAGAAGAGCTTGAGCCAACAATCCCATAGAAGTGATCTCCAGAGAAACTTGTGAAGGATGTAGGATGAAGCAGGGGAAGAAGCTAAGCACAGAAGTGGTTCAGTTGAAGTCAGACCTCAGCCTGATCCCATGTGCAGCTCCAGAGCATAAGTGACACCACAAAGTTGGTCCACCCTGAGGCAAAGAAGCCAGCTCTTTGCCCCCAGTATTAGTCAGTCATTGACCATGGGCTGCCCCTGGAAGAAGGACATCAGCTCCCTGGGCAACCTCCCATCTTTCAGGATTAGTGGCTCTCATTCAGTCAAGTGCAAGGCTCCACAGAGGCACACAGCTGTGAGCCATCAGCATCCAACATCGCAGCAGCTGGGGTTGGGTACCCCCCACCTCCCCAGTCTAGGGGATCTGGGCAGGCCACCAACAGTCTACCACAGAGGCCCAGACTCATCCCTGCCCATTGCGACATCCACACTGATTTTCATATCCGAGATTTGATCTTTGAAAGCTATGTATAAGTTACAAAGGTGGATTAAGGTTGGTTGAGGCCCTGGGTGCAGAAGAAAATATTGGGCCCCTTAAAAAAAAAAAGAGATAGAGAGACAGGGAAAATAAAAATACATGGTTTTGCGGGGCCCTTCAGATATCGGAACCCAGGGCACGCACCCAGTATGCCTGCCATTAAATCCGCCTCTGTGTAAGTACATAGAAAAAGAGGACTAGAACTATAGATACAAAACTGTTCCCAATGGGGGTCTCAGTTGACCTGTATTTTTCTTTCAAACTTGCTACAATGAACATTCATCAGCATAAAGCAACAATCAAACTAAATCACTGAAACCCCCACCCAGGATCTAACATTTCTATTTATTTAATAACTATATAGTGAGTATCTATTAGTACCATTTACAATCCTGTGCGACTCTAATCGGGGTTCACAATGCAATACTAATGATAGGGCACCAGTCTGAAATGCAATTTGTAGCAAAGGGAAATTACAGACTATTCAGTATGGTTTTAAGTTTGAATCTATCTTATTTTTTCCAGTGCTTTGAAAGTTGCCCATACATATAGCAAATGGCCTGGAACTGGGACAGCCCATTCATCAACCCCTGGTTTAGTGATGTGAAATCCTGTCTTCAACGCAGGTCTTGGCAAAGAGGAAACAGAACTCAGACCTCTGACTCCCGTTGTTTCTCAGAGACCACACAGCCTGTCTGTGTGCCATGAGCAATTTCCATTTTGACCGGCTTCCTTCTTTTTTTGCACTGCCTAATTAAGTAATCAAGGTAACTGAGATTAATGGCTGGTTATTTATGAGGGATTAATAGCTTGCCAAAAACCCCTTGGGTTTGGGGAGCCCAGCTCAGAGCAACAGAAAAGTTCCTTAAGCTGGCAATGGGCAGCCAAGCTCAGCCACAGGCCTCTCCACACACTGCTCTGGCTTCTGGAGACCACGGATGCCCAGGGCAGGGGGTGGGGAAGGGAGAACTGGGGGACTAGCCTGTCCTTCCAGGCTGCTCTCTGAGCTCTGAGGCTCTACAGCTCCTGCCCAGACCAGCCTTCCCTGATGAGCAAGGCTCAGACCCTCACCACGTCCAGGGGATGGATCCCCAGCTAGGGACTATGCCCCCAGGGCCTGGACTCCCAATGAGTGCTAAGGTGCCTCCCAGTCCTAGCTGCTTCTGGGTCTCACGGTCCCAACTTTGGTTCTCTCTTTGCTGTACCCCAGAAATTTTGATTTAATCAGTCTGGAATTGGGGAATCCTTTTCATAGAAGTTCCCCAAGTGAGTCTAACATTCAGGCCTTGATAATGAGATCAAGCAGTATTTTTTAAGCCCAGTCCTCTCAGAGAAAAGTGGAAGAAATTGAAACACAGCCCCTGATAAGCCACTGACGCCGAGGGGGTCACCAGATAGGGGGGAACCAAGTAATCAGAACAGGACAGAAAATAAACCAAACGGGCTGCCCCGCTCCAGTTGTCTGCCAGCTGGGCGAGGATGTTCGTGGTTTCTTCTTATCCTCAGTGGAAAAAGAATCAATGACTTGGATTTTTCTGTCCCTTTTTATCTTGATTGACCCCCTTGGCTGTCTCAACAGAGGCCTCACAGAGGTGGGGGCATTTGTCTCCTGTAACTATAGCCAGCCCGCACACTTTGATGAAGGGACAGCTGCACCAGCTGCCACCTGCCTCCCCTCCCAGGTGGGAAGGGAGGCTCATCCCCTCCTTCCCATAGTCTCTCAGCCTGCAGGCATGACACAGGCCCAAGAGCCAGACTCCAGGGGAAACCGGACCTGCCAATCGGATGATGATGATTCCAGTGTTGCAAGACCCTGGTCTTTTCCTCCTCCTCCCTCCTCCCAAACATCAAAGACGTCACAAAACTCAATTGTGTGGCTCTGGGGTCAAATACCTTTGAAAATATGGGGAAGGCTGTGCCTTTAGAACTGAGTGGGAAGGGAAGGATAGACCGATTGTCAGTGAGCAGTCCATGGAGAGGGGGAAGTTCCCTGGGAGTTTGGGGGCACTTGGGGGGCTGATGAGCAATCTTGGAGCAGCCTCCCGATTCTGATGAAGGGTGGGGGCCAGTATGTGTTAGCACACAATTCTAAACATTTTGTATGCTCTGTGGATATATAATCCCCTCAGATGTTCAAGAGACAAGAGAAACAATTTAAATTGCTTTTCAGTTGTATCTGGATGTAGGACTGGTGTTACTACTTCTGAACGCAACACGTTGTGAATGGAAGCTAAAGCTCAAAGCAAGAGTCCCCCATTTATTCCGGGACACAGATATCTACCAGGTGTGGGTGAGGATTGAAGTGGTGCCATGTCTGCACAACGCCTGGCACAGATTGGGCGGGCACTTGCGAAGCGCTGGTCTCACTACACCCTCCCATATCCGTCCCTCCCTAAGCTGATCCCACAGAACCTGAAACTGTCTTTGAGCCTTACTGCACAACACAGGATGTGTCTCTTTCAGGGGCGACTCTGAGAGGGAGCCATTCAGGCCTTGGAAGCTGCTGAAAGTTTCATGAGTTCCCAGAAAATGGCTCAAAGGCAATTTGGTACTGATGGTGGGGGAACGCTCACACACAGCTAACTGTTGTAGCATGCGGCCCTGGGGCATTTACTCTGGGTGCTAACATTCCCTGGCAAGGTCCAGGCTTCTTTGAGGTGTGGTCCCTGAGGTGATAGGCCTAGAGTACGTGGCCTCTGTCCATCATCCCACACCCCTATCCCTGACCCTGTCCCACTGTGACTTTCCCATCAGGCCATACTCTGGCTGTGCCCATAGGATTGGTGTTGTGGGAGGAAGCAGTGAGTTGCCATTGGACACTCTAAGAACAGTGTCTATAATTTAGCCTGGAGTGAGTGGCTGTCCAGATGCTGACAATTTTAACTTTGATGTGAGCAGAATTACAAAGAATTGTAAAAAGAGCCTATGATTTGGGCTTACACCCTGCCAAAGCAGTCTGGTCCCAGCCCTGGATCTTTTTAAAGAGGAACACTGGAGAAGTCAACAGCCTGACCACCAGCTGGCAACACACCGTGGAAGTGAGCCCTGCCCCCACGCCCCAGCCCCCCCTCACTCAGCCCTCAGCTCCTGACACTGGCTGAGCTGCTCAGCTCCTTCCAGCCTTTGCCACACGATGCTGTCCTGCCTGGAAGTCACCCCTCCCGGCACCCAGGCTTGCAACGGCCAGCTGGTGCTCTAGTCTGATTTCACACAAACTCACTTTTCCAGGAAGGCCCCCTGGGCACCACCCTCCAGAAGAGTCTGGGGGCTCCACTGTCCTTGCTCACTCGACTCCTTCAAGTGCACTTACCATCTGTTTAGCTACAGCACTGTTGGCGCCTAATTCCTTCACTCCCTGCTCCCCTGTGAGACTGGATGCTCCTCCGTGGAGACAGGGACCCACCGCTCTCAGCTCACCCCTGCGATCAGGAGCTGGCCCAGAGCCAGCACAAGACAGGCCCCGGAGCTCGTTTGTTGAAGGCGTGAATGAATGAGAAGGAGCTGGGTTTGCAGTGGCACTCTGTGTTACATAAAGGGTGTGGTCACACAGTCTCCACAGAGGGATCTAGGCAGGAAACCTCCTTCGCAGAGGAGGATCCAGATTTGGGGAATCTCCAAGTGATATAATTTGGGGGCCCCTTCAAAGAAAAATAATATAATTGTACTATAAGACTTACAGATCATGACAAGAGAGTACACATCCAGGACTTGCAAGTGAGGGACCTTATAACATAAGCTTCATTAGCTTCCTGGTAAATCCATCCCCCTCTGTGGCTTCCAGAACAATTCTGCTGATGTACGTACAGCTTTGGGGTATAAGGTGCAGGCAGGAAAGCCTTTTTCCCCAGCAAACCCTCTCCCCTTACCCCTCCCTTTCCTGAGCTCTGTTGATTAATTTGGAGGTTAATTTGGGCCCTGAGAGATTAGAGGTGGAGGGATGAAGGAGTCATTTCAGGGAACCCTAAGTGCCCCTGGAAACCTCATCTACCCATAGTCCCTGCTACCTTAGTCCTTTCCATGGAGGCAGGGACTTTCTGCACAGGCCTAGCTCAGCGCTGAGCAGAAGTCTCAAGAAGAGCTTTCTGCCATTCTGTGCAGCTCTGCATGCAGCTCTCTGCGTGCGCTCTCTGTGTGCAGCTCTCTGTGTGCAGCTCTCTGTGTGCAGCTCTGCATGAAGCTCTCTGTGTGTAGCTCTGTGTGTGACTACAAAGTCTAGCCACTTGGGCCTCCCTGAATTTTCATCTCTTTTTACTCTCTTCGGGGAGACCACTGTCTCTGTCTGGGTGCCCCTCCCTGCACTGTGGCCTGGAAACTCTCCAGACAGTGAGCTGGGACATCTCGTTGGTGACCCTTCTTCCACAGATCACTGTCCTGAGCTGCCTGTTGTCCAGTATCTGAAGAGTGTTGTTTGCTATACATACTTTGTCTGGCTTTTTTTTTTTTTTTTGGAGTTGTTTAGGATGAGAAGATACATATAATTCTGTTACTCCATTTTGGTCAATAGTGGAAATCCACTTCACCCGTTCTCAGATTTGTCTGCCAAATGCAAGTGTAAAGAACCAGTTTGTATGTCATTCTGTGCAGTAAAAATTCTGTTTTGTAAAAAAGTGGCTTGTCCAACTCATGACCCAGACAGTGGCACAAGTGCTTTATGCCTCCAGACCAATGACCGATCTTCAGTCTGTAGCACAAGTGCTTTATGCACATAGCCCATTGCATCACACAGAATATTGACAAGGCATCTCCTCCAGGGCTGGGATTCAATAAAGTGAGTAATTGCACTGCTTCATCAAGGATGTTCCTACCTGTGACTGGGCTTTTCTTTTTCCTGTGAATGCATAGCAATGACAAAGTGATGGCTGGTGGCACCATTTGGGACCACAGGCCAATTTGCTAAGGGGCCAGATGTTTTACATCCACCTTTGCTTTTGCACCAACAGTGAAAATATCAACACAGCGACAGCATCACTATGACAATAGTTTTGACCTCTCAGACCCCTGAAAGAGTTTCAGGGCCTGCCCAAAGGTCCATGGAACATTCTGTGAGCACTGCTGGTTGGGCTACACCAACGAACCCCCAAATTGCTGGGTTATCAGGTCTGAGACCCCCGGAGAAACAGCATTGCTGTGAATAGATTAAAGTTTTCTTCATCTGTTTCTCATTTTTTACAATGAGTTTTCCCAACATTCTGCTTCCCGCAGTGTGACTTGGTGGCATGTCTCTTGTCTGCTCTCTGTTTCTGCCACGGGAGCCAAGTCTTGGGGTCCCAAGTCAGCTGTTTCCCCTGCCCCTGAGGAGGAAGACCCCAGCAGCTGTTCACAATTTCAGTGCAATCCAACTGAGAGGATTTGTGGGAACCATAACAGCCAGCACTTCTTGATTCCTTATTCTGAGCTTAGGAAATGGCAAATGTCACCTCACACACT